>NC_073306.1:37706956-38006956 GCF_027595985.1 Sorex araneus
CGTGCAAGGCAAATGCCCTATCCGCTGTGCTATCGCTCCAGCCCCCCCTTTCAACCTTTTTAGCTAAAAGAGTGCCGGTGTCTTTTCTCTTAGCTTGATTCTTTTTTTCCCTTTATCATTAATTACTGAAATATCTTTTCTCTCAATTTGGTCTATGGTTATGGTGGTCATGTCATACATAATTTATTTAATGAATTCTGCCTGATGAAATAATAATCTGCCTTATTTTGTTTGGGATTTATACCGGGCATTAGGATTTACTCTTAGTTCTGTGCTCGGGGATTATTCCTGGTGGTGCTCAGAGGGCCATATGCAGAGCTAAGGGTCAAATTGACTACATACAAGGGAAGCACCTGACCTGCTATTCTACCTCTGTGACTTTTTTTTTTTTTAAGGAAGCACTTCCCCATAGAAGTTGAGGCAAACACTGATACAAGAATAATTTCTACAGACGAAAAAAGAAAACTTACTGGGGCCCCAGAGATGTGACTCAGTGCCAGCACACCTGCTTTTCATGTAGGAGACCCTGAGTTCTATCCCCAGCATGCCCACATGCTGAGTGTGCTCCTTGCAATCCCAAATGAGAGTTCCAGCACCCTGTGTGACCCTGTGTGACCCTAGTGTTCCCTACATTTGAGAGCATTGCAGCCAGGTGTGTGACGCCCTCTGCAACTTCTCCTCACGGCAACAACAACTACAAAAGAAATGCTGCTACTCTGATATACTGAAAGTGAATAGGGTGTTGGGGGAAGTAAAGAGCAATGGCCCTGTCGAGACAAATGACAAGGGATTCCAGAAGTCCTAGAGGATTTTCTTTCTTTCTTTTTTTTTTTGCTTTTTGAGTCACACCTGGCGATGCACAGGGGCTACTCCTGGCTCTTCACTCAGGAATTACCCCTGGCGGTGCTCAGGGGACCATATGGGATGCTGGGAATCGAACCCGGGTCAGCTGCGTGCAAGGCAAACGCCCTACCCGCTGTGCTATCACTCCAGCCCCGAGGATTTTCTTTCTTTTCTTCCCTCCCTCCTTCCCTCCCTTCTCTCCCTCCCTCTTTCTTTCTTTCTTTCTTTCTTTCTTTCTTTCTTTCTTTCTTTCTTTCTTTCTTTCTTTCTTTCTTTCTTTCTTTCTTTCTTTGTCACACCCTGCAATGCACAGGGGTCACTCCTGGCTCTGCACTCAGAAATTACCCCTGGCGGTGCTCAGGGGACCATATGGGATGCTGGGAATTGAACCCAGGTTGGCGCATGCAAGGCAAATGCCCTACCTGCTGTGCTGTCACTCCAGTCCCCAGAGTATTTCTTTCCTTGCTCTGTTTCTGCTTGTTAGGGGCTGCCCCATCTTCAACTTGCTGTTCATCCCCAGCCCCAACTCTCACCAAGCTCAGTTAACACCATTTCTTTACCAAGTCCCCAGGTAGGACAAGGACGCTACCAGTTTCCCCTTGGCGCCAGTCCCTGAATAGTCGTCATTCCTCAATTGCTCCTTCACTCTTTCCAGATATACATAAAGAATCTCTTTGTTACTGTTTCTTCAATCCCACCTGGACATGCCTTCTTCCTCGGGGAGCCTGACACTACCCAGATCTCTCCTTAGGCCTACGACTCATTTAGCTAACTAGCTCCTGGCTTGCACATTGCCCTGACACAAATACAGAACAGAATTCTGTCCCCCCAAACTTGCCCCACTGACAATATGACTAGCTGTCCTTCTTGGAAATCTGGGCATTGTCCTAGGCCTTTCCTGCTTGCTCACTCAGGCCTATCAGTGCAGTTCCTCAGTTCTTGAATCTGTCTTTTCCTCTGTGCTATCCTGATTCTGCCCTGGCTTAAGCTTATGTAATCAAATAATCAGAACATTTTGCAGTTTTGTACCAAATAGGCCAGGAAACTAGCTCAAAGGGCTAGGTATAAGCTTTGTATGTGGGATCCCCAGGTTCAACTTCCAGTACCACATGCTTCTTTGAACACTGAGCTGGGAGTAGCCCCCTGAGCACTGAGAAGTACAGAACAAAAATAAAAAAGAGAGGAGAGAAAGCTGGCATACATCAAAAAGAATAAGACCAACCAGTGCTGGCATGAATGTGGGGAGAAAGGGACTCTCTTTCATTGTTGGTGGGAACGCTGACAGGTCCAGCGTTTTGGAAAACAATATGGGCATTCCTTCGAAAACTAGAAATTGAGCTTCCATATGACCCTGCAGTACCACATCTGGGAATATATCCCGAGCGTGCAAAAAAGCACAGTAGAAATGACATCTGTACCTGTATGTTCATTGCAGCACTGTTCACAATAGCCAGAATCTGGAAACAACCCATTCAAATGCCCGACCGAGAACAGATGACTGGTTAAAGTATCTTTGGTACATCTATACAATGGAATACTATGTAGCTGTTAGGAAAGATGAAGTCAAGAAAATTGCTTATAAGTAGATGATCATAGAAAGTATTATGCTAAATGAAATGAGTCAGGAAAAGAGGGACAGACATAGAATGACTGCACTCAATTGTGGAATATAAAATAAACATAATATGAGACTGACACCCAAGGACAGTAGACACAAGGGCCAGGAATATTGCTCTATACTTGGGAGACTATCTCATGAGCTGGGGAAAAGTCAGCTGAAATAAAGAAGTCAATGATGGTTGGAGGGATCATTTGGGATGGGAGATGTGTGCTGAAAGTAGATAAAGGATCAAACGTGATAGCTTCTTAGTATCTATATTGCAAACCATAATACCCCAAAGTAGAGAGAAAGTATGGGGGAAATTGTCTGCTATAGAGGCAGGGGGAGGGTTGATAATGGGTGGGGGATTCTGGGGACATTGGTTGTGGAAAATGTGCACTGGTGGAGTGATGGGCATTTGATCATGGTATGACTGAAACTCAAACATGAAAGCTTTAAAACTGTTTCCCACGGTGATTCAATAAAATAAATAAATAAATTCTGAGGTCAAGGAGTTAAAAAAAAGAAAGGAGAGAGAGACAGAGACAGAGACAGAGACAGAGAGACAGAGAGAGACAGGGTCAAAGACAGAGACTGAGTCAGAGAAAGGCTAAAACAAAATTGGCTTAACTTGCAGTTTGGAGAATACGACAACCCCTCCCTGGGAGAAGCCTCTTTGCTACATCCTTTTGGCGAGTTTTTATGATTTTTGGTTTTGGGCTACACCTGGTGGTGCTAAGAGCTTATCTGATTCTGCACTCAGGAATCACTCTTAACAGTGCTTGGGGGACCATATGGGGTACTGGCAATCAAATCCAGGTCAGCAGTGTGCAAGGCAAACACTTCACCTGCTGTACTATGGCTCCAGACCCAACAGTTTTTTTTTTTTTGCTCTTTGGGTCACACCTGACTATGCACAGGGGTTACTCCTGGCTCATGCACTCAGGAATCATCCTTGGCGGTGCTCAGGGGACCATATGGAATGCTGGGAGTCAAACCCAGGTCGGGCTGCATGCAAGGCAAATGCCCTACCTGCTGTGCTATTGCTCCAGCCCCCAGCTTTTTGGTTCTGATTGGATCAGGATAGAGCCTCATAAATACCTTTGTACTGATAAGGACCCCAGAACCTGGATTGCATAGTACTAGTCAGCAGACACTGGACAATGAAGCCTCCTCAGGCTAAATCACTTTTGTCCTCATCAGTATCCTAAAAACACACCTCTGTTTTTCCACCATTTTCTCTACACATGATGCAAATCCATTATACGTTTCTTATCTGCGCATGCCTATAATTCCCCTCATAAATAAGCATGAGTTTACTGAAAATCAACTAAATGTATCTAGACTATGTCACTCTAACACCAGCCCAGATCTCTTCTTCCCTTCTTTGTTTTTTTTTGCTTGGTTTTGACCCACATTTGTGGTGTTAGGAAGCTACTATTTTTTTTTCTTTTTGGGTCACACCCAGAGATGCACAGAGGTTACTCATGGCTTTGCACTCAGGAATTACTCCTGGCGGTGCTCAGGGCACCATAAAGGATGCTGGGAATCGAACCCAGGTCAGCCACGTGCAAGGCAAATCCCCTACCTGTACTATTGCTCCAGCCCAGGGGAAGCTACTTTTGGCTCTGTGCTTGGGGTTCACTCCTGACAGTGCTGGGGGGCTATCAGGTGCCCAAGATCAGGCAGCATCTTGCTCAACCTCTCTAGCCTCTCTGAAGCTTGCTCTCCAATCTGCGTTAGCTAAACATCTTTCCCCACCTCTCTGTCTGTCTATTTTTTTTTCTTTTTTTTGGGTCACACCTGGTGATGCACAGGGGTTACTCCTGGCTCTGCATCCAGGAATTACTCCTGGCAGTGCTCAGAGGACCATATGGTATGCTGGGAATTGTGGCATGCAAGGCAAACGCCCTACCTGATGTGCTATCACTCCAGCCCCATTTCTGCTTGCTAATTGATATTTTGATTCATTTCATTTTTATAACAAACAAGTTGGGGAGGGAGGTGTTGGGCCAAACCCAGGAGTGCTCAGGGATCACTCCTAGTGGGGTCTGGGGACTATACACCATGCAGGGGTTTGAAAGAGGGTTAGGCACATGAGGACCAGCACTTCCACAGTGGTACCACCTCTCTAGGCCCTGAAAACCAGTTTTTACCCTTTCCCTGCAACCCCACAAATAATTTTTAAATGTTTAATATTTTTCTTGAGCAAGCATAGTTTGTGACAAATAATCAAGTTTACTTTCTTCTTCCTTTTCTTTTTAAACTATAAATCTAAACCACAGACAGGTATAGTGAAGAAGTTTCCTCTCTTGCTGGCATGCCCCTGATTGAGCCTCTTATACTGGCTGAGCAGCAGGTGTGGGTGCAGAAACAGTCTTAGCAGAAAGTAGCTAGCGGTGGGTGAGGAGGGCAGGGGGCTCACTAGGTTGAGGGCTGGCATCTTGATTTCTATTCATATTTGCCTTTTCTCTTCCATAACTTCTGCTTTTCTCTGCAGATTAAACCCACATTCTCTGTGGTCTGGGCTTGCAGTGGCTTGCAAGTTCTGCTTGTTTTCAGCCTGGGTCCCTGCAAGCATTCTTCCCTGCAGGCTCTTGTCATGGAGTTAAGATACAATCAAGTCATGTCTCTGTTGATCGAAACTTTCTGTGGTTGGGCTGGAGAGATAGCACAGTTTGCATGGTTCGATTCCCAGCATCTCATGTGTTTCCCAGAGCACCGCCAGGATTAATTCCCACGCGCAGAGTCAAGAGCAATCCCTGAGAATACCCTGCCATAGTGGCAGGGTGGGTTGGGGGGAGACGGGACTGGGGAGGGGGGGAGGGATGTTGGGTTTACTGGTGGTGGAGAATGGGCACTGGTGAAGGGATGGGTTATCGAACTTTGTATGGGGGAAACATGAGCACAAAGATGTATGGATCTGTAACTGTACCCTCACGATGACTCTCTAATTAAAAATAAACTAATAAAAAAAAAGAGCAATCCTTGAGCATGACGGGGTGTGGTAACCCCTAAACACCTCCCCCCTCAAAAACAATAACAAACAAACAAAAAACCACACCAACTTTCCCCAGCACCGACCTGTCAAAGGTCAAGTCCTTCCCCCTGGCACCCAAGATCCTTATTGCTTTTTTTTTTCTAAGTCACACCTGGCGATGCACAGGGGTTACTCCTGGCTCTGCACTCAGGAATTACTCCTGGTGGTTCTCAGGGGATCATATGGAATGCTGGGAATCGAACCTGGGTCGGCCGCGTGCAAGGCAAGTGCCCTACCCGCTGTGCTATTGCTCCAGCTCCCTCCTTACTGCTTTCTCTCTCACCCACCTCCTCACAATTCTCAACTCCAGGAGCCCCCTAGGAAACGGGCCATGTCCTGCTCTGCAGTGCGGAGTCTCCCGTTCACTTTCTCCTCTCAGGCCATCCCTTCTGGGATTCTCTGCAGAACTCTCCCACCTGGGGCCAACCCGCTGGGGCCATGGGTGAGCAGCTCCAGGGTGGTGCTCATCCTCAGATCCTCAGGGCCTGCGCTGGGCCCGCTATCCTAAGTGCCAGACACTGATATACACCTTCTCAGACCTGTCCCTTCCCCCGGTGCCCAGTGACAGCCTGGCTTCGCCCCAGAGGGCATCAATCCCCGGAAGAAGAGCGCATCCCCCGCGCTCAGAGCCGAGGGCAGGAGACCAGACGGGCCAGCGGGCAGGAAGGTGGGACGCGGCGGCGGCCCGGAGTTCAGGGCCATGCCAGGAGCAGGAGCAGAGGCCGGGCGGCCCCCTGGCTCCGACCCAGGCGGGCGGAGCGCGCCGACTCATTCATCCCGGGCCAGCCCCGAGCGCTCGCCGAGCTGGCTGGCCCGGCCCCGGCCGCTCCGCAGGGCAGGGCAGGGCGGGGAGTTCCCGGCCGCGTCCCCGAGCGCGCGGGCTGGACGCCGCGGGACGGTTCGAGTTCGGGAGCCCCCGGGAGCGCAGCGTCGGCGCGAGCCGCAGGGCGCGGAGGCAGCCGCTGGGCCACGGCGTCGGGGAGCGCGCGAGTAACCGCTAATAGCGTCGGAGCAGCCTGGGCCTGGACCCTCGAGTAAGCGAGGGCGGGAGCGGGGGACAGGGGGCGTGAGGACAGGGAGCGCGCGGGGAGGCACAAGGAGGGGTGGCGGGACCCGCGGGGGCGAGGCCCCGGGAGGGTGCGGGGGGAAGGAGGCGGAGCGGCCGGTGCTCCCGGTTCACCTCCCTTCCGGAGTGCCCTGCGGAGGGGGCGGTTGGGATGCGGAGACTTTCATCTTAAAAGCTGGCAACAAGTTGGGCCCGGACTCCAGGGGCTGCTCTGCCTTTCCCCCAGAGACGTGGCGGCGAGGCCTTTCCCTTTTTCTGCTCTGCCCTGGTCGGCCACTCACCCTCTCCCCTGTTTTCTTCCACTTCTGCGCCAACCCCAGAGTCCTAGGACTCCCGGGTGCCCGCCCTCCTGTCATGGGCACCCCCCCCCCCCATCCTCACCTCCCACTCCTCCCCAGCCAGGCCCTCTGCACAGGGCTCTTGTTTCCTCCTTCCTGTTCTGGGAACTGAGCGGCCTCCTTCATTGATTCCTTCCTGGGTATTGTTCATCGCTGTTTGACACCTCGTGGGTTCTCGAGGGAAAGGCAGGCACCGTTTGTTCTAGCTGGGGATAAGAAGACCGAGTTTCTCTCCCCCCCATTCAATGATGGTCTGTTGGCTGGTGGGCGGCCTGGCATTGTAAGGAGTTATTTTGGGGTTATAAAGACTGTTCACCTCTCCTTTCACATCCTATTTCCTCTCCTGCAAATGGAACTGTGTAGACGGCAGGAGCTGAGACCAGCTTGGCACCAAATGGGGTGCCAGGAAACATCCTAAGTTTCCGTAAACGTCTGGCTCCTCCCCTTCTATGCTTCCCTCCTGCTATATCGGTCTGTGGGTCCCAGCACCCACTCCCCTTCTGTACTAAAGATAAAAAAAAAAAAAGCTTCTGGCTAGCGAGGGAAGGCTGCTGGTTTGAAGGCTGGAACCCAGGATTGTAGGGAGCCGGCCAGAGCAGGCCATCCTGCTGGGCTTCTGAACAGGAACTCACTCGAGGCCAGAAGGGTGCCAATCAATGCCTAAAAATCAACAGACCTGGCCTCAGGGTACAGGCCTTCTTTCATATTAGTCATATGTCTGTTATATTATTCTTTTTGTTTTGTTTTGTTTGGGGGTCACACCCTACAGAGCTCTGGGCTTACTCCTGACTCTGAGCTCAGGAATAGATTTCTGCTCATAGGACTCAGGGGACCATATGGGATGCTGGGAATCCAACCTGGGTTGGCTTTGTGCAAGACAAACACCCTACTTCCTGTACTATCGCTTTGGCCCTTGTTATTTTATTCTTGTCCCCATTTTACAGACTGTGTGGGGAAATGAAACAGGCTAAGAAATTTTCCTTAGTATAATTAATAAGCAATGGTTTCAGAATTTAAATCTAGGCCAGTCTCTAGACTCTAGAATCCATGCTCATTGTTCAACTCCTTGCCTTCTTCCAAGTTTTTCTATATCAGAAAAGATAAAAGGGCATCGTCATTTTCCCAACTGCTGGGACATGATTTCTCCCTTCCTGTCCTGCTTCTGCTCTGGGCTGTGGGCTGCTTGTTTGTTCTCTCTCCCCACCTCACCTCTCCCTCCCTCCCTCTCCCAGTGGTGCTCAGGGCTTACTCCTAGCTTGGTGCTCAGGGATTTCTCCCGGCAGTGCTTGAGGGGACCATATGGGATGCTGAGAATTGAACTCAGTTGACTGTGTGCAAAAAATAGTGCCCTACTTGTTGTCCTATTGCTCTGGCCCCAAGGGCTGCTTTCTTTAAGTAGGGAGGAACATATGTATTCCCTGATTTATTAGTCTATTTATCCTGTCATACATCATCCATATCCAATCAAGGGTTCTGTGGGTCCCCATTGGGATCACATATATTGGGTTACAATTGTATGACAAACGCCTTTATGTCCTTGATACATAAATGTTCAGTGAAACCTTTGTGAGTAAATGAGTGCAGCAAATAATTATAGATGCATCCAGCAGGCCCTAGGGATTCAGAGAAATAAAACAGAAATACAATCTTGCAGCTTTGTGGAGTAGACAGTGAAAATACAAAGAAGACAGTGGTACTCTGAACAGGTGCAGAGGTTGCTGAGGAATCTAAGAGGGATGTGTTTTATCCTAATATATCTGTGTTTTTTTCCATGATATTCTCAGTGTCTACCCCTCCGCCCTACCCTCCTACTGGGATTGAACCCAGGGTTCCACACATATAAGGCAAACTCTCTACCACAGAGCTACATGATTTATAATACTCTAAAAGGTAGGGTTTAATGCATAACACCATTCTCTCTCCCAGAATGTCCCCTTCTTTCCACCATTGTCCCAGAGCCCCCTCCAATCCAAATCCCCCACATTCCCTCTCCATAGTAAGTTTCCTACCATGACAAATTCTCAGTTTGGGGCATTTTTTCCCCTAAACATTAGCACAGCCGGTAGGGCATTTGTCTTGCATGTGGCCAACCCTGGTTCGATTCCTCTGTCCCTCTCAGAGAGCCCGGCAAGCTACTGAGAGTATCCTGCCCACACGGCAGAGCCTGGCAAGCTATTCGTGGCGTATTTGATATGCCAAGAACAGTAACAACAAGTCTCACAATGGAGATGTTACTGGTGTCTTCTTGAGCAGATCGATGAACAATGGGATGACAGTGCTACAGTGCTACAGTGCTTTGTTTCTTTATCCGAGAGAGATAATTTAGTGTCTGTCCTTATCCCTTTGACTAACTCCACTCAAATGATACTCTCCAGATTCATCCATATACCAGCAAATTGCATGTTTATACCGTTTCTTATAGCAGAATAGTATTCCATTGTGTGTATGTACCATAGTTTCTTTATCCAGTCATCTGTTCTTGGGCACTTGGCCTGTTTTCAGAATTTGGCAATTGTTAATAGTGCTGCAATGAACATGGGAGTGAAAATTGTCTTTTCTGAATAGACTTTTGGGGCCATTGGGGTAGATGCCCAGATTTGAAATTGTCAGATCAATTCCTAGTTCTGTGAGGAATGTCCACATTGCTTTTCCAAAAAGCTGAACCAGTCAACAGTCCCACCAGCAGTGAATGAGGGTTCCTTTTCCCCCACATTCTCACCAGCATTTGTTTTTCATTCTTTGTGATGACAATCTCACTGGTGTGAAATGATATCTTATTGTTGTTTTGATTTGCATGTCCCTGATGACAATTGATGTAGAGCATTTTTTTTGTATATCTCTTGGTCATTTGTATTTCTTCTTTGAGGAAGTGTCCATCTGTCCTCACCCCATCCCCATATCGATGTATCACTGTCGTCCCTTTGCTCATTGTAACATCTCCATTAGTCCTTGTGGCATTCAGAGTCAGGGGAATGAACCCCATTATTGTTATTGTTTTTGGCATATTGAATACTCCACAGGTAGCTTGTCAGGCTCTGCTGTGGCTTGCCAGAGTCTGCCATGTCATCCCATATACACACATTAAATTATTTTTTATTCCTGGGAACTTCTACCAATACTTTATATATATTAGACATTAACCCTTTATCCAATGAGTGATGGGAAAATATCCAGTTGGCGGGGTGTCTGTTGACTCTAGTTGTTGTATCTTTTGCACTGCAAAAGCTTCTTAGTTTTCTATAGCCCCATTTATTTATCCTCTATTTGTTTGACCCGTGTCATTGAATCATTGAAGATCTCTCTAGCTTGTCATGGAGTAGTCTACCTATGTTTTCCTCAATATAATTTTTTGATTCAGCTTGGTTTTAAATAGATTTTGACTAGACTTTTGTGCATCATGTTAGAAAGGGGTTTGTCTGCCTGATATTTTTGCATGTGATTCACCAGTTATCCCAGCACTGTTTGTTGAAGAGACTTTCCTTTCTCCACTTCATACTTTTTGATACATTTAAGCTTATTCTTTTGCAGAGAAAGTTCCTTACAAGTTTCACAAGGTCACAGAGCTGCTCAGTGGTGAAACCAAGGTTTACACTCCAGCACTATTCTCTAGAATTTACACTGGTGGAAAGGATGGGAAAGACAGTAATAGAAGGTTAACTTGCCTTGCATCCTGCAGACCAAATTAAATTTCCAGGCACAGCATCTGGCTCCCCAAGCATTTCTAGAGCCATTCCTAAATACGGAGTCAGGAATAGCTCCTGAGCACCCCGAAATTCAAAACGAACAAAGAATTTGTGCTTAACTACTAGATTACTTTGCCTTAACCTTAAGTGGTTTAGCTTTTTATCTTTATTATGTAAAATCAGAGTTACAACCTGAGTTGGTTGTCATGGGGATGCAAATGAACTCCTTTGTCAAAATAATAAAATTGAATTAATTAATTTTTGTTTTTTGGCTACACATGGTGCTACTCAGGGGCTACTCCCAGTTCTGTGCTCTGGGTTTGCTCCCAGCGGGGCATGAAGAACTGCATAACGTGGAATAAAACCTGGGTCTCCTGAATGCAGAGTATGCACTTTCACCAGCTGAGCTCTCTCTGGCCCTAGAAATGATTTGAAATGCAGGTGGATGTGCTTACAGACAGAATCATTCAGATTCGGCTGCTGAATTTGACAGTGAGGATTCCAATCGACAGTGACTCAGACAACTGGGTTCTGTGGTGGATGTTTTCCATAAGTGGAACCAGCTAACACTGTAGTTCCAAGTTTGGGGTAAAAATATAGCTAAAACAGGTCTCTAACGAAGCCTATGCTGGAAAATTCCATCTTGGAACTGATTTTAACGTGTGACAGTCTTAGTGATTAACTTATTTTTTCGTTTTGTTTTGGTTTTGGGCCACACCCAGCGAGGCTCAGGGGTTACTTCTGGCTCTGCAGTCAGGAATCACTAGTGGTGCTTAGGGATCTCATGAGGTGTGTGGGATCAAACCCAGGTCAGCTGCGTGCAAGGCAAGCTCCCTACCCATGGTACTATTGCTCAGGCTTCTTTAAAATGTTGAAAAGCAAAAAGAAAAAATGTGTTGTGGAGCCAGAGAGATAGTACTGGTATTAAGGCACTGGCCTTGTGAAGTGGCCTTTCTTTTCTTTTCTTTTCTTTTCTTTTCTTTTCTTTTCTTTTCTTTTCTTTTCTTTTCTTTTCTTTTCTTTTTTCTTTTCTTTTCTTTTCTCTTCTTTCCTTTCCTTTTCTTTTCTCTCCTTTTCTCTTTTCTTCCTTCCTTCCTTCCTTCCTTCCTTCCTTCCTTCCCTCCTTCCTTCCCTCCTTTCTTTCTTTCTTTCTTTCTTTCTTTCTTTCTTTCTTTCTTTCTTTCTTTCTTTCTTTCTTTCTTTCTTTCTTTCTTTCTTTCTTTCTTTCTTTCTTTCTTTCTTTCTTTCTTTCTCTCTTTCCTGGCACTACTCAGGGCTTACTTCTAACTCTGCACTCAGGAATCACTCCTGGAGGTGCTCAAGGGACCACAGGGGATGCTGGGGATTGAACCCATGGGCCAGCCATGTACAACGCAAATGCAAACACCTACCCACTATACTATTGCTCTGGCCCCTAAGAAGAAGGATTTTCTGACTAATATGATTTTGATGCTTTATTACTTCAATTTATTCCTGCCTTCTGGCTTCACTCATTGAATGTTTATTCAGCAAGCACTTGCACCTATAGGTGGGGTAAAGAATAAATTTAGCTTACCTTTCTGGAGCTTACAGTCTAGTAGGAAATGCAGAAACAAGTGAAGGGACATATTTGGGTAATGATGAGTCTGGAAGCAGAGCCCAGGACTGTGCTTGAACAGGTAGGATGTGTGAAGCTGGGCTGACTTCAGAGAAGGTGGGCGTCATTGTTCTGAACGAGCTGCCCTTGGAGCTCCTGTTGGGGTGTTTGCTGAGGCTTGGAGAGCAGAGGAGAAAGAGATGGAAGGCCTTGGGACAGTCAAGCCCCTGGGGCAGTGTACAGAAGAATCCCCTGGGTGGGGCCTGGAGTTGGCTCCTGCGTTGGCGTGAGGTCATAAGTTTGATCCCTAACACTACCCACATGCTGAGTGCAGGGCTGGTAGCACTGTTGTTTGGAATCCCTGGGGCTGCAACCAGGCTGTGCCAGTACCAGAACTGACGTGTGCAACCCTCAGCAAGCACTGCAGCTATTTGCTGAGGGCCTCAACCAACTGTGTGACCCTGATCATTGCAGCAACAGAAGCAGCAGCAGCAGCAGCAGCAGCAGCAGCAGCAGCAGTAGCAGCAGCAGAATCCCCTAGGGAGCAGTTCAGTAGGTATGCAGATTCCCCGGTATACCTGAAAACAAATCTCTCTACAAGGAGTGCTGAGTCTTGACTGCACATGCAAAATACCATTTCCAGGGGCATCAGAGATAGTACAGGGGGCTAAGGGGCTTGCCTTACAAATGTAGCTGGCCCTGGTTTGAGCCCCAGACTTCATATTGTTCCCCTAAACTCTGCTAGGAGTGACCCTTGAGCACAGAGCCCTGAGTAGCCCCTGAGCATCACCAGGTATAGCCCAACCCCCACCCCTCCAAAAAATAAAATCCAAAACTGCCCCTCACAAAGTAACCCTGCCAATTATAGCTGCTCACTATCAATTTAAGAAACATTGTAGCTGAGTAGTGAAAGAAAAATATCTAATGAAGTTACTTACAAAGATACTTTCATTAGATAGCTACAAATATCTTATGAAGGCAGTGATTGTTTTCCTTCCACAGCCTGAAGCCTGTTCTGAGACTTGCAAACAAACAGTGCCTGCTCTTGAATGAAGGCGTGTCAAGGGTTTTCCTCTAGCCTGGTGTTCTGGTGTTCTAGGTCTGTACACTCAATGAAGTAGTGTCTGTCTCTGGGAATCTTCCAGATTGTATGTCTTAGAGAGCTTTAATGGCGTTGAAAGCCCAACCACCCACTCAACAACCCCTGATGTGTTGGGGATGGCTGAGATACAGGATGAAGGTCTTATGCCCCTACCTCCATGAGTATCTTTACTATTGCTGCTCCTCTTCCAACAGTGCGCAAAAGTTTCTGAAATAGCTCTGTGGGGAGGTGTAGTGGCGTAGTGGGGAGGACTCAGGATCTAGCTCAGAAAAATGGGACTGGGCTGTGGCTTTGCTGTGCCTGGGTGTCTAATCCCAGGTGCTGTTCTTTCCCTTCATCATGCACGTCTATAAAATGGAAGTGAGAATGACATCTTGATTATCAGGGCAGCTGGAGGGTCTGTCATAATATGTCAATGAAAGTGGCCCCATAGATTGCAAGGGGAGGACTCGTGATGGCCTTTGAAGGGGGAGCCATGAAGCAGTTCTGCTGAGAGGCCCTACCTGTGAGGAGTCCCTTTCCCGCCATCCCCCTTCTCAACCACCGTGGAAAGCAACGTCTGGCAGTGCTTAGGGATTACTCCTGGCTTTGTGCTCAAGGATCACTCCTGGCAGGGCTCAGGGGACCACATGATGTTCCAAGGGTTGAACCCAATTTGGCCGTGTGCAAGGCAAGCACCCCACTCGCTGTCCTATGGCTCCTGTCCGTGGAAAGCAGCTTTTGTTTTGTTTTCTGTTTGAGGGCCACACCTGGCAGTGCTCAGGGTTTAACCCCTGGCTCTGTGATCAGGGGTCAGTCTTGGTGGTGCTCAGGGGACCATATGCCGTGCCAGGGATGAGAGCATGGTGGCCGTACTAGCTCTCTTGGAAGGCTGCTTATAACATGGTGTGAACATTCAGCAAGTCAGAAAGCAGAGTCGCCTGCCCTCATTGCCCTCCCAACAAAGAGTAAGCCTGCTCTGCTTTAGAAAGAAGTAAAACCTTGGTGGAGGCTTTCTTTTTTTTTTTTCTTTTCTTTTTTTGGGGGTGGGGGTGGGGGAGGGTTCTTTTAAAATCTGTTGCCTATTCCAGTGTATCCTCAGAGATGGAGCAAAAAAGTAAACAATCATGGCCACAAACCCATAATATTGAAAGCTGGTTTTCAATTTCTGTAGCTAAAAAAGGAGTCTTGCTGGCTAAAACCCCAGAGAGACGGCTGCAGACTCTGGAATGACTGTGACGATGGTTTGCAGGGGGATGAAGGACGCTGTTAATCGTTGCGGTGCAGAAGCCCAATCTGTGGCTTCTCTAATTAGCCCAGTTGCCAAGAAACACCACCGAAAGCCTGCCCACCAGCTGAGCTGGGCAGCAGTCGGGCACGCCCGCCCAGCCTGCTGTCGCCCAGCCTCCTGGATGCTCAGACCACATCTAGGCTAAACTTTGCCTCAGAGGCCTGACTGCCTTGTCCCCGTGAATAGGTAAGACTAGCTATTAAAAGAAAAAAAAAAGAAACAAACCACAGATGTTTAAAATCTGCTTGTTTGAATAAAGCTAGAAACATCGAGAATGACCAGGAAGTTTTTTTCTTTTTTGGCCTTTTGGATATCGCACAGCAATGCACGGGGGTTACTCCTGGCTCTGCACTCAGAAATTATCTCTGGCAGTACTCAGGGGACCATATGGGATGCCGGGAAATCGAGCCTGGGTCGGCCTCGTGCAAGGCAAATGCCCTACCCGCTGTGCTATTGCTCCAACCCTGACCAAGAGTTTCTTTGGAGGAGGCGCTGTCCTCTGGAGGGTGGCCTAGAATAAGGGAAAGGGTCTGATCCAGTCAGGGCCTGATCCAGTCCTTCAGGTTCCCAGTCCTTCAGGTTCTCAGAGGCAAATCTCTTTTCCTTGCCTGGATGCCTGTGTTCTTGCTGACTTGCTGTGACATGGTGGGGAGTAAGGGATGGGTTGGTGGGGGACAATGCTCCCAGTCTCATTCTTAGGGTCAGTGACTTGTCACTTCTAGTGCTCCCATCTGGGGACTCCCAGGGTATAGTAGGGGTCCACTTAGAAGGAGAGAAGAGGGAGAAAAGATAACAAGCAGAAGAACAAGATGAAAATAGGCTTCTGTGCAGAAACCAGCAGGACTCCAGGTCTCTGCAGGCCAAGATCAGAGACTGTACTCCTCTCCCAGCCTGCCTCTCTTTGGTTAATGGTCTTGAGCAAGTTATTTTGGAAGCCCAAGTTTATCGCTTCCTTCTTTCATTTTTATTTTACTTTAATTTTTTTGCTAGAGGTGGAGAAGGAGCAGGGAGAATCTCCCAAGTAGTGTTCAGGGGGTCTGGGGGGCACCCCTAGAGATACTTGGCTTAGTACTGCTCTAGTTCAGTAGTGCTAGGAGCCACCAGGCCACTCAGAGGTGCTCAAGGAGCCAGTTATGCTGCTAGGCCAGAAACTGAGCCCAGGGCCACAGAGCTGGGCAGAAACTGATCTCCCAGGCCCATCCCTGACTTCTCTCTCTCTCTCTCTCTCTCTCTCTCTCTCTCTCTCTCTCTCTCTCACTCTCTCTCTCCCTCCTCTCTCCTCTCCTTCCTTCCTTCCTTCCTTCCTTCCTTCCTTCCTTCCTTCCTTCCTTCCTTCCTTCCTTCCTTCCTTCCTTCCTTCCTTCCATCCTTCCTTCCTTCCTTCCTTCCTTCCATCCTTCCTTCCTTTTTGGGGGGTGGGTTAGGCCATTGATGTTCAGGGGCTATTCCATCAGGGAACCGTGTGGGAGCAGGGAAAGAACCATGGTTGACCACATGCAAGTCAAGTGTCTAACCCTCTGTACTCTCCTCTAGCCCCCTGAGTTTTCTTATTTATAAAATGTGGATCTCAGGGGGTATGGTGCCACCAGCAGGTCAACCTGTACCTGTGGGGCGAGTGCATCAGCAGCCTGATGATGCCTTCAGACTTCCAGATACCCCAAAATTGCTGCTGTGCCTTTGGCCAGACCCCAACAACTTGGGGACAAGTTTACCAAGAAATTAAACGGTCAAAAGTTAGGTATGTAGGAGACACACCCACAAACCACCTCCAACTCAGCTATATAAGCTCATTTATTGGCCTTATTTCAGAGACCAATAAATCTCAAAAGAGATCAAAAGATGCAGTTAGGGCCTGTAGCACAGAGGTAGGTGGGAACACATGACTGAGAGCTCCAGGCCCACTTGGATTGGGACTGGGCCTCCTCCCCCCAGGTCCCCAGTTTGCCAGCAGCTTGGCAGTCACTTCCGCAAACTGCCCCCGGTGCCATGTAATCTCATCAATGGCCAAGACCCAGGGATATAAACTAAAACTCCTGAAAGAGAGTGCCACAGAATGTCCAGGCTGTCTTCATTCGGGCACCCCAGAGGGGGGCAGGTGAGAGCCCTCCCTGCCCCAAGGGACCCAGCTCCAGCAGCCAAAAACCTTCACGACCCAACTGCCGCCACGCTCAAGGCCACTCCCCACATGCTCAGGCCGAACCTCACGCATGCGTGAAGTCCTATGGAACCCAAGTAATGCGAAACTTTGTGACCCTGGACTCTGCGCTCAACGGGACCAGGAGCAGAGATCCTTTGCCTGCTTCCCCTGGTCCCCGGCGACCCAGGGGTCTTGCCCATAAGTCACCTCCTGCCTCCTGCCTGTGCCAGATAATCTTGCCATCGGCCACCGTCCAGATCACATGGCTGCTTTTCCCGAAAGGGAGCATAACATGAGGCCCCATAACCATGCTGCTGGTCTCCGTGCAAGGCTGTTTCATACAGGGCACCCCAGAGGGGGTAGGTGAGAACCCTCCCAGCCCCAAGGGACCCAGCTCTGGCAGCCAAAAACCTCCACAATCCAACTGCCGCATGCTCAAGGCTGCTCTCCATGCTCTGGGCTGAGCCTCACATATGAGTAAACATATTCCTGGACACGTCATAAAACACTCCCTACCCATTCCCCATATTTACCACACCACATTTGATGGGGTTCAGATAGTAGGCAACAAATCATAGAGGGAAAATATATATGCATGTATACATATTTTCAGATATATCTACTAAAGCTCACATCACCCAAACTTTAACAACATGTTAGTGATATCCTATAGAATGTCTTAATGGCTCCTGCCAAAATAGAACAATCTTCGCACTGTTTCTTATATGAACACTTTTTTGTAAGCATGTTCAGCAATTCTTCATAACAGACAATACAAAATATATTGTTTCGGTTGTGTTTTGGGACAGGGATTGGGAAGTGGGATGGAAACTTCCCGAATTTGGTGGTGGAAAGGTGTAGTGGTGGTGGTATTGGTGTTTGAATATTGAATGTAATCAAACATTGTGAACCAACTTAAAATTTAAAAAATTTAAAAAAAGTAATGTAGAGTTCATGCCAAATTCAATCAGCTTGATCGATGGCTGAATAAATAGCAGTGCTCCTACATTATATTAAAAAAATGTGGATCTCATTATCCTCCTAAAAGAGGCTGTTAGGAAAATAACGAGGATGCTCAGAGATGGTTTAGCATAGAGCTGGTAACTGCTCTCTGGTATGGAAACTCATTGTTTCATTTGATTCTTACAATAGCTCTGTAAGATACTAAGCAGAGGACTGGGCTCTATCTGCAGCTAAGGTAACTGTGATCCAATTTGAGTGAAATTGGTGCAGGTGCTGGGAACAGAACTGGGTCATCTTGGGGTTAAGCACAAGGAACACTTCTCAAAGCTGGTTCCAGGCACTTTCACAACATTCATGGCAAGGAGGCTCCATGATGCTCTGTTCTCATAGCTCAGGAATAGCAGAATAATAATTTTCTCCCTCTTTCTGTGGTGTGTGTGCGTGCGTGCGTGCGTGCGCGCATGCCTGCATATATGCATATGTAGGGAAGGATGTTGGGAAGTGCTTTCCAACATAATACTGTCATGTAAGAGTCTTAGTTCATGTGTCAATGGAATTCCTCCCACCTTCTCTTCTTCCTTCCTAACATATGATTTTATTTTATTTATTTACTTTTTTGTTTGGTGGTCACTCGTTGATGGTGCTCTGTGCTTACTCCCAGCTTGAGACTTGAGGATTGCTCCCAGCAGTGTTTGGGGGATAAGCTTTGCTTAGGACCAAACTCTGGCCTCCCGTGAGCAAGGCGGAGCTCATGCTTTTCCCTGCTGAATGAACTGTCCCCTGTTGAACTACTCTCCAGGCCCAACTCTATTATTTTCAAATATTTTAAATTTTGGAATGATTTTCGATTTTCAGAAAAGTTGAAGAGACTGTTTACTCTTCACTCTGGTCTAAGTTTTTTCTAAACATGTCTGTGGCCAGAAACTTTCTGGGCCTAAGGATTACAGCAGTGAAACTGTCTCTGTCTTCTACTATAAGGTTACAGAGTGGGGACAGAGTGGCCTGGGAGACCCTTAGGCAGTGGTCCTCCAGGTACCACGGCCTGCCCCTTAGCAGTGCCTGTTCAGAGATCTGCCCAATGGATCCAGTTCAGTTCTTTGGGGCGGGCAGAAGGGGTGGGTGGGGGGTCCAGGAGCCTGCACGACAAGTACATGTTGAAAAATGAGCACTGGAGGGGATTCTGATGTGGAGCCACTTTGGGAAAATGCTGCTCCACTGCAGACTGGTCACCAAGCAGGTGAGAAAATGGTGCTTCAACAGCGGGTAAGGCGTTTGCCTTGCACGCGGCCGACCCGGGTTCGATCCCCGGCATCCCATATGGTCCCCCAAGCACCACCAGGAATAATTCCTGAGTGCAAAGCCAGGAGTAACCCCTGAGCATCGCTGGGTGTGACCCAAAAAAGGCAAAAAAGAAAAGAAAAGAAAAGAAAATGGTGCTTCAGCACCAGAAGGTGTTTGTTCCAGGTCTCGTAGTCTGGAGGTGGCAGTCTAGACCCCCAAAGAACCCTCCTGGTTCTGTGCTCTCTTTGAGCTGTGTTTCCCAAATGTGGAAAAAGAGTCAAATTTCACTCATATGAAACCCCAGAGAGGGCTTAAAAGAGTTTCTTGGCTATTAAGGTGTCTTAGGTTCTTGGCCGTAAGAGACAGAAGCAGATTCTGATATATTAAATCAGTAAATGACTTTCATGAAAAGGGCTTTGGGGAGTGAAAAAATAAAACTGTTTCTCTACTACAACAGACACTTCTGGCATCTGGTGTGTGGGTTTTCTCTAACAGTTCCATGCAGGGGCTCAGTCCCACAGAGCTCTCCACTTCAGACATCAGCTACGAAGCTGGACATTCAGTACTTCTGACTGGTTGACTATAAACTGGAGTGTCCTAGGACTGGGGACATAGCTCAGAAATCAGAAGTGCATGCCTTGCATGCGTGAGAACCTGAGTTCAGTCCCCAACACTGAATGGGACCCTTAAGCATCACCTAGTATGTAGCCCTGTGTACAAATAAACACAGAGGAATGGGAGCACTGTGATGGGAGTAACCCAAATAAACCTAAACTCCCTGTGGCAAGGCAGAAAAGACAAATTAATGTTATCCTACAGCCTTGGACACCATTAGAATGACACTGGTGCCTCCCCCTGTCCCCCACCCCCTGGCCTCAGAACTGCTGGGTCTAAACAGTTCTGCATGGCCAGGTCCAAGTATAGAATCTCCCCAACTGGCCAAGTATAACCAGTAATAGCCCCTAGACTCCCTGGGCACTGCTGCCGAGTCTCCTCAAATTGCTGCTGGTGGGGTGGCCGCATGACCCGTCTGCAAGTTTAGTAATTTGTGAAAATGACTCACAGCACTAAGGAGAGTGCTTTACTATTGCCAGTTTGTTGTAAAGGATACAGCTCAGGATAGCCAAATGGAAAAACATGCATTTGATAAGGTATGTGAGAAGAAATCTCTCTCTCTCTCTCTCTTTTTTTTTTTGCTTTTGGATTACACCCGGTGTAACCAGTAGTTACTCCTGGCCCTGCACTCAAGAATTACTCCTGGCGGTGCTTGGGGAAACCATATGGGATTCAGGGAATTGAACCCAGGTTGGCCATGTGCAAGGCCTCCCCACTGTACTATAACTCCAACCCTGAAACCTCTCTTTTTCAACAGAAATCTAGGGGCATTCTCACTGTCTACTCCAACTGGCAGAATGGGAATATTTGTGACTGGAGTGATAGCATAGTTGGTAAGGCGTTTGCCTTGCATGCGGCCAACCCGGGTTTGATTCCCAGCATCCCATATGTCCCCCGAGCACCACCAGGAGTAATTCCTGAGTGCATGAGCCAGGAGTAACCCCTGTGCATTGCTGGGTGTGACCCAGAAGAATGGGAATACTCACAGCAGGATGATGCAGTTTTGATGCCTGAGTACGCATGTGTGGTAGCTCGAAAGTAGATTTGTTCCTGAGCTTGTGGGTTCTTGAGAATTGTATGAAAGGTTTGCATACAGAACTCAGATGTTTAAGAAGTCTTTTATTGGACAGTATAAGTCGATGGGTCTGGGTGCCTCCCCAGTATCCAGGCCTCTCCATTTACCATCTATGACGTTCTCTCTTCCACCTCCACAATATCATGTATGATCTGTGTGATTTGATTTGATGTGGGGAGGGGTGTGGTAGGTGTTTTGGGATTCTAGTCCAGGTCCAGTTCAGGGCTTCAGAGATGAAGTGGTTGTAAACCACAGCTTTATTGCACCTGATACCCAGAACCCAGAGGCTCTGTAGGCCATATCCATGCAAGAACACGCACATCCGTGCACAACCATGGGATCTTAGATCAGATTTGCTTTGTGAAGCCCTAGGGAGGAACACCTTGAGCCCAGGAGAAGATTTTAGCCCTTTGTCAGAAAAAACAACTGATTGTTTGAAACAAATAAGCAAACAGACTTGAAACTTGTACAAGTTTCAGGCTGAAATGGGTCTGCACCAACCATTTTTGCAATATAGTTTCGTGTACTTGTTCAGATTTATTATCTAAGGGCTGGATTTCTAGGAGTAGGGTGGTTCTGTGGGGGGGGAGGGCAGATGTGTTTTATATTCTATAGATGGGTAATTATCTAATTGCCTTCTTTAAAAATTGCATCAGCGGCCTCATGGATTTCCTCATAGCCTGCTCAGGATGGATCAGTCTGTTTCATTGGTGCCCATCTGATCAGTAATGTTTCCCAGGGGGTGGTTGTCCTCAGAAATTGAGGTGTGGGAGCAGAAGAGACACGGAAGTGGGAGGAACAGGGAGGGGCAGACCAGAAGAAGCACCTCTGAGCACCAAGCAGGACATGAGAGGAAAGAGGAACTGGAGAGACCCCTGTCCTCTGGGAGCAGGGCCCAGGGGCAGGTGCCAGGGGCAGTCAGAATGGAGAGAGCAGAGGGGATTAAACAGAAATGCCCCAACCACATGCCGGCAGCATGTCTGTTGCAGGAACATGCCTTCAGTTGCTGGAACACGGCAGGTCCCGTGATGCTGCTCGCCCAGGAAGAAGCAGGCACATGATTCTCAGCAACACTGAGCAGTCACAGGAACTGTCTCACTGAGACCTTGGAAACTGGGGCCAGATGTTGTACAGTTTCTGAAAATTTTGAAATCTGGAGAAGAGAGAAAAATTGGGGGGAAATGTAACTCATTTCTTGCTAGCTCCTTTTAGAGCTGTAAATTTGTATTGCCAACAACATGGAATTTTATTTCCTCATAAAATGACCTTATGTATTATTTAAATTTATAATAGAGCTTATGAATATTGGTCATTCCTAATTGAACTAATTCTGTTTTTGTTTTGGGGCCACACCTGGCGGTGCTCAGTGGCTACGCCCAGCTCAGTGCTTGGAAGCCACTCCTGGCTCTGTGTTTTGGAGGGTGGGTGGTCAACCCTCGGGGACCACGTGATGTCAGGGATTAAACTCGGCACCCTCATGCAAAGCATAAGCTTAGCCCATTGAGCTATTTGATTTGAATTAAAATTTTAATGCTTTAATATGTCTGATCCTAAATGTGGTGTCCTGCCAATTTATGAAGTGACAAAACCTATAAAATTATGACTATTCAGGGGGAAACAGGTGAAATAGATATAACTAAGAACTTAATGTCTGACTCTGGGAGATTGGCTGAGTGGGAGGGAGGAAGCTGTAGGGGAGGGAAAAAATCTTTATTTTTGTTTATTGTTGAATTATACTCAGAGGTGCTCTGGAGCTTGGTACTTGGGGGTCACTCCTTTGTGCTCCAGGGATTGGACCCAGGATTCCCATATGCAAAGCATGTAGGCCAAGCCTACGGTATGATCTCCCCAGCCCAGAAGCCTTTCTGGGGGAAAATTTTTCTGGGGAAAAGAACAAAAGGGGAATTCTCTTCTTCTCTACAGTCAATGAGAAGTAGCACTCTAGCCCTTTGAGCTTGTGGGTCCCCCTCTGGAGTGCTTATGGGGACTTCATTCAGAGGCACAGTGACTAGCTCACTGGCCATTAGCAGTTCACAAGCACCCATTCATCCTACCTCCTAGTCCCACTAGTAACATAATGAGAAACACCTTTATTATTCTCTACAGTTAGGAAACAGCAAAACTTTTGAAAGCTGTGAGCCAGAAACTTTGGATGAGAACTGAAAACAAAGGATATATATATGTGTGTATATATAGGATATATATACATAAATATGTAATTAGTATATATATATACTAATTACAGTGATCAATGAGGTTGTACCTGGAGAATCTACCAGGAATGGCCCCCTCAAGGGTACTACAGAATGGGGCTGCAGTGGTAATTTTGCAAAGACAAAGATAATTTTTTTTCTTTTTAGGTCACACCTGGCGATGCACAAGGGTTACTCCTGGATCTGCACTCAGGAATTACTCCTGGCGGTGCTCAGGGGACCATATGGCATGCTAGGAATCAAACCTGGGTTGGCCATGTGCAAGGCAAATGCCCTATCCACTGTGCTATTGCTCCAGCCCCAGACAGAGATAATTTAAAAAGAGAACATGTAGACTTGAATCTTTTGTGCGTGGTGGTGAGAAGCGCAATTCTTAAAATCCATAAGTGGGTCTTTAAGACCTTCTTTCCTGCTTTGTTGGAGAGGTCCCGAGCATCAGTAGAGCTGCAAGTCTCTAGCACAGTGCCTGGTACACCATAGATGTTCAATAAATATTAAGGGGTATGCTAGGGAGTGTGGTCATTTCAGGCTTCCATCTGTTCCCCCCCCACCCCCGTGGTGGCTGAAAACCCTCTCTGTCATTTGGGAAGAGACCCTAGTACTATGGCACAATTAGACTCTAACGAAGAGGACTGGATATGAAGATTAGTGGCATACCAAGTCATTCGCTGCCCTCTATTAGTTCACATTAAATACCTTGGAAAATGGTGATTGTACCAGAGAGCCCAGGAAATAGCCATGGCTGCCAACTCCAGAGTCATCTGGCTTGCCCTTGACCTTCATGTCCCTTTCAGATG
Organism: Sorex araneus; assembly: GCF_027595985.1. NCBI lineage: Eukaryota > Metazoa > Chordata > Mammalia > Eulipotyphla > Soricidae > Sorex > Sorex araneus. The sequence goes on from NC_073306.1 coordinate 37,730,556, forward strand.
GAGAAAAGAACCAGGACAATGGCAGTTAATTCGGATTTGGAGTTGGAGGAGATGGATTTGGGTATAGGAGAAAGTGCTAAAACAATGATGGACGAAGAGAAACCAGGAACGGAAGGCAAACATCCCATCAAGAAGAAAAAAGTCTATAGGGTTGTCTCAAAATGGATGCTTCCTGAAAGCAAACGAGTGGCATATCTTGAGAGAGCCAACTGCGTGCCACCCCCTTTGTTCATTATTCTCATCAGTATAGTGGAGGTAAGTATGTAGGGTGGTGGGCAAGCAACCCTTTCTGCCTATATACATACCCTGAGCCCCTCTCATTCCCCCTGCCCAAGCTCGCCTTCTCCAGAGCTCCCTTACTGCTTAGCCTGGCAATGCTAGGGCCTCAGGGATTTCTTTTCTTTTTTCTTTCTTTCTTTCTTTCTTTCTTTCTTTCTTTCTTTCTTTCTTTCTTTCTTTCTTTCTTTCTTTCTTTCTTTCTTTCTTTCTTTCTTTCTTTCTTTCTCTCTCTTTCTCTCTTTCTCTCTTTCTTCCTTTCTCTTTATTTCTTTCTCTCTATTTCTTTCTCTCTTTCTCTTTCTTTTTTTTATGACAACACAGGTATTAGGGGTATGGGGGAGCATACCCCAGCAGTGAAATGCCCTTCTTACCTCATCACCTCCTGTCAGGGAGTAGGGAGCCCTACCATGAGATATTTCTGGAGATGTTATCCTTCATCACATGAGGAAGGTCAAACTTTTCAGATTTCTCCACTGGGAAGGTCCCGTTGTCCTCTTTCCCTGCCCTATGCTTTGAAAGTCAGCAGTGACACTATTTTATATTAAGCTGTAAGTGAAAGATCAATTGGGGGAAGATGAGGCCAGTGGATTTCAAGAGGGAAAAGGCTTTAGAAAGAGATTTTTAGGGAAAAAAATGGAAATTTTTTATAGTTTGAGTAACATGGTTACAATATTATAGTTAAAAGTTATGGTTTTGATGTACAAAGTCACTGCACCTTCCCTACCATCGAAGTGCCCAAGACCCTGTCACCTCTAATCAACCACTTCATACCCCCTGTTCCCACTCCCTGTAATGTCAGTTTTTCAGTCCCAGATTAAGGGCTAATCATCGTTTGACACTGTCTATTCCCCTGTGTTTTTTGTTTGTTTTTATACCACAGATAAGTGAGATCATCTGGTTTTGTTCTCCTCACTCTGACTTTCTTCATCTAGCGTGATGCTCTCCAGCTCCATCCACGTTGCAGTGAACTGCCAGCTTCCACCTTCAGAAAGAGTCTTTACAGTTTGGTCTAGGGCTTTCCTTTTCCCAGGAGGAAGTAGGCAATGATGACAGATGCATATGTGTGATAGGAATGTTCATTTCTGTCCTAGAACGTGCCATGGAGTGGCCACTGGAGAGCTAATCATCTGGCACTGATAGGGCCACTCTGATCAGTATTCAAGGTGTGGCTCACCTTCATGACTGTCCCCTTGTCAGCTGGCAGTGTTTGTTTACTATGCTGTGTGGAAGCCCCAGAATCAATGGATCACCTTGGACCTGAGCATCTTGGAGAGTCCCTTCACCTACAACCCTTACAGGAGGCAGGAAGCCTGGAGATTTATCTCATACATGCTGGTACACGCTGGGTAAGATACAGCAGTGAAGTCACTGTTGGTAGAGGTGATGATAAAGAATGGAAACTCTTGGGACCATAGATGTAGCTCAGTGGTAGAGCATTTATTATTATTATTATTATTATTATTTTATTGAATCACAATGAGATACACAGTTACAAAGTTATTCATGATTGGATTTCAGTCTTATAATGTTCCAACACCCATCCCTTCACTACTTCACTGGTGTACATTCCCCACCACCAGTATCCCCAGTTTCCCTCCCGCCTCCTGACCCCCTGCCTGACTGTATGACAGGCACTTTTCTTCTCTCTCTCTCTCTCTCTCTCTCTCTCTCTCTCTCTTTCAGTGATAGAGCACTTGCCTTGATGTAGGAGGGCCTGGGTTTGACCCCAGGTACTGGAGAAAGAAAAAAAGGAATTATAGCACCTCATTTACTTGGTGTTCTATTGTTGCTGAAGAACTTTCATATCCACAGTCTTATCTGATTCTCACAGCAACCTAGGAGGCAGGTGCTACCCAGCTGCTTTATGTCTGAGACTTAGGATATCATCACTGTACCTCGTCATATAGCTCCATTGCAAAAATAGGATTTCAGCTCATTAGTGTTAACTCTAAGTCTGGTGTATTGCATTATAGCTGCCATCATACTGGTCTTTAAATAGATTACTAGTGAGAAGAGACCCAATCGCTACCAAACCTAAAGAATATTTTTCTAGCTGGGTTTTAGTGTGTGTGATACTGAAGATTGAGCCCAGGACCCTGAATACACTCCAGATACATATTCTACTATTGAATCATATCTTGGCCCTCCTCTAATGGTTTAAAGCTGATAAAGATATGAACCTTTAGTCTTCCCTCCCCACTCAACTCTCTTTTTCCCTTCCTTCCTTCCTTCCTTCCTTCCTTCCTTCCTTCCTTCCTTCCTTCCTTCCTTCCTTCCTTCCTTCCTTCCTTCCTTCCTTCCTTCCTTCCTTCCTTCCTTCCTTCCTTCCTTCCTTCCTGCCTTCCTGTCTTCCACATGCCTGGTCTAAATCTTTTCAGCAGTAGGAGATGCGGTGTCTGCTGTTGGTTTTCCTGTTGGTCTCTTACATGCCAATGGTCTGCTTGTTATAGCCTTGCTTAGAATCCTACTTCACCACACCTGCTACTGTGAGCAGCTCCCTGAAGACACCACCTCTATGTTGTACTCCAGGGGGTTTCAGTGGGGCCAACTTTATCTCTGTGACCTGCCCAGTCTGGACCTTAAAGAATGACAAGTTTGACCCATGGCCATTTATGGCAGGACACAGGACTCAGAGATTTCACAAGCCAAGGACAAAATGGCCAATAGTCCAGTTTCTATTGCAATTCCACACTTTGATTTTGATTGAACAGATCTGTCCTGAGAAAATATGGCTTCTGTACTCAAGGCCTTACAACTTACAAAGGAGGGCCTGGGGAGACTGGAGGGCATGCTTTGTATGTGGGAGCACCCTGTTCATGGTCTCTTAAGTTCCACTATGAGGGACCTCTGAGCACCCAGACTGAGAGTAGCTCCTGAGACCTACTGGGTGCTTCCCTAAAACAAAAAATTAATTAAACGAATAAAATTATAAGAAAAAACAATTAGTTAAGTAAAAATGGAAGGTAGTATGACAGTCTAAAATAGTGTCATGATACCTCATCTTCATGCCTCAGTTTCCACAACTGAGGCTTAATTGTACTTACCTCATAAGGTTGCTCAATTAATTGAAATGATGATTATACTCTGTTTTTTATTTTTACTAACAAATTTTATTTTTTGGACTATACCCAACAGTTCTCAGGGGCTTCTCTTGTCTCTGTGCTCTGTGGATTGAACCATGGTTGACTGCATGTAAGACAAGTACCTTAATCCCTGTACTATCTTTCTAGTCCTCTTTAAATGTTTAAGTTGAAATTATATTGCCTTATAGCATTATATAGGTTCAAGTGTGCAGCAGTTGCAAGTCTGCATTGTATAGCATTGTAACCTTCAGTTATACCCTGACAGTCCAATTCTATCCTTTTCCCTTTTGTCCTGATTTGTAAGACTGTGTAGGACTTGTCACTTTATGGGGCTGTAAAAGTAAGGAACACTTTTGGATGCAAGTAATGAAAAAATTTAACAAGGGTTTAAACAGCAAGGAATTAATCTCCCTCCCCCACCGTCAACCCCCAAGGAAGCCCAAAGAGACTTCATCAGTTCAGTGAAGTCAGGACTTTTGGTTCTATGCTGACATTCTGCTTATCCCACACCTGTCTCTCCTGGTTCCAAGTTTGTCCTCACTACACTCAGTGCGGCAGTGGGCTGAGGTTGTACAAGCACTGGGGACATGCATCCCTTTTGCCAAGACTGAAGCTTACTCTTGAATAACATTGTTGCTCATATTCACGTCATCATTGACTGGAAGCATGGCCCTGCGCCCCTATTCAGAGAGGGTGAGAAAGCCAACATCAGTCCTCAGCCTTACTGAAGGAGCCACACCAGGGGCAAAGGAAATGGATACATGATTAACTTCAGTGATTTAAATGGGAAGACGGAGAGAGCAGAATAGCAGTCTCTTCCCAGTAAACTGGATTTAAGCCAGACCTAGAAAGGCGGATAAAATTTGGTTGAAAAAGTTAGAATATCCACTTGGGTCATATCTTTGTGCCACATTTGTGCTTGTGAGCAGCAGAAGAGTGCTCAGGTGATGGCTACCAGTCATCTTGTCCACAAGCTATTCCCAGAGGACTCGGTGAAATGGTTTTCTCTGACTTTGTTCAAATTCACAAGATGTACATTTCTCCAATATCTTTATGTCTGAAGACTCCATGAGGCTAATAGTCCATGAGACTAGTTCTGCTACACTGTACTCTATTAAAAAAAAGTGTGTGTTTTGGGTCACACCCAGCTGTGGTCAGGGCTTATTTCTGGCTTTTTGCTCAGGGATCATTCCCTTTGAGGCGCAGGAGACCATGTGGGGTGCTGGGGATTGAACCTAGGTCAGCTGAGTGCAAGGCAAGTGCATACCTGCTCTACTGTTGCTCTCCTAAGCCCTTCACTGTATCATACTGTACCACTGTCATCCAGTTGCTCATCGATTTGCTCGAGTGTGCACCAGTAATGTCTCCATTGTGAGACTTGTTACTTTTTTTGGCGTATTGAATATGCCATGGGTAGCTTGCCAGGCTCTGCCATGTGGATACTCTCGGTAGCTTGCTGGGCTCTCTGAGAGGGGCAGAGGAATTGAACCTGGGTCAACTGTGTGCAAGGCAAATGCCATACCTGCTGTCCTAAGCCCTTATTTAAAATTTTTAAAAAATTGAATTGCTACGAGATAGACCCTTACAAAGCTGTACATGACATGATTAGGTTCAGTCATAGTGTTCCAACACCCATCCTCAACCAGTGTACATTACCCAGCACCAGTGTCTCCAGTTTCCCTCCCATTACCACCTCCCCACACCCATCACAGCCTGCATCTATGGCAGGTGCTTTCTCTCTTTCTTTCTCTCTCTCTCTCCCCCTCCTTCTTGGACATTTTGGTTTGCAATACAAATACTGAAAGCTTATCAGGTATATCTCTTTTCCTACTTTTAACACTTAGTTCTTGTCCAACGTGATAATTTCCAGCTTTATTGTCATACTGGTCCATTCTCTGTCTTACCTCATCTTACCTCTGCCCTCCACATACTTGTGTTGATTCCAGCCATTGACCACTCCTCCTAGCTCCTGTTTTCCCTGGCCATGTATATTAATCTTCTACTATATCTATATTTTATATGTTACAAAAGAATGTAGTCATTCTGTATCTGTCCCTCTCCTTCTGACTCATTTCACTTGGCATGATATTCTTCATGTCCATCCATTTACAGGCAAATTCTATGACTTCATTTTTCTTAACAGCTGTGTAGTACTCCATCGTGTAGATGTGCTGTAGTTTCTCTATCCATTAGTCTGTTTTAGGCACTCAGGTTGTTTTCAGACTCATACATCTTTAAAGATGGCTTGGAATATGGTAGTTGTGCCCAGATAAGCATGTGACTATATAAAAAAATGTGACTATAAAATGTAATGGTAAGTAATCCACTGGGGAGCTGTGGAGATGATAACTTAAATATGTATAAATCAATTGTAATAGATGGGACATACCCACTTTAGCTATGTTATTGGGTAAGCTTTATTGAGCGGGTGCAATGGTCCATAGATGGTGAGTTTGAGGGCTACCCCTGCCAGGCTCAATGTTCACATGTTCTCCAGCTCTTTGATCTATCTCTCCACCCTGCCCCCAGGTGAACATTTTAAAAAGTTTTCTAGTGTTATACTGGGCATGAAATTTCTCTTGATATTTCTATTTTATTTAATTTTTTCCTGAGATTTCAAGACATCTTGTTTTAAATCTTCTTAAAATTAAACTCAGTACAGGTAAATTAGGATTTTCTCAATACTTTGTAGCCAAAACAAAACAGATACTGGGTCAGGGAGACAGAATTCAGTGGTAATCTGTGTGTCTCACTTTTATGAACTCAGTGTCTCACTGAGTTCAGTCTCTGGAACCATACAGACGGGAAAGGGGCAAAAAAGGAAAGCAGAAAAAGAGAACAAATGTGTGTATGTGTGTGTGTGTGTGTGTGTTTAAACACTTTATATGGTCCCCTGAGCTGTATCAGGGGTGACCTCTGAGCACAGAGCCAGCTCTAAGCATTACTGGATGTGGTCTCCATTCTCACTCTAAGGAAAAAGAAAGAAAAAAGAAACAAAGAAAACAAAAGAATCAGATGCTGAGGCTGGTGTGAGATTGGCAACATCATCCAAAAACCTCATATGTGAAATTCATGTCCAACCTCATTGCTCTGTGTGATGTGGGGTTTTTATAAAGTAAATACATGCCTCAACATACAATTTTATTCAAGCTCCATGTGAGATTTTATTTCTGAAAAAGTTACTTCTAAAAATAGGGGAGAGAGACAGAGAGAGAGAGGGAGAGAGAGAGAGAGAGAGAGAGGGAGGAGAAAAGTGCCTGCCACTTCCCAATACTCCTGGAAGCACTGGCAGCCACGCCCCCCCCCCCCCATGAACCAACTTCAGCACCACCATGTAAGCTCTAATGCCAGCTTTGCTTCATTCAGAGACCCATAAATAAATCTTTTTTTTTTTTGGCTTTTTGGGTCAAACCCGGCAATGCACAGGGGTCACTCCTGGCTTTTCATTCAGGAATTACTCTTGGTAGTGCTCAGGGGACCATATGGGATGCTGGAAATTGGACCCGGGTTGGCCGCGTGCAAGGTAAATGCCCTACCCACTGTACTATCGCTCCAGCCCCTAGAGACCCATAAAGAAATCTTGAAAGAGATCAAAAGCCGCAGTTAATCTTGGACCCGCACAAGGCTGAACAGACTGGGGTAAATCGGAGGTGTGTGGGTCAGCCTGGTTCCTGCCCAAACAGAACCCCCAGCAGCTGCTTGCTCCCACAGTCCAAAATCGCCGCCGTATCCCTGGCCTGACTACATCACCTCAGGACGGATCTCACCCAGACATAACCTGCTGAAAATTCTGTTATATGGATTTTGTGACTTAAATATCTAGGCTTTCTCGAGGTTGGAATGGGCTACCTTCCCCCCACATCACTGTACTTCCAGAAGCCTCAGCAGTCACATCCACACCCACGCTGCCACCCAATTGAAAAGCTACTTCAGCCTTATGTCCTGATAAAAATATTGAATGCCCTGAACAAACACCATGACCTCTTAGCACTATATTGCAAACCATAATGCACAAAAGGAAAAGGAGAGAGAGAGAGAGAGAGAGAGAGAGAGAGAGAGAGAGAGAGAGAGAGAGAGAGAGAGAGAGCATGCAAGAAGGAAAGTGCCTTCATAGAGAGAGGCTGGGGGTGGGGTGGGGGTGTTGGGGGATGGTGGGAGGGAAACAGGGGACATTGGTGGAGGGATAGGTGCTGGATTATTGTTTGACTAAAACCTAATTATGAAGAGCTTTGTAATAGTCTATCTCATGGATATTCAATTTAAAAAATTTTTTAAAAAAGTAATGTGGAGTTCATGCTCAATTCAATCAGCATAATCAATGGTTGAATAAATAGCAGTATTCCTACATTATAAAAGAAAAGAAAAGAAAAGTGCCTGTCACAGAGGCAGGCTGTGGGTGGGGTTGGGGGATTGGGGTGGTGGCGGGAGGGAATCTGGGGACATTGGTGGTGAGAAATGAACTCTGGTGAAGAAATAGGTATTGAAAAAAATATGAGGAAATTTTATTTGAATTAAGGAAGGCCATAACTAGACAACAGTACGTTAATCTCTTATGGAAGTAACTGCCTGACTTTGTCATGAAATTTAACAACTGTGTTTATCTCTGCAGAATTCAGCACATCTTAGGGAATCTTATCATGCAGCTCCTTTTGGGCATCCCCTTGGAAATGGTCCACAAAGGCCTCCGGGTGGGGCTGGTGTACCTGGCGGGAGTGCTTGCAGGTTAGTGTTTGAAGGGTCACACAGAATTAACACCTTTGAACTCTAAGATTAAAAGCAAAGGTAATAAAAGGTTTATAATGGACTTCTTACTAGAGCAAAGACTGATTGCATCCCTAATTTTGCTGGAGAATGGGATCAACATTAGAGGTAAGTATGAGATAAGTATATGGGGTTAAATTATTATGTGGGTCCCCAGGTTATCTCAGTCAGAGCTCTATGCAGCTAGAAGCTTCAAATAATTTCTATCCAGGTATGTACCATACTGAATAAATGCCCAGTGCTAGATCATAAAGGCCACTGTGTGCCAAACTAATGATTTTGAGAACTAACATGACCAGATTCACCTTTTAGAGCATCACTGGGTATGAGCCCCACCCCTCAAAAAAAAAAATGATAACCTGAGCACTTTTCCTGAAACACTACTATCCCTAGCTCTTCTTCAGTGAAGTGTGTTTTATCTTCTCTCCCTATTTTTTGAAGAGTTTAGAGTTTTTTTATTTAGCTATTTATCTGATGTACGCTGAACAATTGTTTTCTCCTATTCAGTAGGGTATCCTTTTATTTTAACTGTAGCTTATTTTGCCATGCAAAATCTTTTTGGTTTGATATAGTCCCATTTTTTTAACTAGTCTTATTTATCTGTTTTTGTTTCTGTTTGGGGGGCCACCCAGTGGTGGCCAGGGGCTACTCCCACTGTGTTGCTGCTAAGACGGTTCTGCGTGGGATTTGTGCTGTGCTGGGAATCCAACCTGAGCCTTCTGCTCTGCGCATCAATGCTTTGAGTTATCCCCCAGCCCCTAACTGCATTTTAACAACTGCACATTTTAAGTCTTCTTCCTAGTACTTTATTGAATATGTAGTTTATAGATATTTTATCTCAGTTTATAGCTTGTTTTTCATCATCTTGACAATTATCTTAAAAAACTTGAAATACCATGATTTACAAAGTTATTCATAATACAGTTGTTATGGGCTTTTGATGTTCCAACACCAATCCCATCATGTGAGTGACCTTCTCTCCATCATTGTCCTCATTTTTCCAGCCACCTTCTAAGCCTGCCCTTTAGCAGGCACACAATAATTTAACAATGGTCTTGTATAGAACAAAAGCTTTTATATTTTTGGGCCATACCTGGCAATGCTTAGGAGTTAGTGCTTTCTCTGTGCTCAGGGGTCAGTCCTGTTGGGACTCAGGAAACCATATTTGGTGGTGGAGATTGAACCCAGTTTGGTCACGTGTAGGGTAGATGCCCTACTTGTACTTTCCCAAACCCCAAAAAGTTTTCATTTCAACTACCATTAATAGTATTATAAATCATGGTACCTCAATAAGGGGGGAGGGAGAAAAATAGTCTTTTTTAAAAAAAATTTTTTATGAGTCACCATGTGGAAAGTTACAAAGTTTTCAGGTTTAAATCTCAGTTATACAATGCTCGAATACCCATCCCTTCACCAGTGCTCATATTCCACCACCAAGAATCCCATTATAGCTCCACCCCGCCCCCTCACACCCCTAACCCCCCCCACGCCCCTAGCCCCCCCACCCTAAGCCCCCCCCCCGCCTGTGTAACTAATAAATTTCACTTTACTTTCACTTTGATTGCATACAATATTTCAACAAAACTCACTGTTATTGTTTGGAGAGTCTCTCCCCTACAGTCAGACCTGCTGAAAAGGAAGCATTAGATAATTTGTTTTCCATTGCTGAGGATGAAGAGGTATGAGGTCGAGTGACCACACTTAGCGGCCTCTCAGTTTTGGGTTTCTGTAATTTAGTATTTTAGTAACTAAGTCCAGAGAGATATCTGCCAGAAGTTGCATCGTTGCCAACTTGTACTTCTCAGTTACATTATATTCCACATATGAGTGCAATCTTTCTATGTCTGTCTCTTTCTTTCTGACTCATTTCACACAACATGATACTTTCCATGTTGATCCATTTATATGCAAATTTCATGACTTCATGAAAAATAGTCTTTTTTTAAACTAAATTTTTTAATTAATTTTTTTGGTTTTTTATCCATTTATCTTTTTGTAAACCAGAAAACCAAAATCAAACCCTAGAAGTTTTTACTTTTGATGAAATTTAATATTATTAATATCTCTTCTTTTGAATCTTGCATTATGTATCTTATCTAGGAATTCTTTACTGAGTCCCAGATCTTAAAAGATTTTCTCTAGTTATTTTGTAATTTGTAGTTTTGCACTTTATACTTAAATATGAAATCCCTGGAGCTGGGGGTATAGATCAGTAATGTAGTTCATTCTCATGTATGAAGTCCTGGGTTCAATGTCCAGAACACACACACACATTAAATGTGTCATCCACTTTGATTTATTTATTTTAATTTTTCATACAGTATGAGCTTTAAGATAAGGGTGTTTTTTTCTACTTTGGATAGCCAATTACTCCATAATAATCTGTAATAAAGACTGTTTTTTCTTCATTGGCTTGCTTTTGCACTTTTGTCAAAAGGTTGACTTATTTGTATGTGATTATTTTGGGGTTTCTTTTTGTTCCATTGACTCAAATGTCTACTTCTCTCCTGATGTCATTTGCCAATACCACTATAGCTGTATAAAGTCTCTAAATCATCAGTTTATCTCATTTTTGGCTCATAGTTGAGATTTATTTTTGTATTTTTCTCACAAATTAATGGTGTCTTATCTTTCTTCCCCTCTGACAATAAGAAGCTTTGATGGGATGCTACCTAACAGATGCAGGAAAAAGAAACATGAATTATGTTCCTTTGAGGCAGAATAGCATGTTTTCCCCCAAAGTCTAGAATGTGGATCTCCTTTCCCAAAATTCTCATTCTTGAAAAGGGCATTTTGAGGGGCTGGAGAGATAGCACAGCGGGTAGGGCGTTTGCCTTGCACACGGCCAACCCGGGTTCGATTCCCAGCATCCCTGAGCACCGCCAGGGGTAATTCCTGAGTGCAGAGCCAGGAGTGGCCCCTGTACATTGCCAGGTGTGAGTCAAAAAAAGCCAAAAAAAAAAAAAAGAAAGAAAAGGGCATTTTGAGAATTGTTGATTGGAGATGATACCACCCTGAGGGGAGTTTGCTGATGGAATGTTTAACTACTCTGAGGTTTTTTTTTTTTTTTGTATTTTTTTGGTGGACACAGTTTGGGTGACCATAAAATTGTGCTGGGGATTGATTGGGACCGACTGCATACAATGCAAGAAACTTAACCCCTGTATTATTTCTCTGGCTGTAACCACTCTTCTATTTTTTATGTTAGATTATTTTTTGTTTTGGGGTCACACCTGGGGTTCTAAGGGCTTAATTCTGACTCTGCTCAGGGAAAACTTCTGGCAATGCATGGGAAACCATACACAGTACATTGAACCAGGGTCGGCCACATTTAAGACAAGATCTATCCACTGTGCTGTCTCTCCAGCCTGCCCATAAGCACTCTTAAAATCATACTTAAAAGCTAGGATGCACTTTCCTATTATTTTAAATTTCTCAGGAGTTTTAGGGATTTTGAACTTATTGTAATATTCTCTTTTTAGTTACAAGAACAAATGACTAACGTTAGGGTTATTGGAAATAAAAGTCTAATTACTATAAAATATTCACATAATTGAAGTAAGCACAGCCCATGAAGCAATTCTTCCACTGTAAATATATATGATTTGTTTAATTTATATCTTGGATATTTAAAATTAATATTAAAATGATTAGAGAAAATATCTGTGGAAAACAACTGAACTAAACAGTATGTTTTTGAATTTCTTTATCATGATATTTGACCAGAACTTAAGAAGTGATTAAACTTAATAACACTGATCACTGAAAAATTAAAGATACATTTAAAGGGATATTTCAGGTTCACAAGAGGAAGAAGCATAGGTTTCCCTTCTATCAGGGCCTCCCACACAGGCACGACTTCCTTGGTTAGCAGTACCCCAGCTAAGCGGTACATTTGTTATGATTGCTCGGTCTATACTGACACGTCATGTTGCCCAGATTCATAGAAATTAGGGTTCACTCCTGTTTTCCATTCTATGCTTTCAGGCAAATGAATAAAGATGGGTGCAGAGTTGAAAGATAGCTCAAATTTCTGGAGTGCCTGCTTTGTATGTGAGAGGTTCTGGGGTTGATCCTGGGTGCTACATGGTCCCTGAGCACTATGGGTGTAGCCCCAAAACTAACAACCCACCCAAACTTAACCCCCCATCCCCCCAAACAGACATATACTACCCATCACTATAGTAGCAAAGAGAGTATTTACTTTGAAAAGTCCTCTGTCCTTTGGGTGGGCACTGATGAACCCGCCCTCACTCCAGCAGCGCCAGGTGCCCAAAGCACCACTAAGCATGGCCCCAGTGACAAAGATAATGACCAAATCAAATCCTTGGTCGGAGAGCTAGCTCAGCAGACTGTCTGCAGGAGGCTTGTGTTGGTTTCCTGGCACTGTATGACTCCTGAGCACCATCAAGAATAACCCCTCTCCTCAGCAACAAGCTGGGAGTAGACCCTCAGCACCGAGTGCATCTCCCCTAACAAAACCAAAAAATAAACCCATCAAATGAAACCAAAACTCTCTGTTCTCTGTCTTTTCCTCCCTCCTCCCCCAGCTGCTGGTAGCACCTTATCTTTCTCATGTCTCCATTGTTGAGCTTTTGTATGTAGGTGCCACAGAGGAAGCCTCATGCTATGTACCCTTTCCAGACTGGCTTCTTTTACTTACATTTCCTCCACATAGTTCCATTGCTTGATAAGATTTTTTACTTGTTTTATTTACTTATAATTTTGATTTCTCAGCCACACCTCATGAAGTCAGGACTGCCTCTCATTCACTGTTTGGGGGTTGTTCCTAGGGATCATAAGGCGCTGGGTTTCAAACATGGGTGTCTTTGAGCTCTTTGACCCTGCTTTGTGAGATTTTTTTTTCCTTCCCAGATGCCTTCCCAAAGATTCTCAGCCAACTGGGTCAGTGGTTCAATGCATGGACCCGAGGATATGATGCAGCTTGAACCCTGTGGTGCTGGGTACTATTTGGGCCACACTCAGTATTTCTTAAGGGTCTCCATTGCTGCACCTAGCAATGCTCAGGGGACTGTGTGATGCTGGGGACAGACAGAACTGCATACAGGCATTTAGCCTACCTCTCTGCTATCTCTCCAGCTGCCCCCCCACCCAATTTGGTAGGACTTTGTATGTTATTGAGAAGTAGAACTATTTTTAAATGTTTTTCAGTCAGTATGTCTCTGTAGGACAAGGACAAGTAAAGAGAGGCTTCTAAAATCTCAGGGTTAGGACGAATTGGAGACGTTACTGAGGCTACTCGAGAAATTCGATGATCAACGGGATGATGATGATGATGATGATGATGTCTCTTTTTTATTTTTTAGTACTTCTCATTTAAAATTCTATTTTTGTATTTATTAAAATTTATTGGTCTAGGGGCTGGAATAATAGCACAGCGGGTAGGGTGTTTGCTTTGCACATGGCCGACCCAGGTTCGATTCCCAGCATCCCATATGGTCCCCTGAGCACCGCCTGGAGTAATTTCTGAGTGCATGAACCAGGAATAACCCTTGTGCATCACCGGGTGTGACCCAAAAAGCCAAAAAAAAAAAAAAACACCAAAAACCAAAACCAAAACAAAACCTATTGGCCTAGTAGTACAGATACATGTTAACTTACAAGTAATAGATAACCCATAGTGCACTGGATGTTCATATTAGGTTTCTCTAGCTGTCATGACTAAGACAAACTGGGTTACTTAAAATGACAGAACTGCATTACTTTAGCTGTTCTGAAAGTTTTGAGTCTACCATCTATGCTTGAGTAGGGCCAAGTTCCCTTTGCAGCCAATGGGGAACTTCAGCCTGCCTCTTTTGAGCTGCTGATAGTGGTGGTCATCATCTTGGGCGTTCCTTGGCTCACAGTTGTCATCTCTAGCTCTGCAATCATTACCACATGGTGTTCTCCTTTTGTGTCCCCTCTTCTAAGGAGAAATTAAGAGCAAGGAGCATTCATGCGTTACGGAGATGGAATCGACAAGCTTTAGTGACACATTCCCCAGCCTACCTCCTTCCTCCTTTTGTGGATCCTGTTTTTCTGCTTTCTGTGTCTGTTCCTGTACACACCTGTTTTTCCGGCCCTGGAAATCCTTTTGTCATGGTCAGGTGCTGCCTGACTCTGGCATCTATACCCCTGCTTCTCCTGTAGCTTGAGTCCAATCTGTGCAGGTCAGTTTCAGACCCAGTCTTCTGATCCAGATTCAGATCAGAAGGAGAGGTTGTGAAGAACCCATTCATGTTTTGTGCAATAGCTTCTTGGTAGGCATCACTGTCATTTCTATTCTTTACACTGACTGCCTGGATCACTGTCCTCAAACAAAAATGTGATCATATTATATCCTTCCTAACACATCTACAGTGGCCAAAAGAGAGTTGACTGGAGCTGGAGAGATTGTAAAGTAGGTAGGACACTTGCCTTGCATGGGGCTGATCCAGATTCCAGCCCTGGCATCCCATAAGGTCTCCAGGAGTGATCTCTGAGCACAGGGCCAGGAGTATGGCCCCAAACCCAAACCCAAACCCAACTGAACAATGAAACCTGACCAAGATTTCTCTCCAGAATTACTCTCCACAGCCTGCTCTATTTCTTCTTCTTCTTCTCTCTCTCTCTCTCTTAAAGGAAACATAGTTCAAAAAAAGAAGCTGCACATGGTTCCTGGAGCATCACCAGAACACTATTGGGTATTATGCATCTCAAGCACTGTAGCACTGTAGCACTGTCATCCTGTTGTTCATAGATTTGCTGGAGCGGGCACCAGTAACGTCTCCATTGTGAGACTTGTTACTGTTTTTGGCATATCAAATATGCCACGGGTAGTTTGCCAGCCTCTGCCGTGAGGGTGGGATATACTCTCGATAGCTTGCTAGGCTCTCCAAGAGGGACAGAGGAATAGAACCCGGGTTGGCCACGTGCAAGGCAAACGCCCTACTCACTGTGCTATGGCTCCAGTCCTCAAAATTATGCACCTCAAAACAACACAAAATAAAATAAATTTCTCAGGCCTTGAGCATCATGCTAGGGGGTAACTAGTGTGTACCCCCACAAAAAATACATTTCTCATATGACTAAGGAGCAACCACCCAGCCCTAGTCTATTTGAGAATATTTGTGAATCACTGCTTTTATCCTGTGGAACTTCTTATCTTTGATCTTCCATCATCCACACCCCTTTGTCCTATGCCTTTGCTATTCCAGCTCCTCTTTGTGTTCCCTTTCCAAGTTTTAAGGATTCTCTACCCTTTACTAAGAAGGCTTTCTCCTCCTTCTAGGCCAAGGGGACTCCTGTGAAGAAAGGTCTTATTTTCTAAGTGCCCCAGTAACTCATTCATTACTTAGTTTTTTTTTTAAATCATATAGTTGCTGAAATTTGCACTATAATGGTAGTTATTTGTTCATTTGTTAATAAGACTGTTAACAGACACTTTATCTTTTTGTACAAAATAGTTGTATCCTAAGGGATGAAGGTAGGGGCTTGAAAGCACAGCAAAGCAAGAAGCAGTACAGAAAGTCTATGTTAGAATTTGTAGGAGTTGGTTTTAGGGCTCATTTTTTGGGGAAGGGCATGTTGCTTGATGAACCTGGCTGAATAGTTAACTGAGGACTCTGAATGCATGAGAAAGTTAGCTACTAGATGTTAAAATGTTCACATCTCTGATACTTTGAGAGTTTGGCTAAACTGTGGGAAATTTAAAAACAATGGCTAATATGTACATGGCACATTCAAGCATCTCTCATATATCTACTAAACTCGCTAGCACCACCATTCACTGAGGACAATTAAGTTCAGATCTCTGTTATGGAGAGGGAAAATAAGGCACAGATAGGTTAACACATCTGTTTAAATCACACTGCTAGTGATTCTGATTGTGGAGTTTTTGTTCTTCACTGTTACACTGGTTGATGGTGAATATTAAATATTTTAGAAAAATGGAGATAGTTATTAGCTTGTATAGCTATACTTCTATAGCTGGAAGGGACAAAGAGAACTTGTTCCAAATATGACTATGATCCAAACCATCAAATTTTACTTTATGTAGATTTACCATTGGTGATCCCAGTATTTATGTTTGATCCTTTGTGTTTTATTTCTCTAGGATCTCTTGCCAGCTCCATCTTTGACCCGCTCAAGTTTCTAGTGGGTGCGTCAGGAGGAGTCTATGCCCTCATGGGAGGCTATTTTATGAACGTTTTAGTGGTAAGAACCTTGGGAATGGAGCGTAGGGATCTTAAAAAAAAAATTGGTGTTTGGTTCAATAAATGTTCATTTTTTCCATATATGCTAAGAACTCCTATTCTTTTGGAGAAACACAGGGCTACCAAAGTTTTGCTTTTATATTTTATACTTGCTTCCCCTGCCCCCCCTCTCAAAAGTACTAAATATTAGATAAACTTTAATTTTTAGTTTAGAGCATTATGTAGGGTTCAAGTGTACATTATCGTTCTATATCTTTATATGCTACATTATGATGATTACCAAAATAAAAATTTAAATTTAACAATAAAAGTGATAATATTTATTTAGTAGTTTGGTATATTTCCTTTCAGGATTTTTTTCCCTTATGTGTATTTAAAATCCTACCAATATTAGTATTACAGAAACAGAACCAGCCTTACATGTTACATTCCCAGACCTACTCTGTGTGTCATAACATAAAGTGTTCTGACCAGCCATTTATGTCGGTACTCAGACAGAAACCTCACCTCAGTTTGTTCAAGTGCTTCATCAGCACCCTCAATACACCCTCAATACAAGATTTATTTAATTCTTTATTGAAACAAACTAGGCGTGGTTTCCAGCTTTTCACACAAATAATGCTATAGGAATGATCTTTCACACATTTGCATTTTGGGGGGATGGGAGAGGGGGTAGGATAATACCTCGAAGGGAATTTACTGGATGAAGGGTTTAAATTGTCATAGATTATGCCAAATTGTCCTCCATAGTTGGCATACCATTTTATACTCCCAAGGTATAATATGTGAGAATGCCAACTGCTTTTTGAAACAGACTAGGTATTGGAAAGATAGCAGGGAAATAGGTAAAGCATTTGCCTTGCATGTGGCTAATCTGGTACAGTTTTTCAGACATCATATGATCCCCTGAACACTTCGAGGAGTGACCCCTGAGCACAGAACCGGTAGTTGCCCCTGAGAACACTACCAGGTGTGACCCCAACCCCTTCCCCCTAAATAAAACAGGCTAAAATCCAGACTAATTGAAATTCTTTATATTTTTGGTGTGGGGAGAGGGGCCACACTTCGCATTGCTCAGGGCTCTGCTCTGGATGAGTTCACGGGACCATGTGCCCAGAGGTTACTCCTGGTTCTGTGCCTGGATCAAACCCAGGGCTATCCAGCGTCCAACCTACTATATTACCATTTGGGTGCCTAGTTTTAACTTCTTTAACCATGAAGAGGTACTTTAAAAATACTGTGAAAAATTATAAAGCTGTCAAAATATAGAAGTAACTCAGACAAATGTTTTTCAAACTTTGGCTTGTAACCGATTAGTGCTTATTACTCATTTTAAGGCACTGTTACCAAAAATTAAACAAAAAGAATGGAAAATTCAGTATGCATCATTAGATGAGTTAAATGGTTTCATTTACATACACTGATTATCATGCTAATTGCTTTTTATACTATAGGTTCAGATTGAAACAACTTGAGAATCTATGATTTACAGTAATCATAGTTAGGACGGGGGATGTGGCTCAGTAATAGATCATATGTCTTGAGTGTGTGAGATCTTAGTTTTGATTCTGGCACCAGAAAAATAAATCTGCTAAACAAACAAACAAACAAACAGTATTGGGAATGAGAGATAGTTTGGGGGTAGGGCACTTGCCTTGCATGTGGCTCACCTCAATCCTCAGCACCCCATATGGTCCTGAGTTCATCAGGAGTAATTCCTGAGCACAGAACCAGGAGTAACCCCTGAGCATCACCAGGTATGGCCCCAAAGCAAAAGCCAGCAAAATAAAAACAAAACAAAACAAACAAACAAAACCCCACAACCTCCCTAACCCCCACCTCAACAAACCCAAAACAACAACAAAAAAAACCTCTAAAAAACAAAACAAACAAAACCAATATCTGTACTAGAGAGATAGTACTTAGGCTAAGGCACTTGCCTTGCATGTGGCTGACCTGGTTTGATCTCTGGCATCACATATGATCCCACATCACAGTTAAAGGTGTTCCCTGAGCATAAAGCCAGGTATAAGCTCTGAGTACAGATGGGTATAGCCCTCTCTAAAGAACCAATAAAGTAAACATGGCTATTTTAATATCATTACTCCCTTGGAAAGAGAGTAAACGATTTGAAAGGGAAGAAAGAAGCAATTCAATAAATTCTAGAATAAGTGCCTTTCTGATCCATTGTTTTCTACCAACAATTGCCCCTCACTACCGGCAGGCAAAGATTCTTCAAAGCTCAACTCAATATGGTTATTTTTTTATAACTAATATTTTTAGGTTTTTTTTTTTCTTTTTGGGTCACACTCAGCAATGCTCAGGAATCACTCCTGGCTCATGCACTCAGGAATTACCCCTGGCCGTGCTCAAGGGACCATATGGGATGCTGGGAATTGAACCAGGTCGACCACGTGCAAGGCAAACGCCCTATCTGCTGTGCTATCACTCCAGCCCCATATTTTTATTTTTTAAAACAATTATCTCCCCAAAAGGGTGGTACTCAAATTTAAGTCTTTTCTAATTCCTACACAGAAATGGAATAGTCTTATCAAATGAATATGGATCAAAAATAACTCTTCAGAAATATTTCATTATAATTCCTCAGAAATATTTCATTAGGCTTATTTTGAAAACACCTATCTTCCCATTAACATTCTATGTATTGATTTAATATTGCTTATATTTAGACTATTTTATGATAATAGTTTTGATCATGAAATTAAGGATTATGGCTCCATTGGGTCTCCAGAGTACACCAGCATTATACTTTCCCCAAACATTTGAAGTATTTGTTACATCAATGATTTGTCTCGCAAATATTTGCTACTGAAATTCTACTTAAACAAAGAAGCAGGTAAAGTTGGCCAGTTGTGTTTGCTAATAGTTTATATCATTTTTCTTTTCAAGAATTTTCGAGAAATGATTCCTGCCTTTGGAATTTTCAGACTACTGATCATCACGTTTATAAGTAGGTTTGTTTGGGGGACACTTCACACAGTCAATTCAATTTTCAGAAAACTCTCTCTTCCTAAGACTAACATATAGGATGATTGCTGTCCTAGAGTCAAAAGGAATTATGGACTCCTTAGCTCTAAGCAGAAAGGTGTCAATGGAGGAGTTGTTATAGACCCTCCTGGGTGATTCGAGAGGTGCCTCGGTAACCTGTCTTTTTTGTTTGTTCATTTCTTTGTCCTTTTGGTTCTTGGGCCATGCCCAGTGGTGCTCAGGGCTTACTCCTGGATCTGTGCTCTGGAAGGACCATATATGGTGTCCAGCATTAAAACAGCGCCCGCTGAGTGCAAGGCAAATACACTCTCTCTTTGTATTATTCCTGCACTGTTTCTCCAGCCCTGCTCTTTGTTTCTCTCCAGAGTAAAGGAATCTGAAGAAAGTAGAGTGTTGGGTACTCCTTCCACTTCAACTATAGTAGAAACAGTAATATTCACACAGGATTGCTTTCTTTCAGTCATGCATTTCATTCTATAAATGGGTTGATCTGGAAGGAAAACATTTGAGAGCCATTAATAAAAATCTATGTTTCTCTCAATGTCTCACATTTCAGGATATAAGCATGGGGCAGTAGCTGGGATGGAAGATGAGAGCAGAGAGAAGGAACGGAGAGACCAGGAAACAAGGAAGAGGACTAATGTGGTTTTGGACATCTTTAAGCACAGGAGAATTACAGGGTCCTGTTGTTGAGAAGAATGTTGATTCTCGGGGGAGATGGTTTAGCTGGGTCTAAAAGTCTGTGCAGATTTTAGGAGGTGACAGGAGACAGACAGAGTCAGGGCTGGTGACGTGTTTTCCTACTTGCTCCTGCCTAAGTAGACCCACATGGAGGGAGAGAAGAGACGGCAGATTTTGGGATTGCACTCCCAGTCAGACTGGGAGGCCACCACAGAGCTGACACGTGATAAAGCCTACGTCTTTGGTTTTATTTGGGGAGGGGATGTTTAGGCCATGTCTGTGTTATTCAGGGCCTGTGTGATGCTGGGGATTAAATCTGGTTCTTCCACATACAAAGTATGCCTAGCCCTTTCAGCAAACTCCCCGAAGCCCTAAAGTCTAAGATTTTTATTGTTTCCATGGTAATAAATACTGATTCTGCCATTCAGTAACAGTTTTTATTATACACAATGGACTGGAGTGATAGCACAGCAGGTAGGGCGTTTGCCTTGCATGCGGCCGACCCGGGTTCAATTCCTCTGTCCCTCTCAGACAGCCCAGCGAACTACTGAGAGTATATTCCACCTGCACGGCAGAGCCTGACAAGCTACCTGTGGTGTATTCGATATACCAAAAACAGTAACAACAAGTCTCACAATGGAGACATTACTGGTGCCCACTCGAGCTAATCGATGAACAATGGGAGGACAGTGCTACAGTGTTATAGCACTATTATATACACAATATGTCTTTATGGCAATAGTCCCAAATAAAATAGGGACTAAATTTCATTCACAAACATTTCAACTGTTAAGGTTTTTCTTTGTTTTCAGTTTTTGGCTCAGTGATAGAGCTCATGCCTCTTCTGTGATTGAGACCACTAAGCAAACAGTATTGTACTCTCAGAGGAAAGAAGCCATTTGTTTATAGTTTATACCACTGTACATCATCTTTCTTCCCAAATAAAATCCCCAAAGTCAGGGAACATTGTGAACTGCAAGAGGAGAGTATGGGTGAGAGAATTAGCTAAGAGAATTGCTGTGGGCCTAAGACAGTACAGCGGGACACCATTCTTGCCTTGCACCTGGGCACCGGGGTTCCAACCTTGCACTGCACATGGTCTCCTGAGCACTACCAGTAGTGATCCCTGAGCATCACCATGGAGTGTGATCCCGGAATACACTCCCCACCCAGAAATCAATCAATCAATCAATCAATCAATCAATCAATCAATGAGACAGAGAATTTCTGTGATCCAGAACTGCCACTTGGGTTGTCACTACCAGAACTTAGGGACCAAGTTTTCTGGCTGAAAAATATTGTCTCACAAGTTACCTGGGCCTTTAGTCAGATTGTTTCTTGTAATTAATTACTGACTTTGTAAAAAAAACCTCAAACCCTTGATGGGAAAATTGTTTCAATACTGTTTAATATTCTTAACTTTATAATAAAAGTCACTTCTTCAGATACAGGGAACATCCAAAAGATAGTTTCTGTAGGGCTGGAGAAAGAGCTCAAAGTGTGAGCCCATGCTCTGCTTGCCGGTGTCCCAGGTTTGATCCCCAGCACACATGAGCCCTTGAGCATGTGTTGGGAGTAGCACCCAGGTGTGGCTCATGAAAAAAAAAACAAACAAAAGATAGTTTGTACAACATCATGTTATCATTGAGTTAAATACCGAGTCCCTGAAAGATTATATTCCACAACACCCACCTTGCAGATCAGAGTACGGCGCCTAGCCTTCTCCATTCTCGGCACAAGTCCTTTCTGAAAGTTCTTGGCCTGGTTTGTTTACTATTCAAAGTGAAAAAAGTTACAATACATTCCAGATGTATAAAATACAATGTTTTAGCTTTAAACACATCTCCTTGGGAAAATGTACACACACACATACACACACATGTATATATACGTATATATATATATATATATATATATATTTGTAATGGTAAATATTATTTTGGGGCAGAGGAAGCCCATGTTCTGAGATACTCAGGGGCCATGTGGTATGGGGGATGGGTCAGACCCAGGCCTCTAACATGGAAAGCATGCACTCTGACCCACTGAGTTGTCTTCCTGATCCAAATTTTATTGGAGATCTGGGGGGGAGGTGTACTGTGCTATACCTGGCTAGTCCTGTACCAGGGACTATTCCTGACTTTGTGCTCAGGAGTGACCCCTGGCAGTACTAGGAGGTGGGGACCATGTATGGTACAGGGCATTTGAACCATGGGGTCAAGGCTGCTGTAGCTACATGCAAGGCAAATATTTTACTGGACTATCATATTGACCCCTAAGAATTTTTCTTTTCTTTTTTTTTTTTTTTTTGCTTTTTGGGTCGAACCTGGCTATGTACAGGGGTCACTCCTGGCTCTGCACTCAGGAACCACCCCTGGCGGGGCTCAGGGGACCATATGGGATACTGGGAATCGAACCCGGGTCGGCCGAGTGCAAGGCAAACGCCCTACCCACTGTGCTAGCGCTCCAGCCCCAGAATTTTTCTTAATTATGAAGGACAACTGGCTTTAAGGACCTCCTCTCATTTAAGCATTATTTGTTAAATATGTTTTCTAACAAAGCAACTGAGTTTCCCTTTTGGGAAAGATTATGGAAATGTCACTCGTTCAATCTTTGAAATATCAACACAAAGATAATTGTTCTTAAAATATAAACATTTTTTAGTGAGGACACTAAAAAAGTTATTTGGTGTATTGCAATAAGGACTTTTTTTTAAAGTTAGTAAGAGAGGTCTTTGTTTAAAGATGTAGACGCAAACTCCTAGAATCAGGATAAGCCAGGCAGATCTCTGGGGTAGGGGACAAGATCAGAGAGAAATGGAATGGAGAACTGATATATTGAGGCTATAAGGGCTTTTCAAGAGCAGGTCTCCATTGTGGAAGACTAAACCACAGGGTTGTCTGTAGCCAGTCCTCTTCCTAAACTCCTCCAGTCCTTTTCTGCACATACTGGAGCTGGAAATGTAAATGCAAAATTCCACAGAGCCACAGAAGTCATGTACAGCAAACTTGTCATATATAACTTGACCTTAATTCCTGCCCTGTAACTTCAGTGTCAATACTGTATTGAAGCTAATCAGGACACACAGACCCACAGCAGTTCTCCCCCTCGGGGAAGGCCTGTCTGGGTCTTTTCCACTCCTAGGACATTGTACTCACTAAGAGGCATCCAGGGAACTGGGGGATGGTGCGGAATGTGACAGCTGCACTAGAGCTTTCCAAGTGCTGGCACATGCAGGGCAGAGTTCTTTGAGGCAAAGAAGCTCCAGAACTGATGCGATTTATTTGGAGAATGCCTAGGTTCTGGCTCTCATCGTTCCACTGGAGAATGTGCATTATTCCCTTTCCTGGCCCATCTTCAGGACTTTCAGTAACAAGGCAATCCATGTGGTGGGTAATGGGGAATCTCCCCACGCCTGACTGCTTACAGCTCAAAATATGTCTCTGACGTTGAACTCTGTGAACCTTAACCTCTGTGTCTTGTGTTATGTCTAAAACACTGCTATCCTCATTTCTTATGAGTATAGTTGTACTAAGATTAGCAATCTTCACTAGAATTGCTGGTCTAGTTCAGTCTTGTAGATCTCTCTGCTCTGATCCTTGCTTTCATAATGTCTATTTCCTATAAAGCATCCAGAAGGATCTTTTAAAACATAGGTTAGCTCATGTTAAGTATGGCCTCCAAGGTATTCTGAGGGGTTCGCAGTAAAAATCATGTAGCCGGGTGGGGAGGGGAACCAACTGGTAGGTTAGATGCCACAGGAAGTGCAGTTGGTGGGCCCCCATGGGTGACTTATGTGAAGTGGAGATGAGAGAGATGACCACTTTCTCCAGAACCACCTCTGCCACCTTGGGAAGACTGGAGGGGAAGGCTAGGACCGATAAAATAGCCAGTCATAGGTCTTAACCCAGGCTTCCAAGTCCTTGTCTTTCTCACAGAAAAGAATTTCAGAATGAGATGAGCGAGCACTAAGGTAAAAACAGATTTGGAGACTTTTTGAGGAATGGGAAGAAGGGAGAGAGAGAGATAGAATATTGCGCTTGAGAGAACACAGGCTTCTCCAAAGGTGGAGCATGTCCCAGTACACATCTCAAGAGGGGAGATGCAGGCAATGCATGTGCTCGGGCACTACATGTGCTTGGTCATGTGGACACAGGCAGCACATGGGTTCAGACAGTATGTGTTCACACTTCCTTTGTTCAGGTTGCTTTTATAGGGTTTTTCTTAAGCTGCCCCACGGCGGGCTTTCTAGCTAGATATGAGTCTGTTGCTGGGGTGGTTGCCAAAGGGGTAGAGTTGGAAGTGGTTGATGATCTTTAAAATTCTTTTTCTTGGGGTGCAGCCTTCTCTGGGTGTGTTGGAGCCAAATGAAGTCTTATCAGATCTTAGTTCCTGTATCTGCAAGGTGGGATTTTTGCAGTCTTGGTTATTGATTAGGAATTCCATTGCCCTGGGGGCCCTTTCCTATCAACCTGCCTACATCAGGAAATAAACAAGGTCAGAGGGGACCAGGGTTGGAAAAAAGTTAGAAAAACTAACTTAGATGATGTAACTCCCAAAGACTTTCCCACCCCCATGTCCTACCCCCAGTCTCCTCCCAGAGGCCTAGAAGGGTTCCACACAAACTGTCTTCTGCAACCTGGTCTATCACTTTATCCCTAACTTGGGTCACAGTCACCTCAGGGTCTTCTTAAACTCCTGAGCTCCACTTCAAGTGCTTTTGGTTTACTGAGTGTGGACTGGACCTGAGAATTTTGATTTCTTAATAAGCTTACAGGTGATAATTCTGCGGCGGCTGCTTTTTTTTTTTTTTTTTTTTTGCTTTTTGGGTCACACCTGGCGATGCACAGGGGTTACTCCTGGCTCTGCACTCAGGAATTACCCCAGGCTGTGCACAGGGGACCATATGGGATGCTGGGATTTGAACCCGGGCCGGCCGCGTGCAAGGCAAACGCCCTACCCGCTGTGCTATCTCTCCAGCCCCTGCTTTTTTTCTTATGGGAGAAGAGAGACAGTGGCAGGGATTATGCTTTGAAAATCACTGATCTAGCTGGAACAATCGCTTTGTTTTTCTCAAAACACACCAGGAATTTTCCTGCTTGAGGAACTTGTAACTTGCTCCTCTTTCTGCCTGCACTAGTGATTCCATGTTAATTTGGCTTATAGCTTTATCTCTATCAAATATCTTGTTCTCAGTGAGATACTCCCTAACTCTAGTAAACTTATACCTACTCCCAGCATACCCCATTTTCTTTAGCATCATTTGTTTGATGTGCTGTATGTTTTATTTATCTTCCCAAACTCTGCCCCCATAATGCAGAGTTGTGTGATCTATTCACTCCTAGGACCTTCACAACCAGTTTTATTAAAATACGTATCTTAAACATGTAAATTATATATACACTGAATAAAAATTTAAAATCTCATTATAAGAGAACTAAACAAGCAAATATTTTTTAACGATCAAAATGCAAAGTTTGCAAAGATTTATAAGACCTAATTTGGCAAAAATTAAGGAATTGTTGCTCTTAAATACTGTCAGTAAGAAAATGGATAGAAGGACAGAGAGATAGTACAGGGACTAGGGCACTGCCCTGCATGGCTCAGCTCAGCCCTATTTGAGCACAAAGCCAGGAGTAGCCCCAAGCACCCTCAGGTATTTTCCAAACACTCCCCCAATGGAGGAAAATACAGACTTTCAAGTAATTATCCATCTTTAAAACCTACCCTTCTTAGACAAATTACTTGATTTTTTTTGTCTTGGGGACCATACCTGGCAGTGCTCACTTTGGGACCATACGTGTCTGGCATGGAAAAAACTAAACACTTTTTGGATGAATAAATCTTCAAAATGGGAGATTGATGATACCTGGTTGCTCAGGTCTTTGTGAGGATGAACAATACAAGGTTAATACATGTAAAGCTCTTAGTAGAGCATCAATCAGCGTGAGCTGCTACCGTGATTAGAGGGGAACTGAAACCATTTGGCACCCTGTTGGGAAGATCCTGGGACTTCATCAGGCTGTTTTTCCTTGCAGTCATGTCAGATATGGGATTCGCTCTCTATAGAAGGTTCTTTATTTCTGGAAAGGAGTCACCGGTAAGTTCAGTTTATCATTTTTAATGAAAATGTGTTTACCTATGATATCAATAGCTGAAAAAGGTTGTTGAATGGGACAACAGTTTTTAAATTCTAGGCAGTGATTTCCATTCAGAAATTTGTTCCTGAGAAACTCAGGAATTTGGATTGACCCCTTTACTTATTGTTCTGACCATTGGCTCGGCTTCTCTGCAGCTGCCATACTGGAAGCTTTTCCAGAGTAATAGAGGAGGGATTTCACTGCTTACAGACAATAAAATGCATACTGGAAACAGCAATGAATTTTTGAGTTCAGAAAAATTTGCAATGTAAATTAAACTAACATTTCCAATTTTATTGGCATTAGTCTTTGAATTTGGCTGTTTCTATTTGAGCATTTATGCATGATGTTTTAATTATGATATTACTTAATGTGGGATCATAATGTGTTTCTACAGAGATCCATTTTGGGAACTCGCAACTCTTACTCCTCTTGATTGAACTATATAGAACCATTCTAAAGATGATGGTGATCAAGAATGAGAGACAATGGCTCCTGTTGTTTGTTCTCAGTTGTACTGAGAACTGAGTACAATTATACTCAGAACCTATGACATAAGATTCTTTTAAGCTTTGCATATGTTTTAGAACATTTTCCTTTTTTTGTGGATATGGAGTTTTCTGTCTCTTGCCTTACTTCCTTGTACTTCAGACTTGTAGGACTTAGGTTGGCTGTGATATTTTTTTAGTAATAGATGAAACTAAGTATGTGGTTAATATACCTATCACTTATTTCCATTTCCCCCTCTTTTCTATACAGGTATCTTTTGCAGCTCACATTGCAGGAGGATTTGCTGGAATGTCCATAGGTTATACTGTATTTAGCTGCTTTGATAAAGCACTGCTGAGAGATCCAAGATTTTGGATAGCAATTGCAGCTTATTTAGCTTTTACTGTATTTGCTGTGTTTTTCAATATTTTTTTATCTCCAGCAAACTGACCTGCTCCTACATAAACCAATGGATTAAAAAGAGCCATCTGAGAGAAAACAATAAAGAACTGAAACAATCTACAAAGAGACAGAAGACCCAGCAAATGCTAGCAATTTTGTAAACAGACAAAATGGTACTGAAACCATCAGTGCTTAAGAGGCTGAAGGAAGTAGCTTCTGGATGCAAAGCAAGGGAAGAACTAAGAAGTGAGAAGTGAAAACCAGACGTTGGGTCTTTCCCAGGTCTATGGTATGCGCTTATGTACAGGTCTGGAAATATTGTTCTCCCTGGAGAATCTGATAGAAATTTCTTGATAGAACCCATGAATTGTACTATTCTGGTAATAAAAACTTTTCATACATTGTGTCAGACTGTTGATAGTCACTTTTGACAACTGTTCCCCAAAATAGAACATTGTTTGAGATGCTTTATATAGTTTATTGCTAATCTTTTTTTAATAACTCAGAAAGGTAGCTATTATTTTATGCTTTAGAGAGCAGGACTTGGAAACTCTTGTCAAAAAATTAAATAACTTGGGGGTCTGGAGCAACAGCACAGTGGGTAGGGCATTTGCCTTGTACGCTGCCGACCCGGGTTTGATTCCCAGCATCCCATATGCTCCCCCGAGCACTGCCAGGGGTAATTCCTGAGTGTATGAGCCAGGAGTAACCCCTGTGCAAAGCCGGGTGTGACCCAAAATGCAAATATAAATAAATAACTTAGGGGCCAGAGAGATAGTATAGGGGTGGTTAAGGCACTTGCTTTACATGTGGCCAACCTGTGATTGATCCTGGGCTCCACGTATGGTCCCCAAATGAGCACAGCCAGGTATGGTCCCCAAAACAAAAAACTTTATCTAGGAAGGGCAGATTCTATAGATGGATAATTACTTGAAAGTCTGTATTCTCCTCCACTGGGGGAGTGTTTAGAAAATACCTGAGGGTGCTTGGGGCTACTCCTGGCTCTGTGCTCAAACAGGGCTGAGCTGAGCCATGCAGGGCAGTGCCTTAGTCCCTGTACTATCTCTCTGTCCTTCTATCCATTTTCTTACTGACAGTATTTAAGAGCAACAATTCCTTACTAAATCTTTGCAAACTTTGCATTTTGATCGTTAAAAAATATTTGCTTGTTTAGTTCTCTTATAATGAGATTTAAAATTTTTATTCAGTGTATGTGTAATTTACATGTTCCAGATATGTGCTTTAATAAAACTGTTTTTTTTTTTCGGGTGGAACACCTGGTGATGCTGAGGTTATTCCTACTCTGTGCTTAGGAATTACTCCTGGCGGTGCATGGGGAACCATAAGGGTTGCTGGGGGTCAAAAGTGGGTTGGCCATATGCAAGGCAAGAGCACTACTCGCAATGCTATCGCTCTGGCCCCAATAAAACTATTTTTTATATAAAATTTGAATAGATGTACAATTTTTAAATAATGAATGCTAATGATTGTCACTGTCACTGTCATCCCGTTGCTCATTGATTTGTTCAAGTGGGCACCAGTAACGTCTAGCATTGTGAGATTTATTGTTACTGTCTTTGGCATATCCAATATGCCACGGGTAGCTTGCCAGGCTCTGCCGTGCGGGCTAGATACCCTCAGTAGCTTGCCGGGCTCTCGAGAGGGGCGGAGGAATCGAACACGGGTCGGTCGCGTGAAAGGCGAATGCCCTATCGCTGTGCTATTGCTACAGCCCAATGATTAATTAACCTGATTAATTAAAGTTGGCAAAAAGGTCCAAGGGAGAAATATTTTTCTGCCAGCTCAGCAGGTTACTGTCACCAAATAGTGAACTTAATGACCATAAGGGCAGTGCAATTATTAATTACAGAAAACTAGACAATCAGGGTTCACTTAATTTTAGATGAAACATAACCTCTACATTATTAAGACTGATGACTAAAGTTATCATTTAGCAAGAAAGCCTATTTGCTACTAGAAATGTTATCCACATCATCAAAAACAATAACCAGGGAAAAATACCATTAATAACCACACAAACATCTGGTGTTTTAAATTTGACATCTCTGAATTACAGAAGAAACATTCATTCAACTCAACTGAATAAATGTAAGTGGTCCTGTACTATCAGAAATATTGAAGTATTCCACCAGTGTTGTTCAATAAAATGGCCACCAGGCAAAAATAGCTGTTAAATATTAATTGATTAAATAAAATTAGAAACTTTGTTCCCCTGTTACATAAGCCACATCACCAGCACTCGATAGCTCTTACGTGGCTACTGGCTTCCTTATTGGGATGTATATGTACCCTCCATATCAACAGCACTGCTAGAAGCAGGAATGAGCAGAATGGGAAGTGGACTTCAGCTGATGGCTGACTCACACTACTGATCTGAACCAAATCTGCTCTGCACCTGCAAAGGGACCCAGAGAACAAGCTAAACAAGTTGACAATGATAGTGTAACTTCTGCACTATTTGCTTCTGATCTACTTAATGAAGAAAGGTTTGTGTCAGTCTCTTTGCTTCTTTATCTAATCACGAGAGTTGTTTGAAATGATTTTACCTTTTGCTTTTGAATTTTCTGGTACTGTATCTGAAGAA
This sequence comes from Sorex araneus, assembly GCF_027595985.1. Taxonomy (NCBI): domain Eukaryota; kingdom Metazoa; phylum Chordata; class Mammalia; order Eulipotyphla; family Soricidae; genus Sorex; species Sorex araneus. The sequence continues at coordinate 37,760,197 of NC_073306.1, forward strand.
TACTAATATTCATGTCATTTGCATGGGAGCTTAGAACCTAAGATGAGTAGGTAAATAATAGTGCTGCTTTCAGAAAATATTAAGTAATATCTTTTAAGAAAAAATATTTTTATGTCTATATTTCTATTGTAACTATTACCCGTAGATAATCATAATTAATAGTTTGATAAAGTCTTCTAGGCCTTTTTTTAAACACATCTATTACCAATATATTGACAAGAAGGGGGCATAATGCTCAGTTTATAACCTGGATATCATTGAAGCAATATATGACATACCTTTATATTAGCATATAATTTCATGATAATTATTATTTTGATTTCTGGGCTGCATCCAGCTGTGCTTGGGAATCATTTCTAGTGGTACTTGGGGGACCATGTGGTGCCAGGGATCCAACCTGGGGTTTCTGCATATAGGGCCTGCATTATAACCTTTTGCACTATCTCCCTGGTTCAAAATCACTGTCACTGTCATCCCATTGCTCATCGATTTGTTCAAGTGGGCACCAGTAACGTCTCTCATTGTGAGACTTATTGTTACTGTTTTTGACACATCCAATACTTCACGGGTAGCTTGCCAGGCTCTGCCGTGTGGGCACGATACTCTTGGTAGCTTGCCAGGCTCTCCAAGAGGGGCGGAGGAATCGAACACGGGTCGGCTGCATGAAAGGCATAAAGATCAAAATATTATCTCAGGAATACAACTACATTTTATAAATTGGGCACTTTTTCAAATATTTCCAACTATTAAGTTTTTGAAAAAGAAACAAAGGGCCAGAGAGATAGTATAGTGGGCAGGGTGCTTTCTTTGCACACAGTGGACTGGGGTTTGGTAGCCTATGTGATCCCCTGAGTAACACCAAGAGTGATCCCAAAACATAGAGCCAAGAGTAATCCCTGAGCACTACTGGGTGTGGTCCCAAAGCCAAAGTAAATAAATAAAATAAAAAAGGAACTAAAGGGTTGGGGTAATGACTCAAAGGCTGGAGGGCATGCTTTATCTATAGAAGGTCTGAGTTCTGTCTCTGACCCTGTATGGTTTCCCAAGCACTTCCAAAAGTGGCCCTTGAGCACAGCTTGGTGGCTGACCCCGTCTCCCAAAAGGTGAATCTTACTGAATTAATAAATGAAAAATACCATTTTCCCTTGTGTTTAAATAAGACTTAAAAATAATTGAATTTGAGTCTCATGTTTATATAATCTTAATAGATTCATAAGAGCAAGTCAGTAGTTTAAGGAAATTTCCCAAAAGTTGTTTTAAAAAGTAACATTTTATCTCTTCATTCTCATCAGTGGAAAACTTATTATCAAATATTTCCTTGTTAATAGAGCTGTATTCTTGGGGGATAAATTCCAACAAAAATAGTGAGTCTGTTTTGAAACTCCAACAATAGTGAGTTGTGTGTTGAAATCTGGAATGTAATCAAGGTAAAGAGAAAAGGAAGTGAAATTATCAGTCACGCACGGGGGGGGGGGTTGGGGGGTGAGGGGTGGGATGTATACTGGTTTTTTTGTTTTTGTTTTTGTTTTTATTGGTGGTGGAATATGGGCACTGGTGAAGGGATGGGTGTTTGAGCATTGTATAACTGAGGTATAAGCCTGAGAACTTTGTAACTTTCCACTTGGTGATTCAATAAAATAAATTTTAAAAAAAAGTAACAAATTGGGGCTGGAGTGATAGCACAGCAGATAGGGCGTTTGCCTTGCACGTGGCCGACCTGATTTCCATTCCCAGCATCTCATATAGTCCCCCGAGCACCACCAGGAGTAATTCCTGAGTGCAGAGTCAGGAGTAACCTCTGAACATGACCGGGTGAGACCCAAAAGAAGCAAACAAACAAACAAAAAACAGTAACAAATTTGGGCTGGTGTGACAGTACAGTGGGTAAGTTATTTGTTTTGCACACAACTGACCTGGGTTTAATTACTGGCATCCTCTATGATACCCAGCACTGCCAGAAGTGATTCCTGAGTGCAGAGCCAGGAGTAAGCCCTAAGCATAGCTGGGTGTGGGCTACCCCTGCCTCCCCCTCAAAAAAAAAACACAGATTTCTTCCCTGTGTTTTGGGTCACACCCAGTGATACTCAGGCTCTCCCTGAGATCAGGGGTCAGTCCTGATGGAGCTTAGGGACTATATGTGATGCTGGGGATTCAAACCAGGGTGGACAGCATGCAAAACAAATGCCCCAACTTTTGTACTTGTAGTATCTCTGGTTCCCTAAAATTATTATTATTAAGGTAACATCACAGTAGTGTTAATGTTTATGCTTTTATTGTATAAAAGTATTTTCCTTCCATCACCACCAAAGTGCCCAGGATCCTCAACCATTGTCCTTATGTCCTTTCTAGTCATTCTTCTGTCCTTTGGGTCTCTGTAACCTCAGTTCTGTTGTCAGTTCACAGGCCTGTTTTCATATGCCATTGTCTATTCCCTTTGTTTCTTTATGTATCCCATATGAGTGGGATCATCTGGCATCTTGTCCTTCTCCACCTGATTTATCTTGCTTAACAAGACAAACTCTGATTCCATCCAAGTTGTAGCAAAAGGCAATCATTTCATTGTGTATTTATAACACAAGTGCTTTACCCATTCATCTGTTGTTGATCACTTGTGTTGTTTATAGATCTTTGCTATTTTAAATAGTGCAGCAATGAACAGAGTTGTGCATCTGTTCAAATTAATGTTTTTGTGTTCTTGGGAGGTATGCCAATAGAGGAAATCACTGGGTCATGTGGAAGCTCCATTCTTAATTTTTTGAGAAATTTCCATACTGCTTTCTGTAGAAGCTGAACTAGACAACATTCTCACCATGATTTTTTTCCCTGAATGCTATGATTTAAATATTAATTTAAATATTTTCCAGATATTATATTTTTACTTTACTGAGATCTAAATATGATTTTAAATTTCTAACAATATGTAGTTCCCAGTGGTGCTTGGGGGGCCATGTGCTCAAGGGACCATGTGGTGGTGCAAAGCATTGAGCCGTCTCTTGACCCTTATATTACAGGTAATAGGTTATCACAACTCTCAGAAGGAAAAGTAGAAGAATCAGCTGAACTGAAAGCGATGATTTGTTCATATTTAACCACAGGTTTGCTTGAAGAAATAACACAGCTTTCAGAATGGAGAAATTCATCTGTCCCTCTCTTGGGGTTCAAAGCTAAGATGATGAACTAAATAAATATGGGGAATTGGAATTTCCTTGGAGGCATTCTGGAAGAAGTTCACATCCACTCCACCACGATTGGAAAGATCTGGCTTACCATTTTGTTCATATTTAGAATGCTTGTTCTGGGTGTAGCAGCAGAAGATGTCTGGAACGATGAGCAGACTGGCTTCCTCTGTAACACAGAACAACCTGGCTGCAGAAACGTGTGCTATGACCAGGCTTTTCCTATCTCACTCATTAGATACTGGGTTTTGCAGGTGATATTTGTATCTTCACCATCCCTGGTTTACATGGGCCATGCTTTATATCGCCTGAGCATTTTGGAGAAAGAGAGGCAGAGGAAGAAAGCTCGAATAAGAGCAGAACTGGAGGGAGGAAAGTTCGAAACACCTGGAGAAGAGAGGAAATTGGGGCAAGAAATTTGTCTGCTGAGGGAAGAGAAACTAAATAAAGCTCCCCTGAGAGGAACCTTGCTTTGTACTTATGTGATACACATTTTCACTCTCTCTGTAGTTGAAGTTGGGTTTATGGTTGGACAATATCTTTTATATGGATTTCACCTGCGGCCTTTATTTAGATGTCATGGCTATCCATGTCCAAATATAATTGATTGCTTCATCTCCAGACCAACTGAAAAGACAGTATTCCTGTTATTTATGCAATCCATAGCTGCTGCTTCACTTTTCTTAAATGTTCTAGAAATTTTCTATCTAGGTTTAAAGAAGATTAAAAGAGGGCTCTGGGGACAATATAAATTGAAAGATGGACATAACAAATTCTACCTGAACAAGTCAAAACAAATTTCTGCCAAGTATTCTACACATGCAAGTTCACTGAAGCAACTCTCTTATGTATCTGATTATGGTCAGTTAATGGAAATACAAACACACACAGCAATATCCACTAGTTTGAATTTGCCTGCATTTCAGCCAGATTCTGACAAACATAGTGCAACTGGTAAGAAATGCATTATGAAAGAACAAGAAACGGTAGTGTTTAATGAGAGGTGCACATTTAGTACTAATCTTTCTCAGCATACTGACTCCAGTAATAAAGACAGCACTCATAAAATGTTTGGAATAGAAGGTAACGAGTTTAGGAGAAAAAGGGCAGTTGATGGCAACGACAACAAAAGGAGGCACTACACTAGAGGTTACTGGTCTATGTCAGCAGTTCCTAGAGATCTGGACAAACCTCTGATGCAGTCATCCCAGACTGTTTTCTCTCTGCCCCCTCAGTGCACCTGGAAACCAGAGTGGCTTCCTGCCTCTACAGAACACGAAAACCAGGTGTCTCCTCCTAAAGATAATGCGAAGGGCCAGTTCAGAGAGGGCATGTTCGGAGCACTTCCTCCTTCACAGGTGCATTTCCAACCACTTGATATTCCAGAAACGCCAAATTCTTTGAGAGAATTGTCTTTTGAACCTCAGTTGGTCAGAACCTGCAGGGATTCTACTGCTAACCTTCCAAACCACTTAGCATTGCTGACAAAGAACCATATTGGTAGGCGGGCTCCCTCCGACCTTCAGATCTGAACATCTGTTGACTTTTTGACATTGGGAGACTATTATCATAGAAGCAGGATAGTGGAGCATAGTCAAAGAAGAGTTCTAGGAACTTGTAATTTTTAGGAGGTGGGGGAAAGGGCTATATCCAGCTATGTTCAGGAGCTACTTTCAGCTTGGAGTTGCAGGGGATGTGCATGTGTCAGTAGAGTTATCCAGATGAAATTCCAACCCTCCCTCAGGCAAAGCATGCCTCTGGCCCTTTGAACTATTTCCACCACCTAGGACCAACTGTTAAGAAGAGAGCAAAAGTATTTGAAAAGGGATGAAAAAAGTTTTGATTTCAAACTGTGACAGGGTAGTTGTTTTTTTTTTTTTGGGGGGGGGTCATATCTGGCAATGCACAGGGGTTACTTCTGGCTCTGAACTCTGGAATCACCTCTGGCAGTGCTCAGACGACCATATGGGATGCTGGGAATTGAACCCCAGTCGGCGGCGTGCAAGGCAAATGCCCTACCCGCTGTACTATTGCTCCAGCCCCAAGCGGTAGTTTTTTTTTTTAAAAATAATTTTTAAAGAATCACCGTGAGATACATAGTTACAAAACTTTCAGGATCAGGTTTCAGTCATACAATGTTCCAACATCCATCCCCTGGCCAGTGTAAATTTCTTACCGCCAGTAACCCTTGCCCCTCCCCCCCATGAGAGGCACTTTTCCTCTCTCTCCTTCTTCACCCTCTCTCCTCTCTTCCCTTTGGGTATTATGATGTGCAATACAGATAATGAGAGGCTGTCATGTTTGGTCCTTGAGACAAGGTAGTTTTAATTTAAAAGATACAAACATACCAAATAATACCAGATTACTTCTTTTAGAGTTCCTTCAGAATTCATGAAAACTGATTTTGGAAAAATCACATTCAGAATCGTGGCTAATAGCTTGGAATAAGGTTTTCCTTTGAAAGGACCAAATAATTTAACATTCATGATTCATATAATTTCTGTTTTTAGTTGCTGAGCTTATTTCTGGACACAATTTTGTTTCTGGGATTTAATTTAGGTTTCCTTACAGACAGCAACTAATGTCTATTGATTAGTTTATCTAGTAAATAAAATCTTAAATGACTAATGACTTTATTATTTTATTGTTCCGCGATTTAGTGCCCAGACTGGAGTCTTGAGGCTCTGCAACTCACTGGCCACCCAAGCCGGCCACTTTCCTTATAGTCCCGCCTTTGCTAGGACGGTCTTTCAGAAACGTGTTTCATACAGTGCCTGGCATACTACAAGTATTCAAATGTGCTGTTAACAATCCGGAACCGAATAAGGATGGAGCTCGCCCTCCGGAGGCCCAAATCACAAAACAAGGAGACTCCAAGAGTAAAAGCTGGCCCCAAAGACCACACGTTTTAAACATTCTCCTCAAGCCCTCGAGTCCAGACGGCCGCTCACTTATCACGACTCATGCCCACGTCCCCAGGCAGGACCGGTGGCCCGTCTCCCAACAGGCAGCCCAGCCCTTCGGCCTCTGCAGGCCGAGTCCCCAGGCACCACGCCCACCGCTGGCTCCACGTGAAGCCAATGTTGGGCCCTAAGCTTCTCCCGAGATCCCGAAAGCTCGCCCCAGATCGCGGCGGGGACCGGAAGAGGAAGGATGTTCGCTGTCGCGGGCGCTCGGGGGCGGGCCTACGCAGCCTCCCTCGGGTCGGCCTTCCATGGGGCATTCTGAGCGTCCTGGGAACCATGGAAACAGGCCACACCCCTGCGATTTCGGCCCGAGGCTAGGCAGTGCGCAGGCGCATGCGCCCTTCTGCGCATGAGCAGTGTTGCCCTAAGTCCTCCAGCCACGGTCTCGGGCGCCAGCTCCGCGGCTGCCGCTGTCACTATGGCCCATTACAAAGTGAGGGGGGCGCGGCGTGGCTCGGGGGCTTGCGGGGGGTAGCCAGGCGCTGGGCGGCTCTGAGCGGGGGTGGGCACGCGCGCGCAGGTTTTGGGGGGGCTCAGGCAACGAGGCGAAGGCGGGTGGCCGGATTCCAGCGCCTTCCTGCTCCCGCACCCGGCTTCGACCACTGACCCGCCGTATCTCCCCAGGCCGCAGACTCGAAGCGCGAGCAGTTCCGGAGGTATTTGGAGAAGTCGGGGGTGCTGGACACGCTGACCAAGGGTGAGCATGGGCTAGGAGACAGTTCCTCGTGTCCTCGTCGTGCCACTCGGCGCTGTTTCCCTGACGGGGTCATGGCAGGGGGACGAAAGGGAAACAGGTGGGACCTGTCGCGGGGTTCTTGAAAGGTGGGTGGGCTCTGGGTTTTGAGGGACCCACGGACGTCTGGCTGCTGGTCGCCGCCTGTGTCAGGGGCCACGCTCTTAATGCTAGACTCCTGGCGAGAGTGAAACTTGTAGCTGTTGCAGTCTAACTTCCGTTGCTGCGCCTCTAGCAGCCGGCAGTGGGCAGGTTTGCTAAAGACCCCAGGATCCCAGGTCCACTCGCTTTAATTTTTGTGACGTTTTTCAAAGCCCTGCTAATAGTTTCCCTAGAGCTAAGGGGAAGTTGGAAAAAATGACCAAATTCAGATAGCTAAGTCAGATAAGTGGTTCGTAATCAATTTGTATGGGGCTTTTAACCTCCTTTGGTAGTCTATATAAATTTCTACTTTGTAGATTTTAAAATAAAGTGGAATTCCAGCTTTTAAGAGTTAAAAGGAACTCAAAGTGGTTATATTTTCATTGCTCTTCCACAGGGTTTAATATCTAGATAGATTAATAAGGTGCTTCAAATTGAAGACTTCCAACAGATTGTGATATATTTCATTAGCTCAGCAGCAATAATTTGAATGTTTTGATCATGCCACACACTGTCTGGGACTTTCAGAGGTGTAGAACAGAAGAATTTTGAGGGATGGTGATCTGGGTCCATAGAGGCTTGTTAAGTGTTTGGGAAATAATTGGGCAGCTGCTCTTGGGCCAAACCACAGGTTAAGTGGAAACTGTGGAAGAATAATTCTGGGTCCTAGAAAAGCAGAGCTTTCAGTTTTCAAGCACAAGCTGTTGATTTTAAAATGCTACTTACTTTGGGGAGGGAGTGATAGTACAGCAGGCTTGTAAGTTGCTGACCAGGGTTTGGTCCCACCAGGAATCATCCCTGAGTGCAGAGCAAGGAGTGAGCACAGCTGGTATAGCCCCAAAAACAAGTCCACGAGATCATTTATGAAAAAAGAACCCAACAACTATGATTCAGTTTTCTACCTAGGATAGCAACAGGGTGAATAAAAATTTTTGCTCTACAAGTTTGTACCTTAATTGGGGGAGACATAATAGTTTATGAGCTAGAGGTAACTTATGAATAAAACATAGCCAGGTAAGTGGTGAAGCAGTAAAGAGCTGTGCGTATGCCTTGTATATAGGGTGTGCAGGAAGGACACTCACATGTTACATATGAGTGGAAATTGGAAGAAGTACTCAGTGTTGTCAAGAATTCCAGGAACTGTAGGATAGAGACTGGAGGGTGTGGGTGAAGAAAGATGGAATGTGAAAGGGCAGAGAACTGACACAGTTGTAGGAGGTAAATGAAAATATGTAGCTCTGTGGATATAGGTAGAGGAATCTGTTGGATGCCACTTTTCCCTTGCTCACATCCACTGGTAATTCCTCAATCCTCTTCGATTTCCAGTCTCCTAAATAACATCAGGAGACAACCTTTGAGGTGTTCTATTTAAAATATCATTATTATGGGGCTAGAGAAATAATATAGTGAGTAGGGCGCTTGCTTTGCATGCTGTTGACTTGGGTTTCCCTGACTGCCCATATGTTCTCTGAGCCCCACCAGGAGTGATCCCCGAGGACAGAGCGAGGAGTAATCCCTGAGCATCACCTGGTGTGACCCTCTTTGCTCCCTCCCAAAAATAACCAAAAAAAGTCATTATCGGCCTCAAACATATGTACTTTACATATGATTATAATTTTATTGTTTATTTTACCTTGGGGAGCGGGGTATCTTGAGGATCACTGGCTTTGATACTTAACCAAGCAGGATGGTTCAATGCTAGGGCCCAGTGGTGCTGGGGAAGGTTTATAACTTCTATCTAGTTTTTTTTTCTTTGTTCTTTTTGGTCACACCTGGCAATGCTCAGGGTTTACTCCTAGCTCCCCACTCAGGAATCGCTCCTGGCAGTGCTTAGGGTACCATATGGGATGCTGGAGATGGAACCCTGGTCGGCCTGTGCACGGAGAGTGCCTTACCTGCTGTACTCTCTCTTGACTCATCCATTTAACTTCTGATAACTTAGTTCGGCTTATTTTAGCTTATTTCCAAGAGGATTTGAAATTATTTCTAATATATTCTGTCATAGAGTGTTTTGTTTGCTTTGGTTTGTTTTGGCTGTGCTGTGCTTTCTGGTTGCCTCCTGGCTCTGCACAAGGATCACTTCCTTTTCTTCCCCCTCAAACTGTTTATTTTACTGAATCACAGTGACAAGCCTGGCAAGCTCCCCATGGCGTATTACCAAATACAGTAACAGTAACAGGTCTCATTCCCTTGACCCTGAAAGAGCCTCCAGTCGTTGGGAAAGATGAGTAAGGAGAGGCTGCTAAAATCTCAGAGCTGGGACTAATGCAGACATTACTAGCATCTGCTTGAGTAAATCTATGAACAATAGTATTACAGTGATACAGTGAATCACAGTGAGATATACAGTTACAAAGTTATTCATACAATGTTTCAGTTATACAGTGTTCCAATACTCACCTCTTCACCAGCATACATTTCTCACCACCAATGCCCCCAGTTTCCTTCCCATCACATACGTGTAATTCTTTTGATCAAAGAAATGCAGGTACTCAATTTATGGTGAAGGCCCAGTGAGGGCCTTCAGGGATCACTTCCTCATGGACTTGGGGGACCCTTGGGGTTGCCAGGAATTGAACTGTGGTCGGGCTGCATGCAAGACGATGCTCTACCTGCTGCACTATCACTCTGGCAAACTTTTTAGTTATTTTGAATGCTGTATCAACCTTGGAAAGTCCTTGCTAAGGCAGAAAGGAGAGCACTGAGTATACAGTTCTTACCTGATTTAAAGAAAATATGTTTCACCTACAGGAAAGCACAGGAAACTTGATATTTACAGTATTATGTTTCTACTTTATCAATCTCATAAGTACCAATCACAGAAATTTAGGTGCTTCAAGAGAAGGGGGGCTGAGGAAAGAGTAACTAAGGTAAGAGCTGGCCACTCAGTTATAATCTGAGGCTACAACTACCCCCACTATCCCCGTCATTTCACTTCCCAAGGGAACAGTATTTCCCACTTCAGGAAATACTGTGCAGTAAAGTTCCTTGCAAACAGAGCTCCTACTCTCAGTTTACCATTATATGGACAAGGCCTAGCAATGTGCTTGATGTAAATCAAGCACTTAATATTTGATTTAGGCAATATAATTTCAGTCGTTCATATCAAGATTTTAATTGTTTTTTTCTGCCTTTTGATTTGCAGTGTTGGTAGCCTTATATGAAGAACCAGAGAAACCTAATAGTGCTTTGGAGTATCCTTCTAATTTTTCTCTTAAGTCAGAAAAAGGCCTTCTTATTTTTATCTTTTATTGTTTCACATAGATAATAGCCTTTAAGAAAAGTTTTATTGTTGAAAAAGTTACTTTCTTTTGACTTTTGAATGATGGTCTCTGAGTAAATGCTGGGGGTAGGGTGGTGTGGTTCCGATTGGTGAGATTGTTGCTATTCTGGCTATTGTTTCATTCAGCTCTAAGGAGTAAATTCTTAACTTTAAAAATAGCTTTTTAAAGCATCACTTAGGAGCTGCTACCCCAGAAAATCCAGAAATAGAGCTGCTTCGTCTAGAATTGGCAGAAACGAAAGAGAAATATGAAGCTATTGTAGAAGAAAACAAAAAACTGAAAACAAAGGTAAAGTTCTTAAGAGAATTCATTAAACATCTTTAATGATTCTATAAGTAAAACCTAAATAAGAGGGACAGTAGAGGAGGGAGAAGGGTGAATATTAATCCTGATTTTGTGAGACAGAACTGATACCTACTTAGAAATTCCACAGACAAATTCTAAATAGGACAAGCAAACTGGTCAAGAACACAGAGATGCAGCTTGTAAGTTAATGGTTCCAAGTTTAAAGTCTGGGGCAGCTGGTATAAGAAGGTTAGTATAGGGCCATGGCTTTCTGAGTGGTATTAGTGCCTTTGTAGAGTTGAGCAGTGCCAAGTATGTTTATAGTTTTATATGGTAGCCCTGAGTTAAATGTAGCTCTGTAAATTAGTTTGCACTTCATTTTGTCCAGTGCTGAAGTTTTTCTTCAAACCTTTGTGAGAATTTTAATGAACTTCAAATTAGTCAGGTCTGTGTTGGTGGTTTTACCACATGTTGAATCATATGACGTGTTCTACGTTACTAAAGGCATTTCTCATGTGTTTTATCTTCTCAGGAGCATTGTGAGATAAGTGAAACTGTTTTATAAGTGAAGAAACTAAAAATCATGAAGTCTAATTAGTTTCTTAAATCCAGAGTTGATTGGAAAGGCTTAATCTTAGCGTTGTGTTCTTGCAGGGATGCATGTCACTGTCACTGTCATCCCGTTGCTCAACGATTTCCTTGAGCGGGCACCAGTAACGTTTCCATTGTGAGACTTGTTGTTACTATTTTTGGCATATTGAATATGCCACGGGTAGCTTGCCAGGCTCTGCCGTATGGGCGAGATACTCTCGGTAGCTTGCTAGGCTCTCCGAGAGGGGCGGAAGAATCAGACCCAGGTTGGCCTCATGCAAGTCTAACGCCCTATCCGCTGCGCTATCGCTCCAGCCCTGAGCAGAGATACATAACTTAGCATAAAAGAAAGTGAGCTGTGTGCATGAGGTCCTGGCTTCAATTCCTCCTTTGATACCACAAAAAGCAGTATCTTAGGGATTTCCACAGTGTTCAAGTCCAGTAATCTCTTTGGGACTTTAACATCAAAGACATTAGCTGCTAGATAAACAGGTTGCATAATTTTTCCCCCCTACTTTTTAGAAAATTCAGTAAAGCCATGGCATTTTTTTTGGAAGATAAGATTATTATAGATGAAGTTTCTGAGCAGTACACTCTTGAATTGGCATTAAATTCTGGTTTCCCATTAAGTTTAAACGTTTATGTGAAAAGAGCTTTTATGGGTTTGGTTGTATTATGCCTTAAAGCATGAATGGTTTAAGAAGGATAGGATTTAATAAAATACTGATTCAGTGATTAAAATGAATCTTAATAGTTATGTAGTTTCATAACTTTTAAGTATTTTTTTTAGCCCAGTTTAGAATACAATTCACCTTAACTCCTCTGTCTTTGCCCCATAGCTTGCTCAGTATGAACCACCTCAGGAGGAGAAGCGTGCTGAATAGAATTCTTCTCACTTGAAAAGACAATGAAAAATGGTTTTGTATGACTTGAATAGTTTGTATAGTGTATAATCTTTTCTGAACAGATGCTATAGAACTCTTTTAATATGTTAAAAAAAATCACCTATCACACTTTAACTGTTCAAACACATATTTAGAATCACCAATAAAAACTCAATATAACTTTCTTTGGGTCTTAAAAGCAGAAGAATCCAAAGTGAATCCTGAAAAAATAATCTAAACAGCTATTTAATTCATCACCCTAAAGACATTCTGTTTATCAGTATGATGAAGAATGATGGTTCTGGTAATATTTTAGCCAAGGAAGTTTAAGATGGAGTATTTCTTGGATTAGTTTAGGATACAAGCACAGGTATAATCATTTTCGGAAGGAAAGTGACACTGTGTTTCTATTCTATAGGCAGCTGGACAGGTGTGTGTGAGATAAGATGCTTCTGCAGGGGTTCCTACAAACCTTCTGCTCGTTTATGTAACGGAACAGATCTCTCCTCTTTTCCACCACTTGCCTTAGACAACTGTGTGTGTGTGTGTGTGTGTGCCAGTGTGAACTCTGACACCACTCTTTCCTTCTATGCAATCATGCCCTACTTGATAAAGTCGCCTTGCTTTACTCTGTGTCAGTGGGTCTGAATTGCACATTGGCCTTTCTTTGTTACTTTTCAATTTGCTATAATTGTAGTTACCCTGATTGTCATTTATATAACTTTAAACAGGATCGTACTCTTCCCCTGCCTTACTTAGTCGCTTAGTTGAGCACAGAACAGAGGCAATATAAGACTCTGGATTCATGCACAAGCTGGAAGGAGAAGGGCACCGAGCCAGATATCACGGGAAAATATAGTTTGTGGGTATAATAAAATAGTGCTTTTCCCCCTCAAAGTAGCCTTGGATTCATTTGATCTTCATTAACCCTGTGAAGTAGGTAGGGCAAGTATAAGGGGAGGTTGTGTGCTGAATTTTTACGCCAAAGACTGATATTAATACTTTTTTTTTTCCTTATTAACTGTAGAATCTTGGGCACACCAGTCAGCTGCTCTGAGACTCATTTTCCCATCTGTTAAATGAAAAGGTACTATCCGTGCTGCCTACCTCACAGGGTTGTTGTGAGGTCACATGAGAATGTATATGAAAGATTTGTAAATGGTAAAGCACTATATTCTTGTTCGTTAGTCTTTTCTTCTTTCTTTTTGAAGCTCTATAGTCAGATGTTTAGTTTTATTGATCACTTATTTTCTGTATTAATTGACATTATTAAGTAGTTTTATGTATTCTCTTCCTGTTGTGGGAAATTTTTTGATCAAAACACACATGAAAAAACGCTCCTGTGACAGCCAATTTAATAAGCAAAAACCTAAGCACCAGCAGGACATTGGGACCAAGTCAATTATAAGGACGTTTTAATCAGTCATGTTGGCATGAATATGGCATTGGTCTGTGCCTCCTAATCACAAGTGTGGCTTTGGAAGGGAGCCAGATAATGTTGAAATAACATTCACTTGAATTAGTCTGTGTTTTACCAATGCAAGTGCCTCCCTACATGGACAGCAGCGGGCTGGGTGTAATAAAGATGAATAACAGGAAGTTAGCTGTAAGACATGTACATAAGCAATTACATACAATGTGGTATATAGGATGTGCTAAACTATAATAATAATAAAACGTGATCCTTATGGGGATTTTGAAGGAGAGGGAGACCTGTCTTTAAGCAGTTAATATGACAGTCCCTTTGTGGATATAGACAAGTAGAAATTTTCCAGGGAGCCAATCCTCAGTTGTGCTCTCTACCTCTCATGGAACTAGTATTAATGTCAGGTGACTCTTTTGTGCCATCCTTTTGGACATAATGATAATGTGGGTTGTGTAATTATACTCTCGGTGGAACTGGTCAGTGCTATGTAAGAATCCAGGTCAGCCTGGCCTCTGGAGGTCCTTTTCAACATTTCTGTCAAGGATTTGGATATAGGAAGATGCTCAATGGAGTAGAAAAAAGATCCCATCCATTTCTTTCTTGCTCTGCTTTTTGCTTCAGACGCCTTAAACATGAAGTGATTTTTAAAATCTTGCATAAAAGGTTGTTGTGAAGATCAAATTAAATACCATGGGTATAAAACCACCTTGTACATTGTAAAGGACTACATGTGGGCCAGGTGGTGGTAATACCAAATCTGTAACTAACACAAGGTTGAAAGAGCTGGTTGGTTAACTATATTGAATTAAACTAGAATGATTAACTTTTGAGTATTTAAACTATTGGGCCTAAGCCAAAAAGTTGAAATAATAAGTCTTGTAATACTTAGGTTAGATAATGAGTTATCTAACTCATTATCTGAGTTAATTCAATGGGCTGGAGTACATGCTTTGCATGTGAGAAGCCTCGTTTAATCCTTAGCACTACATATTCCCTCCAGCACCAGCAAGCACCATTAGATGCCTGGTGCATCTAAACATCAACGAAAACATCAAAACAAAAAAAAAAACCCACACTTATAATGTTTAGGAAGTAGATTGTTTACCAAGTACTAGTCCCATTGATTACCAGTGTGAACCACTTTTACTTTGGGTATTTAAGAAATTATTATATCCTGGGAATAATTTATAGAAGTATTGGCCCAGATGCTAAACAGTTATCCTCAAGGCTATCCTGTAAATATTGCATTGGAGATGCCAGACATCTGAAGGATGCTGAGAGCGTGAATGCTCTCAACATCCTAAAGAGACTAATAGGGAGAGGGCATTTAGTGCTGCGTGTGCACTTGCCTTTGGAGTGATCATCAAAGTTTTGCCACTATGAAAAGAAATTAACTGCACTTTGAGGAAGTTCTTCAATTTCCCATAGGCACCAACTACTAAAGTATAAGCTGCTTATCAATCTTGAGGTGAGAGGTTGAACTAATGACTTTTGATAGTTTTTAGTTTGGGGGCCACATCCAGCGATGCTCAGGAGTTACTCCTGGCTCTGTGCTTAGGAATTCACTTCTGGCAGGAATTACTGCTGGTGGTGGACTGGGGACCATGGGGTAAGGCGGGGCAGTGATCAAAACCAGGTGGGCTCTGTGCAAGGGAAGCACCCAATACCCACTATACTAGCTCTCTGGCCCCTGAACTAAATGATTTTAAAGAACATATACTACCTTTGACTTGCAGACTCAGATATACTCAAGACCCAGACCTGCATGCAAAGAATTTCCTTTCAGAATCCTGACATAGTATTCTTTAAGACCCACCTTCAAGATCCTCTGGTCAAATTCCCAATCTTAGAGTACAAGTGAAAACTCCAGCTTCCTCAAACAGTGATAAACATCTGATTTAGTTTCATCATTCCTTTGGTCACTGACAAGCCCATAAAAGATGCAATGTTCCTAAGGGACGAGGGATGAATGGAATTACTGGAGGAGTGGATGTCCACTGTATGGGAGAAGGGGGAAATGGAATCCTCTTGAATTTGAAGTGGCAGCAGTCCTCACTGTCAGTGACTTGCTGAAGAAACAATGTTCTGGCTTGATATTATTTGCTTTCCTATGAGGGCCTGGCTACCTGCTAGAACAACCTCAAACTCACCCATGGCAACTTTGGTTGAGGTTTTGCCTTCAATCCAGCTGAGTCTCCCATACTTGTCTATCCCCACTATAACCACCCATCTAGGCTTGCTCAGATGCCAGCTCATTAAAGACTTCCAAATCCTCCCAACCATTTTTATTTTGGGGGGGAAACATCCGGTGGTACTGGAGGGCACCCAGCGGTACTCCAGGGACAAGGCGGTGGCGGGGATCAAACAAACCGGAGCGCTGCTCCAGCCCTTGGAGGCATTTCTCCAGCTCTTATCTGTAACTTGGACCTTTCCATTTAATATCTCGTGCCGAGGGTACTTACGCAGAAATCCGATCACTATTAATCTTCCAGCAACTTGATGGCATGGCAGGCAGAGTCCGAGACGGTTCCAGTTTTGTGCTCCCAGGATATCGCGGGCATCGATAATTTATTGGTTGGGCGAGTGCAAATACAGGAGGACAATTATTGCCTCCCCACCCCCCCCAAATGTCCAGAGAGCATCTTTTACCGCCGTGGCCCCTGGAACTTCAACGAAGGCGGGGAAACTTAGCGAGGAACAAAGCGAGAGGCTGAAGCACCACCTCAGCGCGCGCCGGGGAGGAGGGCAGAGGGCTCGGCCCGGCCGGGCCAGTCTCCTCGTGACTCCTCCTCCCCCCGCTTCCACCGCTCCGAGTCAGGTGATTCCGGGCACGTGACGGGCACCACCTACCCTGCTGCTCCAGAGTGGCAGCTGGAGCGGCCAATGAGAGCCTGGGTCCCGGCGCAGAGCCAATGGGAGCCGGGCTCGGCGAGGCGGACCTCACGGTGGTGGCGGCTGCCGGGGGCGGCGGCGGCGGCGGCGGCGGCGGAGCGGGGAGGCGGCGGCCTGGCTCGGCCTGGCCTGGCCTGTCAGGGCGCGGGCGGCAGCGGCGGCGGCGGCGGCGGCGGCGGCTCCGGCACCATGTCCCTGCAGTACGGGGCGGAGGAGCCGCCTCTCGCCGGCAGTTACGGCGCGGCGGATTCGTTCCCCAAGGACTTCGGCTACGGCGTGGAAGAGGAGGAAGAGGAGGCGGCGGCGGCGGGCGCTGGGGTCGGGGCGGGGGCCGGCGGCGGCTGTGGCCCGGGCGGCGCTGACAGCTCCAAGCCCCGGATTCTGCTCATGGGGCTCCGGCGCAGCGGCAAGTCGTCCATCCAGAAGGTGAGCGGGGTCGCGGCGCCGGGCAGGCCCCGACCTCGGGGCCCACGCCCCAGTCAGCTGAGGCCGAGGCGCTCCCGCCTGGCCTCGCAGGTGCCCCTGGGCAGCGCCCGGGACCTCCGCCTCCTGGGACCGGGTCCCACCGCGGAGACCCCTCCGCCCCCAACTCGCAGAACTCGATCGATTCCCCGCCCGGCCCCGGATCCGGGGGGCGCAGGGCCGGGGTGGGGGGAGGGAGTCGTCTGTCTCCAGGGGACCTGGGCGTGCGGGGCTTCCCAGGTGAGCCCCCGGGGAGCAGCGTCTGAAGCTCCTGGCCACGTTCCTGCCGGGGAACTTGCCGGGGAACTCGCCGTGGCGTTTCGGGGGGCCCGGGGGTGCTTGGTCGCCTGGCCTGGTGCTTGGCAGCCAGTGAGCGCGTTTAACGGGGACTTGGACCCCCGCAGGCGTGTGCGGTCACTGAACTCCGACACCTGGACAGCCTTGGCGGACTGTGTGCCTTCAGTTAGGGGCCGACAGGCCGTGTTCCCCCGTACGCACCGAGCGAGCCGCTGGGAGGAGAATGCCAGCTTCCCGGGGTTCGCCCTTTCCACCCTGCTGCAAAGGTCTCTCCGGAGTCCCTTCTGTTTGGGTAGACCTGGGACTTGGTGAAAAGCAGCTGATTGTTACTTGCTCTTATTTTGCCTTTCAACTCTGTCTGGTAGGGTTTTAGCAAATTGATTTGACGTCTTTTCACTCCTTACTGAGTAACTCTGGGGAATAGCTATCCGTTTTTCTCTTCCAGAAAGTGACAGAGGCTACTTCGTTTTATGTTCGCACACCCCCCCCCCTTTTTTTTTAATTTATGTTTTATATTTGCGTTGTGCGGATTGTGATTCTAGTACCATTTCTTGTCAGGACTGTTTTTGCCCCCAAACAGTTGTCCCTGTCTCTCATCCTCTCTCCCCTTTACCACCTATGTTTGATATAATTACTTTTTTTCCTATCTATTGCACACGACTGCAAATTCAGTGAAGGCCTGGCAGGGCCCAATTACTTGCATTTCTGATTTTTCCTCAGAACTTGAAGTAGGTTATTCCTGTTTCTCAGTGAAAAAAAACTTCTTAAACTTCAGCTCTTAGCTTTCATAATCTTAAGGCAGATTTTGGCAGAATTCATGCAATAAATAAAATACAAATAAAGGTCAATGGAGATAAGAGACAATGTACTACTAGTTCTGCATGTGATGCCAGAAAACAGCAAAAAGTTTCAGCTTCAGAAAGCCTTAGAGGAAAGTAATCTGTTGTCTTTTCTCTAGGAGATACGATAGTTCATCTTGTTCTAAAATTTTTGCTATGGAAACAAATTCCTTGAATTATATAAGGTGTAAAGTTGAATGTTATTTTTATTTGTTTTGGTTTTTGAGTGACACCTGGCTGTGTTCAGGGATCACCACGACAATACTTGGGGGACCACATCACGTGCTGGGAATCAAACCAGGAGTGAGTGCATGCATACTTTAACCTGTCAAACGGTCTCTTTGGATAGGAAATTTGAACTTTAAATACTGAAGTTGAAGAGTCATAAAATTGTTTTCTTTCTTTTAATAGGTGGTGTTTCATAAAATGTCACCCAACGAGACCCTATTTCTGGAAAGCACCAACAAGATTTATAAAGATGACATTTCCAATAGCTCCTTTGTGAACTTCCAAATCTGGGATTTCCCTGGGCAGATGGACTTTTTTGACCCAACTTTTGACTATGAGATGATCTTCAGAGGAACTGGAGCATTGATATATGTTATTGATGCACAGGTAGTTAGAAATAATAATGTTTACTTCGGTGATGGTGAAAGGTGCAGAAAAGGGAAAGTTATTTATCTTCTTTGTCATGCTTCTTATAGCTTATTTCTTTGTTGGTTCGTTCCAGGCAGAAAATCTGGGTGCAAATACCGAGTGCAAGAAGATTAAGAGATGCTTTTTCCTTCCTTGAGTTCTAGTTACTGAGCAACTTTGCAGTTTTATTGGTTAAGAGTAGATATTGCTGAACTTAATAAAATTTTTTGATAGTCATATCACTTATTGAAAAGGTCTCATCAGTTCCTATAATATAAGGAGGAATATGAGAACTTAATCAGTAAATGCTACGGTGAATTCTTTCTTTAATTGTTCATATTGAGTTTAGCCCAATGTTTAATGAGGGCCTAACATGTAGTAGACACTCAGGTAAATGGGACCTGCCCCTATCTTTAAGAAGTTTACTTTTTGTAAGCTTGAAAATTATTAAGGAGTGATTTCTGAGTGATAGCTTTGTAATGAAATTTTCACACACACCATGTAATTTTTTCTTCATAATATTGTGAGGTAGGTGCTGCAGATCTAATTTGACATATGAATAAACTGACAGAGCAGCCTGTTTAAATTCACACAATAATTGTCTTACTGGGATTACTTAAAAAAAATTCTGTTAAGGCCAGTGAAGTAGTTCTATGGGAAAGCACTTGCCCTGCATCTATGAGGCTCTGGGTTTGATCCCTGACATAGGGAAAAAACACGATGATACTCTGCTGAGAAATGTTTATTTCTGTATTTCTTTTTTGTTTCTTTTTTATATTTTATAATGTAGGAGCACTGCTGTTTATTCAGCCATTGATTAAACTGATTGAGTTGGGCATGAACTCCACTACTTCTGTATTTCTTTATATTATTAGTATTAACAATTACAAGTTTTCACTTGGTAATGCATTTATTTATGAGATCTCTTTTGGTATACAGTAATGTACTTGAAAACTTGAATATTTGTGAAGTTAAGTTAATAACATTTTGTTTTTGTCTTTGGACCACACCTGGCAGTACTTAGTGGCTATTCCAGACTGTTCTCAGCGGTTGCTCCTGGTGATGCTGGGAGATCATGTAGTGCTGAAGAGCAAACCCAGACTTCTTGATTTGCAAAATATGTGATCAGTCCAAGAGAACTTTGTTTTTGGTTGGGGGATGGGGGTGCTTATTGCTTGGCTTGATTGAGATTTCTTTTGACACAGTGATTTTGATTTCACTTACAGGATGACTACATGGAAGCTTTAACAAGACTACACATTACTGTTTCAAAAGCCTACAAAGTTAACCCAGACATGAATTTTGAGGTTTTTATTCACAAAGTTGATGGTCTATCTGATGATCACAAAATAGAAACACAGAGAGACATCCATCAAAGAGCCAATGATGACCTTGCAGATGCCGGGCTAGAAAAACTCCATCTTAGGTAACAACATTTGTGTTTGATATGTGAACCCTGAAAAGTTGTGTTCTCATCTCTGTTGTAGTACACGATAGCTTTTGTTACTGGTATACCCTTTCCAGACTCAGAAGGTTTTCAATCTCCTTTGGGCCCAAATTTAAGCAGTTTGGGGAGCCTGCTACTATAAAGAAGTTACTTCCTCCTTTTCCCCTTTTCCTGGAGGTGAGGTCATGTGAAGTTTTTCTGTTGGTCCTTTTGCAATTTCATCCACTGGTGAATTTGCTGTGGGACTCCCTTCCCTCTCTTGATGTTGTCTTTTTTTCCCCTTTTGTCTCAACTAAAGAAATCTCTGCCACATTTGAGACAGAGTTGTAGAACTCTGTATTTTGTCTTGCATCTTTTATATTTTGAGTTTTGACAGCATCTTTCTCAACGAGAAAAGTACAAGGGTATAGGGTTAGGTCTAGAGTCTAATATATTTTGTGTGTATTTTTTTAAAACTTCATGTTTTTATGAATCTTAAAATTTGAATCTTTTTTTTGTTTTTGTTTTTTGGGCCACACCCGCTGATGCTCAGGGGCTACTCCTGGCTCGTTGCTCAGGTGACCATATGGTGCTGGGAATTGAATCCAGGGCTTCCCAGCCCGTTGATCTCTCTCTTCAGCCCCTAAAGTTTGAACCTTAATCTTAAGTCTTCTAGGTGAGTTTATACTATAAACTACTTAGGGTCACTGTTAAGTTTTTGTTGTTGTTTTTGGGCCATACTGACAGTGCTTGGTATCGCTTGTGGTATTCATGGTACCTTGAAGTTCTGGGGATCAAATTGGGAGCTCCAGTGTGCAAAGCATATGCTCTTGGACCTTTGAGCCATCTCCCTTGACCCATGCTGTTATATTTAAAGGGCTGCTAATTTATAATTATGTGATTAAGAAATATTATTAAAGGGCACCATTAAGACAAGATCAATGATTTCTGTACTTGAATTCTAAAAGTGTATGAAGAATGTTTCTTACGTCTAAAGTTTTGTATTTATGTGTGGTATAGGTAGAAATGAGTAATAGGAAGTTCCCAAGAAAGTGTTCTCTTGATAAAAGCATCTTAAAGAGGAAGCAGAGAGAGAGACACAAGCAAGCTATTTCCTTATCCCTGTTCTGATTCATTGACTTCCTTAAAAGTTCAACCCAATCCCAACTCTACCCCTAATGTTCTCTGAGGCCTCAGGTTCCTATCAGTTACTCTAAGAAACCACATTAAAAATATTTTTATTATTATTATTTGGAACCCTGGGCCCAGGTGCTGAGGACCCCAAAGAGTCTCACCAAGAAGCTGATGTTTTAACTGGAGAGTCTGTCAGATGAGAAAATCACCCGATGAAGGAGAGAACCAGGCTTCCTAGGCTAGAAGCAGACACTTGGGGCTGTACCAAGAGAAGGATCTAAAGGCCTCCGTCTCATGGCCTGGTCTTCAAGACCAAACTGAGGCATCTTTCTGCCTGAGTGTTTAATCAACTAGGGATTCAAAACTTCAATCCACAAGTCTGTAGGCTAAACTGTGCTATGGCAGGAATACCAGGATGGGGCCAGAAACTAAATTACTGAAGCTAAATTATTGCAATACAGATACTGAAAGGTTATTATGTATATCCCTTTACCTACTTTCAACACTCAGTTCTTGTCCAGAGTGATCATTTCTATTATTGTCATACTGGTCCTTTCTCTAATCTAACTGCCCTTTGACTCCCACCATTTGTGGAAGCTTCCAACTGTTGTCCAGTCCTTCTGGCCCCTGTTTTTTCTGACCTCATTCTTAGTCTCTTAGTATTTTTTTTTTTTATATCCCACAGATGAGTGCAGTCATTCTATGTCTGCCCCTTTCCTTCTGACTCCGTTCACTCAGCATGATACTCTCCATGACTTCATTCTTCCTAACAGCTGCATGATATTCCATTGTATAGATGTACCATAGTTTATCCAGTTGTCTATTCTTGGGCACTTGGGTTGTTTCCAGATTCTGGCAATTGCGAATAGTGCTGCAATGAACATAAAAGTGCCGGTGGTGTTTCTCCTGTCTGTTTATATATTTCCCAGAATATACACTGGAAGTGACTATGTTTAAAATAAAAATCTCATTGACATCCAGTTTGCTTGGATTTAAAATTTTAAACATGTTACACATGTTTTTAAAAAATTAATATTTGTAAGAAAAAGTAAGGTGCCTCAAAATTCTCTGTTTTACCTAATGGGAATCCACTCTCAATAGATTTTATTATTTTTGTTTGCTTGTTTTTTGGATCACCCTCAGCAGTGCTCAGGGCTTATTCTTGTTGTTTCTTGGGACCTTTTGTGTTGGGGAGTTGAACCCTGGTTGGCCATGTGCAAAGCAAGCACCGTAACTGCTATACTATTGCTCCAGCCCTTTAATAATGGGTTTTAAACCCTATTGACCTGCATTCCTTTATGCCCTTGGGAATCCTGATTTTTACATTATGTCTGTGTTTCTTTTTTAGGGCATCTCATTCCAGGAGTAACACATCAGCTTTTTCCTTGGTTCTTTGGTTCTTTGTTAGGGCCCCAGCCCTAATTGTCCTCATAGAATTTGATTCAGGCTTTTCTGACCAGTTGTGTTTGGTAGTCTGCGCTTGATTTCAAGGTTTTAGAAACTCACCTTACTAAGATGCCCTCTGCCTGGCAGATTTTCTCTGTTCCCATTCACCATCAAAAAATCATAGTCCTGCAGGATCTTATGTGACTCTCCTTTTTGCCTAGAGGAAACACTGAAAATACTCCTTTGTTCCTAGTTCCTTTTGGGAGTTGTCTTGGCCTCGCCTGTTTTCGTGTTCCAACAGAGTTCCATCTCAGGAGGGGTTAGGATCTTAGGTTAGCTCTTTGAAAATGTCTTTAAATTACCTGTTAACTGTGGCATACACAGTTCTCTGTCTCTGATTTTGTAATATGTACCTGTAAATGTGCCCTGAATGGTGAAGAATATGCTTTCTGAGGAAAAAGCAGACAGAATTGTTCTGTGTTTCAGTTGTGAATGGCTGGTTAGATAGATCACAGTTGCCAGAGTGCATGCTATGTGTGCAGGAAGCTTGGGTTTGATTCTTGGCATCACTTATTGTCCCTTGAGAGCTGCTAGGAGTGACTTCTGAGTACTGAGCTGGGAAAAGCCTCTGAACAGTACCAGGTGTGGGTCCCACTTCCCCCAAATTCTCAATACCTCTGTCTGTGTTTTGTTAATTCTGTGTGCTGCTTCTCTACCATACAACTTTTTAGGCACCTAGATTTCTGTTCAATGTCTATAGGGGCCGTCTCATCCTCCTTCATACATTATTTATATGTGTTCTAAGCACTGGTTCTTTTAGTTTATTTGTTTCTTCAATAGATGTTTATGAGCACTGTTCAGGTTTGTGGGATTCTAGCTACAAACAAGAACTGACAATCTACTCTCTCCTCAATTAATTTACATTCTGATGACTGAAGTAGCTCAGAAATACTTGAATGTGATATTGTAATTTTGAGGGCTGGAGCGATAGCACAGCGGTTGGGCTTTCCCCTTTCACTCGGCCGACCCGAGTTTGATTCCTCTGCCCCTCTCGGAGAGCCTGGCAAGCTACTGAGAGTATCGAGCCCGAGTGGCAGAGCCTGGCAAGTACCCGTGCGTATTGGATATGCCAAAAACAGTAATAATAAGTCTCTCAATGAGAGACATTACTGGTGCCTGCTCAAACAAATCAATGAGCAACGGGATGACAGTGATGACAGTGATTGTAATTTTGACTATTTATCAGTGCTATTAAGAAAAAAATAGGATAGATAATGGGTAGATAAGAGGTGATATAAACAGCTTTCTGAAGAAGGGCCATTTTGCAAGAGACTGGAATTGTGTTCTTGTTTCGTAAATGTCACTTATCTTCTTTAGCTTTCTGTTGGCTTATTTGTTTGTTTTTGTTTTTTGGCTACATTCAGTGATGCTCAGGGATTACTCCTTGCTCTGTGCTCAGGAATTACTTCTGGTGGTGATCAGGGGACCATATGCGATGCCTGGGATTGAACCTGGGTTGGCTGTGTGCAATGCAAATGCCCTACCCACTGGACTATCTGGCCCCAACTTTAAAAAAAAAGTACTTTTCGTTTTGTTTTGAGGCCACACCCAGTGATGCTTAGGGGAAAACTCCTGACTTCTTAAAAATCAACTCCTAGCAGTGCTCAGGGAACTGTATGGAATGCTGTGGATTGAACCCTGGTCAAGATGTATGCAATACAAATGTCCTACCCGCTATATTATCACTGCAGCCCCTATATGGGTTCTTAACCTTATTTTTGTGAATTAAGAGCTTAAGAAAATGGGGGCTAAAAAAAAAAAAAAAGAAACTGGGGGCTAGAGAGATATCACAGTTGGTAAGACCTCTGCCTTGCATCAGCCAACCTGGGTTTGATCCCTTATACCCCACATGGTACCTGAGCCCACCAGGAGTGATTCCTGAGTGCTGAGCAAGGAACAAGGAGTAAACCCTCAGCACCTCTGGGTGTGGCCCCAAAACAAAAACAAAAGACAAAGAAAAACCTTGAGAAACCAAAACTCTTTGAATCAGGTTAAGAAGAATTAGGTGAACATTTATTTATTTATTTATTTTTTAATGTATCTAAAAATTGTTTTGGGTTACTACCTCAGTTATCTTCTGAGTAAACATGGTAAAGGAATGGATAGTGAGTCAGGTAGGAAAATTGCATCTGTCAAGAAACTTTATTAGGATAATTGTCACTCAGTTTAAGAGCTTTTTCCAGGTAAATCTACTGTTATTTTTTTCCCAATTTAAGGGATTTTCCAGTTAAATCTACCATGTTTTTTTCCCCCCAGCTTTTATTTGACTAGTATCTATGACCATTCAATATTTGAAGCCTTTAGTAAGGTGGTACAGAAACTCATCCCTCAACTACCAACCTTGGAAAATTTATTAAATATCTTTATATCGGTAAGTGAATAATTTAATCCACTATTATTTCCGATTTCATTTTCATTGAATATATTGGTGTTATCACAAAACATGGATTGAATTAGTCTGAATTAGACTTAAAGATTAATGATACGCTTAACAAGTAATAAAAAGCATAATAAAGAATAAGTAAAATAATAGCACTGTGATAGCACTGTTGTCCCTTTGTTCATTGATTTGCTTGAGTGGGCAACAGTAACATCCCCCTTGTGAGACTTGTTACTGTTTTTGGCATATTGAATATGCTTGCCAGGCTCTGCCGTGCGGGTGAGATACTCTCGGTAGCTTGCTGGGCTCTCCGAGAGGGACGGAGGAATCGAACCCAGGTCGGCCACGTGCAAGACAAATGCCCTACCTGCTGTGCTATCACTCCAGTAAAATAATATAGGCATTAAATGACTTGTTATTTTTGAGTTATTTCTATATTGGTCACCATTTTTAAAATGTAAAATGAAAAAATTTTTCTCATATTTTGATTTAAAATATCTCTATGAGTAGCTGGAGAGCTAGCTCAAAGGACTGGAGCATATGCTTTGCATGTAGGAGCCCTCGATTTGATTCCCAGCACCACATGGTCCCCTGAGCACTGCTGGCAGCAGCCATGAGCACTATACCGATAACCTCTAAGCACTGCCATATGTGGGTGCTCCCCTGCCCGCTCCCTCAAACACACACACACACACACACACACACACACACACACACACACACACACACACACACACACACACACACATATATCTTCATTATGTCTTTCCTGAAGGAAGAGTAGTAACTTGGAAAGATAAAGATTTTGGGAATTATTGGAAGTCACACCAAAATGTTGTTCTTTTGCAACCTATCCTCAGTATGTATTTCACATTCTTATTTTAAGAATTAAGCTTACTATGGAGGTTTTTTTTCTTTTTTGGGGGGTCACACCGGCAATGCATAGGGATTACTCCTAGCTCATGCACTCAGGAATTACTCCTGGCAGTGCTTGGGGGGGGACCATATGGGATGCTGGGAATCTTAAACCTGGGTCGGCCGTGTGCAAGGCAAACGCCCTACCCCCTGTGCTGTTCTCCAGCTCCTTATTATGAAGGTTTGTTCTTCTGATAAATTTAGTGTTCAGTTGTATTTTCCAAAATGTTACTTTGAAAGACTCAAGTGATCCCCAATTCTTTTGGGCCTTTGGGTCATTGTAGATACTGATATCAAACTAATTCTTTCATGTTTTTCCAATTGCTAAAATCTTTTCTGGCAGCAGGGCTATTCTGATGGGAAAATGAATTATTAAATAAGAATTATTGAGGCCTAGGGAGATAGCTCAGAGGGCTGAGCACATGATCTGCATGCAGGAATCCTGGGTTCAGTCAGTAGCACTTTATGGACCCCCCAATCACCACCAGGAGCAACCCTGAGCACTACAGGTTGTAGACCAAAAACTCTTCTACTCCTGAACCAAAAAGTTTATTGAAAGTGGAGCATGACTTGATTTTTGGGGCATTTACATTTTTTTTTTGCTGATGTATTACAGAATAATTTTGAAGTAAAGAGAAGAAAAAACATTTTCCTGATAATTGTCAGTTAATCAACACAGAGAAATAAATGCACTTTTATTCTTTGGGTAATAGAACTGTCAGCCAAATACAGTTTGTTTTTCTGGTATTGAGTTACTTAAGAAAAATTGTCCTTGGATATTATTAATTCAAGAACTTTGATAAATTACAAACTGATTCTTTAAAAAAGCTGAACATTTCCTCAATTTTGTTTTTCTAAGAATTCAGGTATTGAAAAAGCATTTCTCTTTGATGTTGTCAGCAAAATCTACATTGCAACAGACAGTTCTCCTGTGGATATGCAGTCTTACGAACTTTGCTGTGACATGATTGATGTTGTAATTGATGTGTCTTGTATATATGGGTAAGTTACAGTTATATTCCTTCAAGATTTCAGACAAGAGGAAACTACTATTTCAGTTTGTCAGGGGAATTAACTTTGGGGATTTCTAGCAAGTACTGTATAAAGTAGAATTGTTCTGTCTATGGTCCTTCAACTTGGAGCATGTAGGTGGGCTACTGAGTCTGGCTGCTATGGAGAAGAGAGAGAAAAGCAGTTGAAAAGCAGTTGAAATGTGGCTAGTGCCAGACTTAACAAAGTACTTCTTGTTTTTTGTTTTTTTTTGCTTTTTGGGTCACACCCGGCGATGCACAGGGGTTACTCCTGGCTCATGCACTCAGGAATTAACTCCTAGTGGTGCTCAGGGGACCATATGGGATGCTGGGAATTGAACCCGGGTCAACCGCATGCAAGGCAGACGTCCTACCCTCTGTGCTATCGCTCCAGCCCCACAAAGTACTTGTTCTTAATTTGATCTTAGACTTTGTGGGATAAACATTCCATCAGTATTTCAGGGAACTGAGAAACAAGGAAATCAGGACTCAGAATCATCAAAATCTCTAAATCGTGATCTCTCAATGTAATTTCATCAAATTCTACACAGAAAATTTATGAAAAAAATCAGCAAAGACTAATTCAGGATGAGAGAAAACTTTTGAAGATTTATTGATATTTGAAAAGCCAGTGAGTCTGGAAAGATAGGATAGTGGTTAAGGCACTTGCCCTGCATGTGGCCACTTGTTCGGTCCGTGACATTGTATCTGGTCTTCCTGAGCACCTCCAGTAGTGATTCCTGAGCATTGGTGGCTGTGGGCGTTCTCCCTTCAACACCCCCAAAAGACCCCCAAATTTATGAATTTGTCATCTTTGATAATCCTGCTATACCTAATAAGTTAATATCAGTACGCCTAAGACATTATTTGATGCTCTAATATTATTCCCAGGCTTTATTATCTTCTTTGTTCTAAACTCTCATATCTCTATCACTATCATTTTCTTGGTATCTCTGCCTAATTTGTCCATGTCTTTCTTCAGCTGCCTCTTGAGCAGGAGAATGCGTTTGCCTTACCCATTTGTTTTTGGTGGGGCAGGGGGTGGTTTGGTGCTATACCCTTAGTGGCCAGGGTCTGTTCTTGCTCTGTAGCTCAGGGGTCATTTCTGGCATTGCTAGGTATTGAATTTGGGTCAGTTGTATGCAAGGAAAGCATCCCCTGTGCTGTTTCTCTGGCTCCTGTCCTACCCATTCCTTTTTGGTGGAGGTGGGGTTTGGGAACACACCTGGGGCTATAAACAGGGCTTACTCCTGACTCTGTGTTCAGGGGTTACTCCTGGAGGTGCTCAGTAAACCATCTGGGGTGCCAGGGATTGGCCATGTGTAAGTGCCATAACCCCTGTGCTTTCTCTCCTGTCTCGTCCTATCCATTCCCTACCTGTCGTGTTCCATTTCAGTTTGCATTTCACTTTTTTAGTAATACTCTCCATTGTTTTTTTTTTTTTTACATAATGAAAATGGGATGACTATTATATAACTTGGTGGAGTATTCTCTTCCCATTTTTAAAAATGGAGAACAGGGGCCAGAGACAGTCCAGTGAATAGGGCAGTGCTTTACACATGGCTGACCTGGGTTCGGTTCCCTGGCATCCCATATGTCTCCTTAGCCCTGCCAGGAAGGATCGTGGTGTGCAGAGCCAGGAGTAAGCCCTGAGCACAACTCGGTGTAGCCCCTCCCCGCACCCCTCCCCAAGTAAAATAAAACGAAGAACATTTTTTTCTTTACAAAAATTTAAAAACCCAAAAAATTTATGAAACAAATTTTTATCATTAAATAAGTCTAAGTGGTACTGGAGTGATAGTACAGTACATAGGGCATTTGCCTTTTACGCAGCTGACTCAGGTTTAATCCCTGGCATCTCATATGTCGTCTGAGCACTGCCAGGACTAATTCCTGAGCGCAGAGCTGGGAGTAAGCACTGCCAGGTGTCATCCAAAACAAACCAAAAAGAAACAAATTTACATTTATTTTTAGAATAAGTTACATACTAAAATATATTATACCTTAAAGAGTATATTAGTAAAAGAAATATCCATTATCTCATCATTCTTAACATAGTTTATGCGTATTTTTTGGCCTTATCATAGTTGAATTTACTTAATTCTCAATTTGCTCTTTTTGAAGGGGGACTACATTTAATTCTGACAATTCTAATTTGCTAAATGAAATAGCTTACAGACCTAGTAAAGCTAGAATGCATTCATAAGGATTCCATAGTATCCTTGATAGACCAAAAATATTTTAATTTTTATACATTTTGCTACTAGTTTTAATATATGAGGACCTGTCTTTGCATATTGTCGGTGAAGCATAGTTTGGGAAGAGACTTGAAGCTTGCTGTAATTTCATGTATCTTGGGTAATAAACAAGATGTGCTTAGCATACTGCATTGATATCTGGGAGCTTTCTACCTGAGTGACAATTTCACTTCCCAAATTATTTAACCTAGTATTCTTTCTCAGAAGACATTCAGGAAAATGAATGGAATATATATGTATGAATATGTGTAAATATAATTTATATATGTCATTGTGCAAATTAAATGTGACAGCCTACCAAATTGGGAACCCTAGTATGAGCAGTACTTTCTCTTAAAACAGGTTAAAGGAAGATGGAAGTGGAAGTGCCTATGACAAAGAATCTATGGCGATTATCAAGCTGAATAATACAACTGTCCTTTATTTAAAGGAAGTGACTAAATTTTTGGCACTGGTCTGCATACTTAGGGAAGAAAGTTTTGAACGAAAAGGTAATTTTTCTCAAGTATCATTTTCTTTTGTATTATTGAAGTAACATTGCCTTATAGATAAATAGCAGGTATGCATTGTTAAATATCTAATGTGATATGTATCAAGTTCAGAACCAAAGATTCAAGTCTGTCCATCATATAATTGTCCTCTTTCACGTGATTCCCCTTTCCTCCTTTTTATTCTGGAAACCATTAATTGCTTTTTAACCAATTAATTTAGCCATTAATATAGTTTAAAAGCTTACTTTTGATTTATTCACTTTGTTCATCTAATTCTTTCTATACACCTCATATGAGTGAGATCATATGGCATTTACTTTTTTGACTTTGCAAAGTATAATGCTGTCTAGGTCTGTTAGTAATGGCATTATTAACAAACTGGGCTTTTAAGTTTGGTTGGTTGGATAGTCCACTCCTGGTGATACTCAGCCCTACTGTGCAGGCCTGTTAATTCAGTGCTTGGGCCCAGCTATGCAGTGTTGTTTGAACCCAGATAGTGCTCAGGCCCTACCAGGACCACACCTGGCCATGCTTTGGGGGGTCATGCAATGCTGAGGATTAAAACTGGGTGCACGCAAGACAAGTCCTCCAGCTCATTCAGGTATTTCTCTGTCCCAAAAAAGCTGTCTTCATGTTTTGTCTTTTACCGTAATTATTTGTGGATCAGGTGCTCAGGAGGCCCAGCACCTCTCCCAATGATTCATATTCCACAGGGTCCATAGACATGGTGCCGCTCAGCCTTGCACTTAGAGGACTGCACGGTGCTGGGAGTCAAACTGGGGTGGCTGCATTTGACTTAAGCCTTGTATTCCCTCTCTGCCCTTCTCTGTTTGTCTGTTCGTCCATCCTTCCTTCCTCCCTCCCCTCCCCTTCCCTCCCCTCCCCTCCTCTCCCTGCTCAGGAGTTATTCCAGTTCTGCATTCAGTAGTCAGTCCTGGCATTGCTCAGGGGACCGCATGGGATGATGGGAATTAAACCCAGGTCAGCCATGTGCAAGGCAAACGCCCGTCTGCTATACTGTTGTTCTGGCCCCTGTCATCATTTCTTTTTTTTTTTTTTTTATTAAATTTATTTATTTTTAATTAGAGAATCACCGTGAGGGTACAGTTACAGATTTATACACTTTTGTGCTCATACTTCCCTCATACCAAGTTTGGGAACCCAACCCTCCACCAGTGCCCATTCTCCACCACCCGTAAACCCAGTGTCCCTCCCACCCTCCCCAATCCCATCTCCCCCCCACCCCAATACGAATGGCCAAAAGGCACATGAAAAAGTGCTCTGCATCACTAATCATCAGAGAGATGCAGATCAAAACAACTTTGAGATACCACCTCACACCACAGAGACTAGCACACATCCAAAAGAACAAAAGCAACCGCTGTTGGAGAGGATGTGGGGAGAAAGGGACCCTTCTTCACTGCTGGTGGGAATGCCGACTGGTTCAGCCCTTCTGGAAAACAATTTGGACGACTCCCTGTCATCATTTCTTAAGCTCTTTTTTTTGTTTTTGTTTTGGGCCACACCTGTTGTACTCAGAACTGTCCTGGCTCTGCATTCAGGAATCACTCCTGGCATGGTTCGGGGGACCATAGAGGATGCCAGGATAGAACTCGGGTCTGCTGAATGCAAGGCAAGCATCCTACTACTGTAGTTTCGTTCCAGTCTTTGTCATAATTTCTTAGGTTCTTGAAAAGGAGAAAATAATATTGTAATATTAAACAGTTTTCGGACTGGAGTGATAACACAGTGGGTAGGGCGTCTGCCTTGCATGTGGCTGACCTGATCTGGGTTTGATTCCTCTGTCCCTATCGGAGAGCCCGGCAAGCTACCTAGAGTATCCTGCCCACACAGCATAGCCTGGCAAGCTACCCATGGCATATACGATATGCCAAAAAAATTAACAAGTCTCACAATGGAGACGTTACTGGTGCCCACTTGAGCAAATTGATGAACAATGGAATGACAGTGCTACAGTGCTAAACAGTTCTCAGCTCAGCTACTTTTGTCCTCTTCATATATATAATTCAGATTTTTTTCCTTTTCTTTTTCATTTTGAATTTAAATTTGGCCCCCTTCTGTTCCCTTTGTTGCTACTGTGATGATTGTCTGGATCACACAGGCTTGCATGCAGTGCTTGTATACTTGGCATCAGTGCTTGCTGGGGGTGGCACGCCTAGCTGCAACCTTGCATGTCTTGTGACGCTCACACACACCTGGCTGTGTGCTGGAGATTGTTGACCTCTGGGCATTTGGACAGCACCAGGGACCGAACACATCTCATGCTTGCAAGGCATGTGCTTTTAGTCACCTAGTCATTCTCCCACCTCACTCTTGATCATTTATTTCTGATTCTTTTTTTCTGATCCTTTCATTACTTTCTTCACTCCTGCAGTTTGGTTTCCACCTGTACTTTCTGCTGAAACTTTTTGAGAGGTGACCATAGTACCTTCTTGTTGCATTCTTCTTTTTTTCATTCTGTCCTCTTAAGGCTTCTGAAACATTTGGCCCTGCCAGTTCCTTCTTTCTTTCCTTTTTTTTTTTTTTTTTTGCTTTTTGGGTCACACCCGGTGATGCACAGGGGTCACTCCTGGCTCTGCACTCAGGAATCACCCCTGGCGGTGCTCAGGGGACCATATGGGATGCTGGGATTCGAACCCGGGTCGGTCGCGTGCAAGGCAAACGCCCTACCCGCTGTGCTATCACTCCAGCCCCTCCAGTTCCTTCTTTCTGGAAGCTTTCTTTTCTCTTTGCTTCCTTAAAACTGATCTCTGGGTTATTTTAATGCATTTATTTCTCTGGCAGTAGAAACCTCTACTGTTTTCTTCTGTTCTCTATTTTCTCAGTTCTGAATGTTCTGAAAGTTGTGTCTTTCTGCTCACTTTATAATCTCCTGATCAGCTCCTGCAGTCCCTGACTTAGTTAATCTTCATAGATTGATTGAAAAATTCACCTCTCCAGCTCTGACTTGGGGCCATGCGCCACCCTCATGTTTTGAGCTATTAGTAAGACATATTCCTTTACATATTTGCTTGTAACCTTGTGTGGGTATAAGAACTGATGGCTGTTCCCCTGTCTCTATTTCCTGTCTGTCCTGGCTGCCCTGCCTTTCTCTTACTGATTAAATCATTTTCCTGGTTTGCACACTTAGCTCTGTTTCAGTCAGATCTGAAGAAAGTCTTGCAGATCATTTCACTATAGACAATTGATGTTCTTCTTTTTCCGTTCTTTTCCTGGGGAGTCCTGATAGTCCTCAGCACAAGTTGGGAGAGACCTCCCCAACCTTATTCTTCTGTCTGAGCTTTTTTATTAATAATACCAAATCAATTAACACTATCAGTGATAATACTAAGAAAATAATTCATATATAATTTATTTGATATAATTGATCAGAAATAAATATATAATTTATTTCTTGTTTTATATCACAAGAGCCTGTGCATTCATCATAGAGCTAAAAAACTAAAGTAGCATATACATCACTGTCACTGTATCACTGTCATCCTGTTGCTCATCGATTTGCTCGAGTGGGCACCAGTAACCTCTCCATTGTGAGACTTGTTAGTTTTTTTTGCATATTGGATATGCCAAGGTAGCTTGCTAGGCTCTTCTGTGCAGGTGAGATACTCTTGGTAGCTTGCTGGGCTCTCCGAGAGGAGTGGAGGAATCGATTCCGGGTTGGCTGCATGCAAGGCAAATGCCCTACCCGCTGTGCTATTGCTACAGCCCAGCAAATACATACTTATGTGTATTCTCAGGTTGAAACCACCTCTTTTGTGCTATGTTAGATGTACTTTGTTTGGTTTTGGGTCATACCCAGCATGGTCAGGGACTATTCTGGACTCTGCACTCAGGAATTACTCCTGGTGAGCTTGGGGGACTATAAAGTGTTCCAGGGGACCATATGGGGTGCTAGGGATTGAACCCGGATCAGACTCGTGTAGTACTTTTATTTTTTATTTTTTTGTTTTTTTGGTCACACCCGGCGATGCACAGGGGTTATTCCTGGCTCTTCACTCAGGAATTACCCCTGGCGGTGCTCAGGGGACCATATGGGATGCTGGGATTAGAACCCGGGTCGGCCGAGTACAAGGCAAACGCCCTACCCGCTGTGCTATCGCTCCAGCCCCCAAGTGTAGTACTTTTAAATTTTTTTTATTTTTTGGGGTCTACACTCACTGGTGTTCAGGGGCTACTCCTGGGACATTGCTTTTGGTCACTCCTGGTAGTGATGGGGACCATGCAGTGCTAGGGAGGGAACCGTGCCTCCTATGTGCAAAGCATGTGCAGTCACCCTTTGAGCTATCTCCCAGTAATATGCATTTTAAAGGCAATGTGTATAGAGTATTGTGAATCTCTTTGTGATATAAAATAATAGTCTTCTGCAACTTGTTTCTCTCAATTCAATGATTTTTTTTTTGAGATTTATTCATCTTGATAACATGTGACTAGTTTATGTTCCCTCTCATAGTAGTTCATGGGTTAAAAATACTACAATTAATATTTTTGTTGCTGGACATTCGGGGGTATGTGTGTGTGGGGAGGGTGTGTGTGTGTGTGTGTGTGTGTGTGTGTGTGTGTGTGTGGTGGTGTCAGTAGTCAGGGGATGTCTGTACATTTGGTGCTGGGATTGAACCTGGACCTCCTACGTGCTAATCATGTGTTCTATCCCTTAGAGCTATCTACCTAGTCTACATTCAGGTTGTTTTTTTGTTTTTTTTTTTTAATTTAAATTTTATTGAATCACCATGTGGAGGGTTACAAAGTTCTCATGATTATGTCAGTTATACAGTACTCAAACACCCTTCCCTTCACCCGTGCCCATATTCCATCACCAACCACCCCATTATACCTCCCGCCCCCTCCCACCCCCCCAGTCCCCGCCCTTGTAAGTGATAAGTTTCACTTCGTTTACGCTTTATCTTGGTTACAGTCCCATGTTTCAACACATAATTCACTATTGTTGCTAGGGTTTCCCCCCAAAAAAGAGAAGACAGTCCCACTGTCAAGGAAGCATTTGATGGCTCTCCATTGCTGAGAATGTAGAGATATTAAGTCCCGCTGTTTGTTACATAACTTTTCTATTTTTTTCCCCCCTCGTCCCGCGCCACCGAGATCACGCCTGTTTAGTAATCACCACGCTGCCTGACAAAGGGAAAACAAACCAAAAGAGATGGTTATTTCTCGTCATCAGCCGGCGTGGGGCTCTAGCTTAGTTGATAGTCTGGTATAATGTCTGCAAGCAGTTTCTGGAACCAAAAGTAATACGCTGGTATCGGCCCCGGCTCAAGATTCCACCAGCGTCCCGCTGTTCCAAGTACATAATAATTTATTCCCTTGCATCCGGTTCCCACGCCACCAGGTCCGTGTCAGCTTAATGGACATCATACTATGGTTAACGCCACGCCGCGTTTTTTCCCGAGAAAGAAGGATATTTCTTCTCAGCCGGCGTGGGGATATGGCTTAGTTCAGTCTATAGAGATGGCTACCACTTTGGTGGCCTTCAATATTTCAGCAAAAGACTTACTATTCTTGTTAGGATTTCCCACCAAAGTCCGACCCGTTAAAGTCCAGGGAAAATTCTGCCTAAAATTCTATCGCTACAATGTTTTACCCTTTAACAAAAAACTTAGTACTATTGTTTGGAGTTTCCCCCCACGTTAAGCCCTGCCAAAAAGGAACATTTACACGTTGCTGACAATCAAGAGATATTAGGTTTTGGATATGAAGTCCAAGGAAAATTCTTTTGGTAATTGCATTGCTCGCTGGCAGCACCTGGGCCAGAAGCTCCCAGCACACAGTTTGGAGGCATTTTGGGGGCGCCGCTCGTGTCCAAAGTGGTTCAGTTGCCTCCGGGGTCGATCTCGCGCGGGGCCGCAAAGGCCATTCAGGTTGTTTTTTAAGATTATAGTTTTGTAACAATACTCATGAACGAGTTTGCTTTTTCAGTGAATGAAAAATTTCTCTGGAGAGGCATTTAGGAGTATGATTTACAGAAGGAATACAAACTCCACCTTATTAGACATAACCACGTGGCTCTCCTAAGTGCCTTTCCCTTTTTCACCCTTGATAGTATGGTTGCAGTTCTATCCCCTCATGTCCTTGATAATGCTTGATATGGTTAGAACACTGTTTAACTCTTGTCTTCCTGTGGCTGTGAAATGGCATTTTATTTAGTTTCTGATTTTTACTTTAATCACTAGTTGAACAAACATCTTTTTCATGACAATCATGTTTTTATGTTTGTTCACATTTCTTCTTCAGTAATTTTCCTGTTTGTTTACTTTTTACCTTTTACTGGTTGTGGGTGGGATGTGGTGGTCCCAAGCAGTTCTCACGAGGACTGGGACCAGTCCTGGTTGGCTTACTTAGCCCACTGGGCCAGATAGTTTTTTGTTTGGACCTGGCATGGGAGTGCTGCTTTGTCATGGCTGCTGGACCCCCTAAAGTAACTGTTGAAGCCAGGGGCACCAGTGGTGCTGGGGTGTAAATCCGGGATCTGGTCCATTTCAGGCATTCATCCTGGCTACCGAGCTATCTGCCTGGCCCTACTTTATCTTGTTTGTACTAAATTTTGAGAGTTTGTTATTTTTTTCTATTCCTGTCTTTGATTTTTTAAAAAACTTTTGGCTATGGATTTTGTTTTAAATACAGAACTGACCCAGCACAGTGGATTCATGTAGCCACTTTACTACTTTAGCAATCAACATATGGTTATTTTAAGTCCTGTATGTCATATCTGCAACAAAGTTGGTATTAGCTTTTACTATGTATGTGTGTGTACATTGTCAAGCATAAAAGTGTAGAGAAAGTAATATGAAGGACTCCTTTTTTACCACTTAGATCAAACATTTATCAAAATTAGCAAAATAGCAAATATTATTTGTGTCTTTCCTTACTAGATTTTTTTTTAATTAAGTTCTTGACATCAGGTCATTTATTTTTATTTTGTTTTGCTTTTTGGGTCACACCCAGCAATGCTCAGGGGTTACTCCTGACTCTGCACTCAGGAATTACTCCTGGCAGTGCTTGGGGGAGCACATGGGGTGCTGGGAATTGAACCCGGGCTGGCTACATGCAAGGCAAATGCCCTACCCTTCGTCCTATCACTCCAGCCCGATATCAGGTCATTTTAGCAGATAGATTTTATTTATTTATTTATTTATTTATTTTTGGGTCACACCTGGCGATGCACAGGGGTTACTCCTGGCTCTGTACTCAGGAATTACCCCTGGCCATCCTCGGGACCATATGGGATGCTGGGATTTGAACCCGGGTCGGCCGCGTGCAAGGCAAACGCCCTACCCGCTGTGCTATCTCTCCAGCCCGATTTTAGTAGATATTTTTAAGAGGTAGTGCTCTTTTTAAAATCATAACAGTATTGTTACTAGTGAGCATAAATTCTTTGACTGCAGTGTCATATTAAATATCTGAAAAAGAGTCATTAATTTGTTTATCTTACTTACTCGGATTTGTTTATTAAAATTAAAAAATTTTTATTATAGTTTTGATAACATGGGTAATAGTGTTAATGTTCATGGTTTTGATGTACAAATTTACTGGACCTCACTACCACCAAAGTTCCCACATCCTTCACTATCTTTATGTTACCTCTTACCCACATTTTCTTCCCTCCTCCAAGCCAGGAGTAAGGGTTTGTCATTATTCAATACTATCTAGTCCCTTGTTTTATCTCTTTATGTCACATATGAGTGAGATCATCTGGTATTTTTCCTTCTCCCTATTAATTTGCCTAATATGATGCTCTCTAGCTTCATCCAAGTTGCATCAAACTACAGGAGTTCATCTTCTCTTACAGCTCCATAGTATTCCATTGTGTATATATACCACAGTTTCTTTATCCATTCAGCTGTCATTGGACATTTGGATTATTTCCATATTCTGGTGGTTGTACTAACTACCGCAATGAATGTGCATGTATCTTTCTTAATGTTTTCATGTTTTGGGGGTAGATGCCAACAAGTGGAATTGTTGGGTCACTATTTTTATTTATATTTTTAGAAACTCCATACTGCTTTCCTTAGGAGTTGAACCAAACAACTTTCCAACTAGTAGTGAAGGAGGGCTCCTTTCTCAGCACATCCCCACAGACACTGTCTTTCTGTTATGTGTCATTCTCACTGGTGTGAGGTGGTACCTCATCATTATTTTTATTTGCATTTCCCTAATATACAGTTATTTTAAGTCCTATATGTCATACCTGCAACAAATTAGTTTGCATACACTTTTTTATATGTGCGTTAGCAATCCTGTGCTCCTTTGGTGGAAGTATCTGTTCATTTCTCCCCACTTTTTGGTGGGGTTACACTGGTTTGTTGTTGAGCTTGGTGAATATACTCTATCTTGGGTGTTAGCTCTTTATCTGATCTGTGGTATGCAGATACTTTTTCCTGTTCAGTCTACTGTTTTTTTATTTTAACTCCGATTTCTCTTGTTGTGCAAAACCATTTAAATTTGATGTAGTTTCATTATTTTTGTTTTCGTTGCCCTTGCCAAATCATTGAAGATACTAAGACTTACTTTTTTGTTGTTGGGAGGTAGTGTTGAGGATTGAACCCAGGGCTTCACATTTGGAAGATAAGCGCAGTATCACTGAGCAGCATCCTCAGCCCTTTATTCAGATTTGTGATCCACTGCTTCTTCTCTGATCCCTCTCCGGTCAGACCAGTTTCTTTCACATCTCCCACCTGTGCTGTTCTCATTACTTGCTGTTTCCATGTGGATTTGTTTCTCTAGCTTGCCTAATTCTTGTCTCATGAAATTTTATCTTATCCTGAAGCTTTCATTGGCTGTTTTTACACTGTGTTTGGCTTTTCCATGTTTGGATTTCTTCTACATTGTCAGTTCGGTAGACTCCAGATTGTTTTGGTTTTTTTCTTTTGTGTTATTTTTGTGTGTCAACATTGCTGAGGGTATAGATGCCTCTTCCTTCTGTCATTGTTAATGCTGACTTCTCATTACAAGGTCACCACATGTCTTCAAGGGCTTCTGGAATCTCACCCGTATTCTGCACATTAAAGGGGAACAGAGCAAAGGAAGACTACATTCTCTTCCTTTTAAGGAGATTTCTTTTCTCTCTTTTGTGTCAGAGATGGAACACCCCCCCTGTCCCCGCCCCATACATGGGAAGTGTGTGTTCTGCTGCTGAGCTACATTCCTGGCCTTTTGGGAGGTTTCATAGAAAGTCGCACATAACTTGCCCATATTTCAGTGATCAAGTGGTAGTGACTATTGCTAACTTTAAGGGCGAGCAATATTTTAGTTGAACACCTATGTTCTCATCCAGAATTGGTATTCTGTTTCTGGGGAAGAAGGGGAAATAAGGACATTTGGTAGGAAATTAGCCATTTCTATTTCAACTGAATTCTTCCCTGGAAGCCATAAAGCTTGTGAAGGAGCTGTCATGCCTGAAGATGTAGACACATTCTCTAAGGCTGCGCTACTGGCCCTCTCTGTCACTGCAGGGCTCTGTGGAGCAGTTTGCCAGACTATTACTCTTCCTGTTTTCTTTAACACGTCACTGGCTGCCTCGGGAACTTGTAAAAGAAGAATCTTGATAATTTAAAACTATTTTACTTTGTATTTTATTGTAAATTTTCTTGGTAAACTTCCTTTTAATAGAGTTTTTCCTGGTGGTGCTTGGGGCCACCAGAGTCACAGCTGTCAGTGTTCATGGGGGCCGTGGGGTATTGGGAATTGAACTTGGGGCTTTGTGCACACTAGGCATGTGCCCTGCCACTTGATCTGTAAATTCAGCCCCTAAATAGTTGTTTATTTAAGAAAGATTTCTTGGTGGTGTCAGGGAGTGAATTTAGGGTCTCACACATGGTTGTGCTACTGAGGTACATCCTGGCCCTCAATATTTTTTAATGCTGGTCAGCCTTTTGGGGGTCACTGAATATTTCCAGGTCATTTCACAATTGACATTTAATATGCCTGATCTTCTCTTTCTCTTTTGCAGGTTTAATAGACTACAACTTCCACTGTTTCAGGAAAGCTATTCATGAGGTTTTTGAGGTGGGCGTGACTTCTCACAGGAGCTGTGGTCATCAGACCAGTGCCCCCAGCCTGAAAGCATTGACACACAACGGCACGCCGAGAAATGCCATGTAGCATGAATTCCAGTGGCTGGGGCTCTGTGCCAGCTCACTCTTCACTCCAGGGTCAGATAGCACGTGCTACAGGACATGGGAGTTGCCGCTTGTGGGAGTCTGATGCCTGTCCCACTAAGAACAAGGGATCGAATTTCCTACTTGGATGAAAACCCCTGTGGTGTGCAACCGAAGCTATCTCTTCTTTAAAAAAACAAAAACAAAAGCAAAACCCCCGGCAAAAACGAATTCTAGAGACCTCAGAATGTGGGTGTTTTTCTCCTCTGAGGGGTCCTACATGAGGTCATTGGGATATTTTGGACCTGGAGATTACAACCACCTGCCCATCCTTACCAGGGAATGTTGCTAGTCAGTTACCAGTCAAAAATAATAGAACTGAATTTTTATATGCTTCCTTTAGGTTTTTATTTGAGTAGTCTCTAAACATCCTGCCTTGCTTCAGTTCTAACACTGCCTCTCAGATTTCTATTTTGGACATTGCACACCTGAGACCTGAGGCTTTTGCTTGCCAACTTGGAAGATATGTCATCTGACTGCAAAAATACGTTCTTGTATTTGTTGCTGAAGAAATGAGAAAATTTTATGCTGCATTGAGAGCAGGGCTTAACAGTGGCTACAGCATTAGTTCCCACAGAGTATCAAGGAAAAAACTTTAAAACAAGAAAAAATTTGCACTTGGCTTTTGGGATACCAGAAATCTGGGTTCTTTCTCCTGCATTAGATAATAATCATGATCAGTGTAACAATGGAATTTGAGAAAATATGTTTTCCCCAATCTCCTCCATCTTTGGAGAAATACAGTGTAACATTTAGTTCACATTTTTTGAAAACTTGATAGTGGCTGCTCCATTCTTTCCTGCTAAGTGCTCTAGACTTTCTCAGAAGTGCTGTTGGGTTGACCAGGGATGACTCTAGGCACAGGGGCACTGCTCGCTTCCTGGAGGCCGGGGAGAGCACACAGTGCCACAGCATGTGGGTCAGATATCCTCGCCTCCGTATTCTGACACCAAGTGTCTACTGTGCTACTTCTCTGCCTACTATATTAAATCATAATTATTTCTTTTTTTGTTGATGGTTGATACTCTTTTCATTGATTTAAACTTACACATTATTTTTATTCCACATGCCCAGTAGTCATATTCCAAAGCCACTGGACCACTTGAGTACATATGAGCCACTGTTGAATGAAATATGTATATTCAGGTCTGTAACCTAACAGTGTGACTTGGAGTGCTTCCTGCAGATGATTCTGACTGTTGAGTATTTACATGGACCATGGTGATATCCAAAAGAAAAATGCTTTTATATTTATAGATTTCATTGAACTATATAAAGTGGGTATCAATAAATGTATTTACTCCAAAATCACTGTTTGTCTAAGATATGTGTGGATGGAATGGGATGAGGGAACATTGGGTTGTGCCATGTATCATTTTATCGTCTCAATGGTTAAAATACCTATTTTAACCATTTGAAGTTAAAGTTAAAAATCTTTGAAGATTTCATATTTTTTAAAGTTAAAGTTAAAAATCTTTGAAGATTTCATATTTTTTCCTAATATGGGAAGTTCATGCCTAGTTTCCATACCTCTCTTTTGGTCTCTATCTGCATATGGTGGTAGGTATCAGCCTAAGTGAAGAAAATATTTTGGGTTGTATTTTATGCTCAACTAATCTCTTGCATAGTGGGGACTGGACAAACCTGGCATAAATAATACCCTATATCCAGGCTGGGAGAGAATAAGGTGATGAGTTAGGCTGAACACCATGTAAAAACTCGAGCAATTTCAGCTTGCCCATTTCTTTTAGTTTCTGAAATGCTCACTATCACTATTAAATGTCAGTTAGTATGGTTTGGTTGAACCTAAGTCAATTGGATTGAAATTGTTCATAGAAGGGAGGGAGGGAAATGTTGATGTGCTCGACTTCATAATTGGGCTGCTTTCCAACTTCAGTTTTAACACTGAAATAGAAATCACAAAAACATTGGTGGGGGGAGGACAGTTCTTAAAATGTTGCCTAAATCTTTATCTTTTTCAAATTATGAAAATAGAAGTACAGAGGAGTAAAATACCTTTTCCGGACTTGTAGAGAAGATGAGCATGTATCTTCAGGTTATTGTTCAGCCTGGAGCTGGTGCCATTAGTCACAGGAGAAGAGCAGCACCCCCACTAGATCCAGGGACAAGCAGTGAGCTGAGGGGTGGGCCTCTGTGGCCCCTGTGGCAGCCTCATTGGTTAAGTGGAGATAACAGTTGGGCAGGAGTGTGCTTTGGCATATAAGTATCCCAAAT
Source organism: Sorex araneus (assembly GCF_027595985.1). Classification (NCBI taxonomy): domain Eukaryota; kingdom Metazoa; phylum Chordata; class Mammalia; order Eulipotyphla; family Soricidae; genus Sorex; species Sorex araneus. The sequence goes on from NC_073306.1 coordinate 37,802,315, forward strand.
CTTATCATGGAAAGATTAAAGTGAAAAATGGTGAAATAGAGTGAATGGGGGAAACACACAGCTTAAAAAAAAAGTGGAAGCGTCAAACTCTCCATGAAATATTTTGTATCCTGGTGGAAATATTTTGTATTATCTGCTGGATAAATGATGGACAGTTATATACTTCAAAGCAAGGAAGGATGCATGGTTTAAAAAATTATTTTTGAATATTTGTAGCAGGACTTTCAGCTGCATGGCATACCTCTCGCAAATTCACAAGTGTGCACATATACAGGCACATATACATAATGCCTTTATAGAATGTGGGTGGTATTGTGAAGGGCCTAATTTACCTTCTACACAATGAATTCTGTGCTTACGCCAAGAAACAGTTTAAATGATAGTTACAAGCTTTGTAGTTTGGGTAAGCATGTCAATTTTGTAGAATTTGGTTAGACTAGTATTGTTTTGCAAGTATAAGTTCTTCCAATTCTTCAAAATAATTATTCCAAATAGTGACCACCTTAATCTATTTCCATTAAATTAATCAATTGTTATTTTTTAGTTTGGGGGCCATAATACCCCAGTGGTACCTAAGGGATATACCAGACAATGCTTAGGGGACATAAGTGGTGCCCAGATGCAAAACCAGGGTCATGGTCACAGTTGCATGCTAGCAAGTGCCTTGACCTTTGTCCTTTCCCTCTGGCCCAGTAAATAGTTTTAAGCACTTCTCCCCCTTCCCCCTAGAGACACCAAGGGAATGTGGGCAGCAGCTGGGCATAAACGGAATGTGTTTCTGTTAATAGTATCTTTCCTGTTCTGCTCTTACAGAATTTGGAGTCTGTGGCCAGAAAGAGCATCCAGGAAGGATGACTTGAAGGGATAGCAGATACAGTTGACTCTTGAACAATGCAGGAGTTATGGGTTTCTGCTTCCACTGACGTTGGGCAGTCAAAAATTCATGATTAACTTTGACTTCCCTAAAATTTAACTGCTGATAACCTGCTGTTGACTGATAGGCTATGATAACTCAGCTGATGAACATTTAAAATGTACCGTGTATTTATACAAATTCTTACAGTAAGGTAATAGATTAAATGTTAAATCATAAGGAAAATACAGTATCAATTTGTCTTTTTATAGGGAAATTTATGAGTAAGTTTATGAATAAGGATCTGCAAAGTCCAAACTCAATTATTTAAGTGTCAACTGTACTCATAGTTCTTTCAGGTGTTTTGTATATATATTACTTCATGCAGTCTTCATAAATGACTTGAGAGCTTAGTATTCTTATTTAGAGGGATACAGGCGTAGAGAAGGTCAGTTGGGGACTAGTGGAGTTAGAATTAAAATCTATATAGTTTGATTTGAAAACCTGTATCCTTAAATTACTATTTCACCTCGCAGGAAACAAGTCTTTGCTCATGGGGTGTTTTATAGAAATATAGTAGAATATATGTAGTAGAAATAGTTATTAAGCAAGAGAGATAGTACAGAATGTAAAGAACTTGCCTTGTATGCATTCGACCCTGGTTTGAGTCCCCAGCACTGTATGTGATCCCCTGAACACTGCCAGGTGTCACTTTCAAGCAAGATCCAGCAATAGCTCGAGTACTGCTGGGTGTAGCCCCAAATCCCCCTCATGCTTCCCCGCAAAGAAGAAATACAGCTCTACTAGTTAAAATTTTGAAAGGTGCTGCAATTTATTCCTAGCAATTTACTATGTATAGTCAAATACTGAGATCTCTGAAAAGTCTTATAATTGAAAAAACCTGTTTCCTGGGGGCCCTGATAGTACAACGGGCAGATTCTTGCCTTGCACACACCTGACCCACGTTTCATCCTTGGCATTCCATATGGTCCACCAAGCATCGATGGGTGTGACTCCAAAGGAAAGAAATCCCCCAAACCTAAACACCCTATACTGCCCCCCCACCTCCCCCACCAAAATCACCCAAATTTGTTTTCCTTAATTGCTAGCTATCCACATTCCTGTGTTTATTTTTTCTTTTTTGCTGGTGGGGGTGTGAGAGGAGAGGTGGGTTTCTATTTGGTTGCCCTGGATATGCTCTGAGCTTACTCCTAGCTCTGAACTCGGGGATTATTCCTGTCAGGGTTTGGGCACCGTATTGGGTGTTGGGGATTGAACATGGGTTGGCCACATCTAAGGCAACTGTTCTGCTCACTGTACTATCACTCTGACCCCTGTTCCTAAGTTTGTTTGACCCTGTAAGAAATGCCTGTTCAGAATCAGAAAGATGGTACAGGGGGTAAGGTGTTTGCCTTGCATGCATCTGATTTGGGTTTAGTCCCCAGTACCACAAATGGTCCTCTGAGCACAGAGCCAGGAGTAAGCTGTGAACACAGGTGGCATGACCCCCAAACAAAAACCCCACTCTGGCTTATATAAAAAAGACTGGAAGCAACCAGTGTTGGTGGAGATGTGGTGAAAACCTTCATTCATTGTTGGAATAGAGTTGCTTCAATCTATGGGAAATAGTATGGAGACTTCTCAAAAAGTAATAGTAGAACGCTAGTGATTCCATTTCCTGGAATCTACCCCCCAAAACACAGAAACACTTTTTTTTTCCTTTTTGGGTCACTCCTGGCGATGCTCAGGGGTTACTTCTGGCTTTGAAATCAGGAATTACTCCTGGCTGTGCTCAGAGGACCATATGGGATGCTGGGAATCGAACCCAGGTTGACCGCATGCAAGGCAAACGCCCTATCCGCTATGCTATCGCTCCAGCCCCAGAAACACTAATTTGAAAAGATAGTCATTCCCTATGTTTATTGTAGCACTTAGTATAATAGCCAGGATATGGAAACAACAGGACATGTCTGGATAAAGAAGTTTTGGGATGTGTACACAATGGAATATTATGCAGCTGTAGGAAGAAGAAATCTTTTTTTTTTTCTTTCTAGGAGTAATTTTATTGTTTCTATGCACAAAGAATTCAAAACTTTTGTTAATCCACAGCATGTCCCTGATGTGACTCAAGCCCAGGCAAGAAGAGATTCCCAGACCCTCTTGTCAGATATTTTTTAAAAAAAAAATTTTTTTAATTAATCACCGTGAGATACAGTTCCAGACTTACAAACTTTTGTGCTTACATTTTAGTCATACAATGATCGAGTACCCATTCCTCCACCAGTGCCCATTCTCCACCAATGTTTGCAGCACCCCTCCCCCCCACTGCCCCCACTACCCCGTCCACCTCTGTGGTGGGCGGATTCCTTTTTACACATACTCTCTCTCTCTCTCTCTCTCTCTCTCTCTCTCTCTCTCTCCTTTAGGGTGTTGTGGTTTGCAATGCAGGTATTAAGTGGCCATCATGTTCGGTCTATAGTCTACTTTCAGTATCTCCCATCCCACCTCCAAGCACCCTTTACTTGGTGGTCTCTTCTCTATCTGAGCTGCCTTTTCCCCCATCATGTGAGGCCAGCTTCCAAGCCGTGAAGCAATTCTCCTGGTCCTTATCTCTACTATTCTTGGGTTTTAGTCTCCCATTTTGTTACTTTATATTCCACAAATGAGTGCAGTCCTTCTATGTCTGTCCCTCTCTCTGACTCATTTCACTCAGCCTGATACTGTCCAATGTTAATCCACTTATATGCAAATTTCCTGACTTCATCTTTTCTAACAGGTGCTTAGTATCCCATTGTGTAGATGTACCAGTTTCTTTAGCCAGTCATCTCTTCTTGGGCACTCTCGTTTTTTTGCAGATTCTGGCTATTGAAAATAGTGCTACAATGAACATACAAGTGCAGATTTCATTTCTACTATACTTTTTTGCATCTCCCGGGTATATTTCCAGAAGTGGTATTGCTGGGTCAAATGGGAGCTCAATTTCTAATTTTTTGAGAATGGTCCATGTTTTCCAAAAGGGCTGAACCAGTTGGCCTTCCCACCAGTAGTGAAGGAGAGTCCCTGTCTCCCCTCATCCACGGCAGCACCGGTTGCTTTTGTTCTTTTGGATGTGGGCAAGTCTCTGTGGTGTGAGATGATATCTCATTGTTATTTTGATCAGCATCTCCCTGATGATTAGTGATGTAGAGCATTTTCTCATGTGCCTTTTAGCCATTCGTATTTCTTCTTTGAGAAAGTTTGTTCATTTCATCGCCCCATTTTCTGATGGGGTTGGGTGTTTTCTGGAAGAAGAAACCTTGCAGTTCACTGCAACATGGATGAAACTGGAGGCATCTTGTTAAGTGAAAGGACTCAGAATTTAGTATGGTACTCAGGGCTTACTCTGCTCTGTGTTCAGGGATCACTCCTGGTGCGGGTCAGGGCTAAAACACCTTCAGGAGTAGTCACCAAGCAATGATGGGTATGATCCAATAACAACAGAATGAACCTGTTGAAGCATCATATATTAAATACACTGAAAGGCATTTTACTAGAACATTTTTATTCAGAGGAATTGAAAGTACAACGTTATAACATTTTCTTTTTTTTTTTTTTTTTTTGCTTTTTTGGGTCACACCCAGCGATGCTCAGGGGTTACTCCTGGCTTTGCACTCAGGAATTACTCCTGGCGGTGCTTGGGGGACCATATGGGATGCCGGGGATCGAACCCGGGTTGGCCGCGTGCAAGGCAAACGCCCTACCCGCTGTGCTATCGCTCCGGCCCCCGTTATAACATTTTCTAAATGATTCTAAATTAGAGCAAAACCTGGGCATGCTCACAGTGTAGTTTCTAACTCCAGTCTCCAGCTTAGAATCTCACCCTGTTCATCCTGTAAACTCAGATTAAATCCAACTCTCCACAAACCCTCGAAGCATGCCCTTTTCCGGTCCTTCCTCGAGCCACACCCACTTTGCCATACATGGATCTATTCTCTGCCGATTTCTTGGTGACTTGTTCTACACCCTGTCATCGTCGCCCCCCCTACCCCCCCCCCCGCCGCCCGGACCCCTTTTATTTCCCCAGTTGGTGTTCAGTTAGTGTTCAGGGACCTTGGAACCAGCTCTGGCATTTCCTTTTGTAGTTAATAATAAGGGAGGTATATTTTGTTATTCTAGCATTTTCATATCCCGTATGTTGAGGAAAACCCTAATTTGATTAAACCATCTCATTGGAGACTCGACTTGAGTGGCCAGTAGCTCCGCTCGCAGTTTAACTCAGTTTGGCTGTCGAGTCCATGTGATGTCGTCTGTGAGCTCTAGGTGGCGATGTTGTATTAGTTAAACATGGTCACCAACTTCTCTCTGTGGCAGGTAGGCTCTGTTCTGAAGTTTAAATTGCCCGTATCACTCAAGCACCCAAGTGCCAAACTTGGAGATCCAAGGAATTGCTGAGTTTATTTCCCCTGAAATTCAGGACTGACTTAGACATTCTATTGGAAGTGGAGCTATTTGTGATTTTCACCTTTTGTATTGTTAACAGCTTTTTAACAAGGGGGGCTTGGAGATGAAGTACATAACATCGTTTGCTTCTTGGATGATAGACTACAAGGGGCCTTAAGAAGACCCTTTCTCTGTATTTCTCTATATCAGACATAATGACTTTCTCCCTAAGCCATCTGCTGTAGCTCCTGAAGACTCCCAGGGAAGGAAGTGCTACATATTTGAATGAAAATATCTGCTTTCATCACTTTCCTTTGACTTGAGTGAGATTTGTTGTAATTACATCACACTTGAGAGCTAAAATACTGCGAAGGAAAAGGCTGCAACACATTATCTTTCTCTGGGCATTTGTTTTTCTTTCTTCTGGAGCCGTATCATTTTTCCACAATCCCCAGCTGTGACTTTGTTCTGCAAAGGCAAATTTTAATGTAAAAAGAACTAGACACATCAAATGCATTTTCAGAACTGTTTAAAATATAGTTGGGAAAATTGCAAAAGGACAGTTGTAACAAGGAGCTGAATGGAAGGAAATGCATCGTGTCCTCCTGCCCCGGTTCCTGTCCAGGTTCTGGAAGAGCTGCAGCTACCGTGGAGCTTCTTGCACTTTAAAAAGCATCATTTGAGCTAAAGTGATTAAATGTCAGAAGGTGCATGACATGACTGATTTAATACAATATAGGCTGCTGAACACACAGAAACTTGAGTTATAAGAATGTAATATTAATTATCTACAAATGTTTTTGTCCTTCCTAGTTTCCTCTATCCCCCGACCCCTCCATTATGTGTGTGTGGGGGGAGGGATTGGGCCACATCTGAGGCTGCTCAGGGGATATTCCTGGCTCTGCGCTCAGAGATCACTCCTGGCACTGCTATGGGGACCATATGCAGTGCCAGTGATGGAATCAGGCTGTGTGCAAGGCAAGTGCTTTAATCTCTCCAGTTGGGACTGATTTTGGTGGAGAGGAGTACACCTGGTGGGACTTAGGGATAATTCCTGGCTTTGTGCTCATAATGGTATTTAAGGGGGCATGTTTGTGCTGGGGTTCTTTTTTAAAAATTAAGGCAAATTGGTTTTCAAGAGTGTAAATGATACATTTTAGGAATACAGTATTGCCACACCACACTTCCTGCCAGAATATCAGTATCTCTCCATCACTGCCCATGACCATTCCAGTTTATTACTTCTCACCCTCACTCCCCAGTCTTGGTAATCTCAGTTCTATGGTCAGAGTCCAGGTGTTTGTTTTTATTGTACATTTTCTGTTTCCTTGTTTAGTTTACCACATATGACTGAGATATCTGGTATTTGCATCTCCTTCTGACTTACTTCATTTACTTAGAATGACCCTTTCTGGTTCCATCCATGTTGTAGCAGAATTCAAGATTTAATCTTTTCTTATAGTTGAGTAATAATTCCATTGCATAGGCAGACCACAACTCCTTTATCCAGTTATCTGTTGTTGAGCACTTGGGTTGCTGTTAATCTTGGCCATTGTAGAGCTGCAATGAACAGACATAAGCATTTATCTTTTCCAATTTGTGCTTTTGTGTTCTTGGGATAAATATCTAGGAGGGGAATTTCTAGATCATGTGGTAGTCCTATTTTTAATATTTGGAGAAATCTCCACACTTTTTCACAGAGGCTGAACCTGTGTACAGATTCCCACCAGTAGTGACTGGGAGTTTCTTTTTCTATGTTGCTTTATTGTTTGTTTATATATTTGATTTTTGGGGGCCACACCTGGTGGTTCTCAGTGATTACTCCTGGCTCTGCATTCAGGAATCACTCTTGGCGGGCTTGGGATTGAACCCAAGTCAGCTGCCTGCTAGGCAAGTGCCCTAACCACTATACTATCTCTCCAGCTCCAGTCCTCCTCCATTGCTTTTTAAAAAGATGCTGACACATTCATTTAGATAAGTCACAACTATCCCTTCACGGGCATGTCCTCTTGTATCTCTTGTCAAACTGACATGCATCCTTCGGGTTTCAGGGAATGAGTAGGTTAAGAAAGAAATTTCAATTTATTTGAGCATCTTATTATTTGAACTCATTTTATTTGTAAAAGCAGTATAAGTACTTGCTTTTGTCCCAGAATTAACATTGGCTTTACAGCTTTGGAAGGTGAACTGGGAAATAAGCTTATAACCTTACTATTTTCTTATCACCTACCTGTCTTGGCTTTGGAGACGGAGTTCTTGGCCATTTCTGTGCTTGGAGGATGCTTCTTTGTTGCACAGGAGCCCTTCCTGGTGCAACAGGAGGTTATCTGGGCATTGGTTCCTTGTCACATGACCCCTGTGGCAGATTATTGACACACATGGGCTAATGGGGAAGGGTATGCTATTGGACAAAGAGGGACTTGTTTAGGTATCAGTGGTTACAGGATCTGAGCTGCAGTCTTCTCTGGCCTGCTAGAGTGTGGAGGCTGGAGGCAGGAGAGATGGCGGATCTGAAGCTTGAGTGCGTGCATGAGGAGGGAAATCAAGGTTAGTGAGTGGAAGACAGAGCCAGAAAGCAGGCATCACTGTCCTTGGAGTGAGCAGAAACCAGGGGAGGGGAGTGAAGGGGACAGATCAAGGACAAGGACAAGGACAGGTGACACATGTACCTGAAGACCTAGAGCAAGGATGCTACTTATAGTTTGCCTGGGAAGGACCCTAACTGGACTGTGTTATTAAATGTTTTTGTTTGTTTGTGTTTTGGGGTGACATCCAGCAGTGCTCAGGGCTTTCTCCTGCCTCTGCTTAGGATCACTCCTGCTGGGGCTCCAGGAACCATATGTGGTGCCAGGGATCAAGCCCACTGAATTATCACTCCAGCCCATGGTAGGAAATATATATTCTTGAGTTCTTTCAGATCCAGGATACAAGTTATAAAAATAATTAATGGGCATAATTTTTTATTTTATGCCATGTCAGACCCTGCTATTTTATCTTGTTTCTCACAGGATCCTCTGTGCTTGTATCTTAGCTTCTTTTCTTCACTTTTAATATCTGGACAGGTCTGTAATATAATAATATTATTGTATTATTATATACATTATTATGATAATGTATAGTGATTATTCATTATAACTATTTTTGTGATAATGAATAATAGAAGTAATGTTGGTATGATGATTTTTGAGTGGTTCCAACGTGTTAGCCTTGGTGCTAAGTAAGACCCTCTCTTGTGACTTTGCAAACAATCCACCTAATGCCATGAGGTTAGATTTGCTATTGGTAGCCTATTTTTTTCTAAGTATTTTATTATTTAAAAAATTTTTGTAAATTGAATCACCATGAGATAGACCATTACAAAGCTGTTCATGATTGGTTTTCAGTCATAGTGTACCAACACTCATCCCTTCTCCAGTGTACATTTCCACCACCAATGTCCCCAGTTTCTCTCCCACCATCCTCCATGACTCCCCCCATCCCCGCCCAGCCTGCCTCTATGGCAGGCACTTGCTCCCTTCCTCTCTCTCTCTCTCTCTCTCTCTCTCTCTCTCTCTCTCTCTCTCTTTATTTTTTGGGCATTATGGTTTGCAATACAGGTACTGAAAGGTTATCATGTATATCTCTTTACCTCCTTTCAACACTCAGTTCTTGTCCAGAGTGGTCATTTCCAACTATTATTGTCATTCTGGTCCCTTCTCTACCTTACCTACTTTCCACCCCACACACATTTGTGGTAGATTCCAACCACTGACCAGTCTTCCTGGTCCCTGTTTTCCCTGGCCTTGGATATTAATCTCATATTACTATTTTTATATACTACAAGTGAATGCATTCATTCTGTATCTGTCCCTTTCCTTCTGACTCATTTCACTCAGTATGACACTCTCCATGTCCACCCATGTATAGGCAAATTTCGTCACTTCATTTTTACTAATAGCTGCATAGTATTTCATTATGTCAATGTACCATAGTTTCTTTTTTTTTTTTTTTTTGCTTTTTGGGTCACACCCGGCGATGCACAGGGGTTACTCCTGGTTCTACACTCAGGAATTACTCCTGATGATGCTCAGGGGACCATATGGGATGCTGGGATTCGAACCTGGGTTGGCCGCGCGCAAGGCAAATGCCCTACCTGCTATGCTATTGCTCCAGCCCTGTACCATAGTTTCTTTATCCAGTCATCTGTTCTTGGGCACTCAGGTTGTTTTCCAGATTCTGGCTATTGTGAATAGTGTGGCAATGAACATAGAGGTGTAGATGGTATTTCTGTTGAGTGTTTTTTGGTCCCCCAGGCTATATTCCCAGTGGAGGTATTGCTGAGACAAATGGCCATTTCACAGATGAGAAAACTAAAGCCCAGAGAGGCTAAGGAACTTGCAAAATGTGTTGCCAGCCTTGATGGTCTTGCACTTGAAGTCTTCCCTGTCCGATGCTGGTGTATAATTTTGCTTTCTTGGTGGCAGAGACTTCTTTGGAGGTAGAGTCTAAAGTGGAGGGGGATTCTGAACTGCTTGCCCCAGAGCTCTCCAGAATAGAGGTTGGCCCCACCGTGACATGATGGGGGCAGGATACCTGTTCACCAAGCGAGCTTTCTCCCCTTGGACATAGGAATACCACTTCCAGCCTCCCTTGTAATTAGGGATAGTTAGATAATTGCAATCTAGCCTCTCACATCCTCTTATGCCTGATCTCCCATGCTCTTTCTCCTTCCACCAGTTCGCTACCCATAATGCCATCTTGACATGGAACACACTTGGATTTCTGGGCCATACTGGGGAAGGTTGATCTGCTGACCTGGACAGGTCTGTAAGCTTCACTGGTCTTTGGGACTGGGGCTTTGGCTATTACAGTGTTCCCTTCACTTGGACATTTATACACCATGCGGCTCATGGTTCCTGACAAGGACCGTAGGCAGATTGTAAAGGAGGAAATCATTTCTGGAAAAGAGTGAATGAGACAGATATAACTTTTGTGGTCAGTTTCAAATTGCCAAAAAAATTAATGCTTTCCGTGATTGTTTTCATTCTAAAAGGGCACGCAGCAAGGTGCCCGGAGGTTCAGCTTGCTGAGCAGGTGCTTGTGCCCAGCTGCTGCACATGACAGGGGATATGCGTGGGGTGGTGACAAGAGCAGAAGAGGCACAGTAGGCTTTTTTGGTTTTGGGGTTGTAGCTGGACGTACTCAGGGCTTACTCCTGGCACTAACTCAAGGATTACTCCTAGCGGGGCTTGGGTGGGCCATATCCTCGCTGTGCGATCTTTCCAACGCTGAAAGCTTTTCCACTTCAAAATGTAATATGAGTGGAGCAAGGAAAGCCTCTTTAACAAATGGTGCTGGCACAACTGGACAACCACATGCAAAAAAATGGGCTTAGAACTCCACCGGACACCATGCACAAAAGTCAGATCAAAATGGATTTAAAGACCTCAACATCAGACCACAAACCATAAGGTATATTGAAGACAAGGTCAGCACAACCCTCCACGATATTTCAGATAAAGGTATCTTCAAAGATGACATGGAACTAAGCAATCTAGTAGAAACAGAGATCAACAAATGGGACTACATTAAACTAAAAAGCTTCTGCACCGCAAAAGATACAGTGACCAGAATACAAAGACTATCTACAGAATGGGAAAGGATATTTACACAATACCCATCAGATAAGGGGTTGATATAAATGGTATATAAAGCACTGGTTGAACTCTACAAGAAAACATCCAACCCCATCAAAAAATGGGGCGAAGAAATGAACAGAAACTTTACCAAGGAAGAGATACGAATGGCCAAAAGGCACATGAAAAAGTGCTCTACATCACTAATCATCAGAGAGATGCAGTTCAAAACAACCACGAGATACCACCTCACACCACAGAGACTAGCACACATCCAAAAGAACAAAAGCAACCGCTGTTGGAGAGGATGTGGGGAGAAAGGGACCCTTCTACACTGCTGGTGGGAATGCCGACTAGTTCAGCCCTTTTGGAAAACAATATGGACGATTCTCAAAAAACTAGAGGTTGAGCTCCCATTTGACCCAGCAATACCACTGCTGGGAATATATCCCAGAAAAGCCAAAAAGTATAGTCGAAATGACATCTGCACTTATATGTTCATCGCAGCACTGTTTACAATAGCCAGAATCTGGAAAAAACCCGAGTGCCCTAGAACAGATGACTGGTTGAAGAAACTCTGGTACATCTATACAATGGAATACTATGCAGCTGTTAGAAAAAATGAGGTCATGACGTTTGCATACAAGTGGATCAGCATGGAAAGTATCATGCTAAGTGAAATGAGTCAGAAAGAGAGAGACAGACATAGAAAAATTGCACTCATCTGTGGAATATAGAATAATAGACTATAAGACTAACACCCAAGAATAGTAGAAATAAGTACCAGAAGGCTGTCTCTATGGCTTGGAGGCTGGTCTCTCATTCTGGGCAACTCAGAGAAGGGAACACCAAGTAAAATGTGGTCGGAGGTCATGTGGGGGGTGATCTGGGCCGAATATAGACTAGAGACTGAACACACTGGCCACTCAACACCTTTATTGCAAACCACAACACCTAATCAGAGAGAGAGAACAAAAGGGAATACCCTGCCTTAGTGGCAGTGTGGAGTGGGGGGAGATGGGACTGGGGAGGGTGGGAGGGATGTTGGGTTTACTGGTGGTGGAGAATGGGCACTGGTGAAGGGATGGGTTCTCAAACTTTGTATGGGGGAAACATGAGCACAAAAATGTATAAATCTGTAACTGTACCCTCATGTTGACTCACTAATTAAAAATAAACTATTAAAAAAACAATAAAAAATAAAGTATATAGAAGATTGAAAAAAAATGTAATATGAGAAAAAGCAACAGAAACCAGGGAATATGTTTGCTAACAGATAATAGTTAATATTCCCTTATTTTTTTTAAGCTTTGGTTTTGGACCACACCCCACGGTGCTCAGGAGTTCAGTCCTGGCTCTGGTCCAGACTCTCTCCCAGAGGTGCTCCAAGGAGGATGAAGTTGGGAATCACACTGGGCCTCCCGCATGCAAAGCATGTGCCGAAGCCTGTTGAGCTAATTTTTCTTAATATTATTTTACAAATTAGTGAGAAACACATTCCAAAATAAAATGCAGAAAATACCTCAGGGTGTGTGACAGGCTCAGACAAATGAAGAGAGACCTGAATCCTGACAAACGATTATGCCTCCCAGGAATAGAACAACTTTTTTTTTCCCCAAATGTGTGTTGGTTAAAATGATGGCACTCAATGTTGATGAAAGATAAGAACAGAATCCTTTTATTCCCCTTCTCTTGGTAGGGGTGGGGATAATATTGGGGCCACCTCTGCTCGTTACTCCTGGCTCTCTACTTGGAGGTCACTCCTGGTGGTGCCACAGATCGGGGATAGGGTCGGTTGCAGGCAAGGCCATTGCCTTCACCCCTGTACTGTCCTTTCAGGCCAAGTGTAAGATCTTTCCGATATGTTAGCAATCAAGTTTAGGATATTTGAAACTAGATGGATTGACTCTTGGACCTCTTTGAAATAATAGATTTGAAAAGTCTTACTCCCCGCCCCCCACCTAATTAAAAATGTTTTCTAGTTTTCCTACAATGAATGCATATCCTTTAAAATATCAACACATGTGTAATTGTGGGGGGGTTAATTTTGATTTTTGGGCCCCACCTGGCTGTGCTCAGGCTTACCTCTTGGCTCTGAGCTCAGGGATCACTCCTTGGAGGCTCAGAGGACCATATGGGGTGCCGGGGATTGAACCCAGGTCGACCGTGTGCAAGCCAAGCACCTTATCACTTTGGCCTCCACATGTGAATTTTTTTAATCCTATAAAAAATTAAAGGAAACAGCAAGATATTATGCCTAATGCTCTCTCCCTCTCTGTCTCTCTGTCTCTCTCTGTGGTACCAAGGATTTAACCCAGGGCTTTACACATGTAAGGCATGTGCTCTTTCACTGAGCCACATCCCAGCCCCTGTCTGTTGGTTTTCCACCTGCAATAAAGCATGATCCTAGACTCAGAGCAGGACTCATATTTATCGTCTGGAGTTTCTAGAGTGTCTTACTGCACCCTGTGCATCGCTACTCAGCCCCTCTGAGCTTCCCCTTGATGCCTGGTCACACAGCCCTTGCTAGAATTGCTTAGGAAGAATTTTTTTTTTCTTTTTGGGTAACACCTGATGATGCACAGGGGTTATTCCTGGCTCTGCACTCAGGAATTACTCCCGGAAGTGCTCAGGGGATCATATGGGATGCTGGGAATCGAACCCAGGTCAGCTGCATGCAAGGCAAAAGCCTTACCTGCTGTGCTATCGCTCCAGCCCCAGTAAGAATTTTTTTAAATTTATTTTTAAAATTTTTTATTAATTCCCATGAGGTACAGTAACAAAAATTTCATGTTTGAACTTCGATCGTATGGTCATCAAACACCCATCCCTTCACCAGTGCACATTTTCCACCACCCAAATTCCCAGTATCCCCTCCCCGCCCCCACACCCCATTCCACAGCTCCCCCTGCCTGTGTGGCAGAGAATTTGCAAAATATTCTTTCTCTACTTTAGTTACCTTCGGTATTTCGAGACCAGTCCTACCACTCCTCATACCTGCCGAAAATGCAATTGCTAGACAATGTGTTTTGTATTGCTTGTTATGGATATAATATAATGTCACACGGCCACAGGAGTAGCCACACACCCTAGGAATTCTAAGAGTTTAATAATTAGGGCCTGAAGAATCGTTGCTGCAGGTTGCTCGGGTTTGAGATTCATTTGTGTGTCTCTGGGTCGTGGCCATGTGGGAGCTTAAGTAGACAGTGGGCGGATGCGGCTTCATATCCGCATCCCATCGGGGCAGGAGGAAGGAGGACCCACTCCTCCCCTGTTCCGTGAGACTTGGGATTTACTGTCAACATAACTCGTACCTGGTGCTTCTTGCTGGCTTCTAGAAAATGGCGACTTCTGGAGCTCTGAAAGGGCAGGTGGAGGGACAATACCTGCCCCCGTCTGGAGAGGCCCAGAGAAGGCCTATTGCAAAGTCCCAGGTTGCTTGGGTCTGAGATTCATTTGTATGTCTCAATTTTTTTTTAAGGCGATACCAGATCCATCCCAAACCTATTAAATCAGGGTGTTCCCATGTGCCCTAGTGCCATTTAATACTCTTGAGGACCCGCACTCGATGCTGAGGCCAACTACTTGGTATTACATTCTATGTCTCAGTCCAGGTAGTATGACATAATTGAGACTGTAGAATTAGCTCCCCCAGCTTACCAAGCACAAAGAATTCCCCACTCTGGTTGCTCCCTTAAAAAAAATTATGATAAACCAACGTGTCGACAGAGACCCACATGGATCTCAGATCTGTTAGCTAGAAACCAGCCAACCTTCCTTCCTTCCTTCCTTCCTTCCTTCCTTCCTTCCTTCCTTCCTTCCTTCCTTCCTTCCTTCCTTCCTTCCTTCCTTCCTTCCTTCCTTCCTTCCCTCCTCCCTCCTTCCACTCCCTCCCTTCACTCCCTCCCTCTGTCCTTCTCTCCCTCTCTTCTTTCTTTCTTTCTTTCTTTCTTTCTTTCTTTCTTTCTTTCTTTCTTTCTTTCTTTCTTTCTTTCTTTCTTTCTTTCTTTCTTTCTTTCTTTCTTTCTTTCTTTCTTTCTTTCTTTCTTTCTTTCTTTCTTTCTTTCTTTCTTTCTTTCTTTCTTTCTTTCTTTCTTTCTTTCTTTCTTTCTTTCTTTCTTTCTTTCTTTCTTTCTTTCTTTCTTTCTTTCTTTCTTTCTTTCTCTCTCTCTCTCTCTTTCTTTCTTTCTTTCTCTCTCTCTCTTTCTTTCTTTCTCTCTTTCTCTCTCTTTCCTTCTTTCTCTCTCTCCTTCTTTCTCTCTCTCCTTCTTTCTCTCTCTCTTTCTTCTCTCTCTTTCTTTCTTTCTTTCTTTCTTTCTTTCTTTCTTTCTTTCTTTCTTTCTTTCTTTCTTTCTTTCTTTCTTTCTTTCTTTCTTTCTTTCTTTCTTTCTTTCTTTCTTTCTTTCTTTCTTTCTTTCTTTCTTTCTTTCCTTTCTTCCCTTTCCTTCCTTTCCTCTAGAAACTCCTTAATTATGAGAGTTCAGAGTACCTGCAGTGAGTGTCAGATTTATTGTAAAAATTTTAAAGCAAGGTGCATTTGACTCACTTGGTTAAACAATGAAATATGTTGCATCGCCCTATTTGAAAGCAAGCTGTCCCCATGAGGTGATTCCTGTACTTATCTGCCTCTGGCACTTGGTAGATACTCAAAAAGTAACAGATGAATGAAGGAATGACAATATTAAAGCCTGGGAGATGACTAGGGTCTCTGATTTTACATTTCTCTCCTCTAAGGGTCTTTTGGTCCTTTCAACTACTATTCCACCTCTCACCACTCATTTTCATTTGGGATCTCACTTGAAAAATCACTGTCTGGTGGTGTTTTACCCAAACAGTTTGTGAGTACTTAATAATCTAAGCAAACCAACTCAGGTCTAGGACAGTGTTCAAAAACATTTGTTCTAGGACCTGGGCGCCTGCAGCCTGTCATTTTCTCAAATTGCAGCATTTGCTCTCTCACAAAATTACCTCTCCTCTCCCTTAAACCAAAGGTTCTCCAGCCCAGGTGGGAGGGTCCCCAAACTTCTCTGGTTGCATCTTCCGTTAGTGCCGTGAGAGCACGTCATTTAAGACATCCTTTTAAAAAAAATTTCAATTTCATCATTTCACAGAAGAATAGATCAATATTTCTACAGTTAAGAGTTTAGTTAAAAACCCTGCTGTGCCATGAAATAATGCATCTGCTATTGGCGCAGAGCGACTGGGATGTTAATTCCCTGGTTTTGTGTCAGTTAAGGGCAAATTAGCCTTCCAGCACCAGTCATGACTCATTATGTCATTATGTAGAAGGCACTTACTGTACCTCCACTACTATGCAATTTAGATCCAATAAAAATTGTGACAGCGTTTTTATCCACTTCATTAAGCTACTAATTTCTTGTAAAAAAATGTACATTAATCTTTTTATAGCTTCATGCAGAGTGGCATATTTTTAGACTCTAACATTGATTAGGTCCTGGTTAAGAATAATTTTCACAGTACTTTTAAGAAATGTAAATAAAGTTACAATAATTTAATTTTTCAACATAGTTATGACAGTATTGATCTTAAAATGAACATGTTGGCTGAATTAAATGGGTAGCCCAAATGAAATACAGACTGAATCTTTAAACATGCAACAAATTACAAAGCCTGGCTTAACAATACCCTGCAAACAGAATGAAGAGAGGGAGCGTGAACCGCCATGGAAAATATTAATTGCTCATATTTTAAAAGATGAAAATGGGGATTTTCTTGACATCTGACTTTTCTTACCCAAATGTTTAAAAAATACAGTATCCTCCTTTGATTTTTCATTCCTGTGAAGTATTAATGACTCTTCTGCCAGAATGCATTAGGGAACAGTAGAAAGGGGGAAAGTTCCCTCTCCAGGGCTGCAGTATTAGTAGGCTGGAGTTAGGGAAGGTTTTCAGAGGGGCGTGTGGGCGGTCGAGAGAGGGTGTCGGCAGCAGGGTGCTTAGCGGCAGGCGGGGCTCTACTTATCCCAAGCACCCACCCTTCCTTAAACAGGACTGACCACGCCATGAGTCATGTTCTCATCAGCCTCAAGGTGCTGCTCTCCAGAGCCGGTTGGCATCTGATGTCATGGCACCGACTTCCCATTGGATCCACGCTTTCCCAGCAAAGCCTGTCCCCTGGCTCAGAACTCTGCTCTCAGTTTTGACTTTCTCTGATGGCGGTGTCTTTTGCTTTCTGAGACCAGGGAACCCCACTTCTGCCCCATGTTCCAAATCTTCCTCATTCTGTTCCATTGGCAAGGGTCAGCACTCCACCCCGCCCCCACTCCCCAGTCAGTCCGCGACCCCGTGTAGGATGTTGCACAGAGTTGCTCAGAGTATGAACCGTGTCGAGTGAGAACTTTGATTCTCCCGGGAGTTAACTGTGTCCGTCTCCTGGAAGAGGATTCTGTGCTGAGTGATTACTAGGGGCTGCTCCAAGCCCTCAGTGCTGGGACAAGCCCTCCCGTGTGATGCAGGAATTCCTCCTGGGGAGGTTCCTCGTGGACTTCTCTGTGGTTCTTTCTGATGCTGGGAAATTTCTGCTATTTCTCAAATGTTTTGAGTTCTGCCGTTGTCATGAAAGATTTTAAGTGGGATGTGGAAGCACTTCCTCCCTGTTGAATTCTCCACTTCAGAGGTCCCTGCAAGTCTGAGCTACTGAGCACTGCTCCCAGCCAGATGGGTCTCAGAATGAAGGAGTGCAGCCTCTCTCAAGGCCACTGTCACTTGGTCCTGATGGTTGAGGTCCATGGATCTGGGACTCCCTGGTTGTTCCCAAATAAGCTTGTGTGAAGCCAAAGTTCTGTGGACGGAGGGTGCACCCTGGAGAACCTACAGTTGCTGCAAAGGGTAGTCTGCTTTGAGAGCCCCAGACGTTGGGCTGGGTCTCTTTTCCTTGGGCCACTCCTTTTGGGGTATTGCTGCCACTTTCCAGCTGCTTCATGCTGCTCTGTTCACATGTGCTGTCCCATGCTGTTCCATGTTCCTCAGTGCATGTTCCATTGTGTTCCATGTTCCATGCTGCTCTATACATGTTCCATCATGTTCCACCATGTTCAAAGCCTCACCTGCTACTCCATATGCATGTGCATGTTTGCATGGCAGCTCCATGTGGTTCCCAAGATCAAAGCTGCCCGTGATTGCTACTTTCCACTTTGCCGAGTAAGAAGAGCCATCAGTCAGACTTAGCTCTTGCAAGAGCATCACCAGGCAGATAAATTGAAATCCAGAGAGGTAAAGTGATTAACCCAAGATCACACAGCTAGGGAGTCGTGGAGCCGGGAATAGAACTCTGGCTTTCTAACTCTAAATCCTGTGCCCAGCCTATCAGAGCTGATACAATGCTTTTGGCTAATTTTCTCTTTGTGTGTTTATTTGTTTTGAGCCACACCTGACACTATTTGGGAGGAAGCTCCTGGTTCAGTGCTCAGGGTTTGATTCTGGTGGTGCCCAAGGGTTAGTGGGTGTCAGGGTCAAATGCACTGCATTCACTTCAGCCTTTTGAGACATCTACAAAAATGTTATTTCCTATTGGAGCCAGAGAGATAGTGTAGGGGTCAAGGCCCGTGCCTTGCACAAGACTGACCCTTGATTGATCTCTGGTACCCCATATGGTCCCTTGAACACCACCAGGAGTGATCCCTGAGCACAGAGCCAGGAGTTAGCCCTGAGCACAGCTAGGTATGGCACAACCCACCCCCCAAATCAAAAGCTTTTGTTCGGGGAGCAGCACTGATTCAGCACAGAGCTGGGATTGGGCTCCAGCTCTAGTTCTCCCACTGACCAATTTAGTTATCTCAGGTGAATCAATTTCTCTCTCATCCTCAGTTTCATCTTGTATGCAATGGGGATAAATATTTGTAAACATTGCCTCATTGTGGTGAGGATTAAATGAGATAAAACGTGCTGTTCTCCATCTAGTTCCTGGCACACATTAAAGTCAACCAACGGTAGCTGGTATTATTATCGCTGTCTTATCATTGCTACCACTTCCTTCCATTCTCACCATAACCCCGTGTGGCAGGAATCCATCTCTATTCCTCTATGGATATTTATAATTGCAAGAGCTAAACTCGGCAGAGGGGAAAGGAGGTGCGGCATGCATTGTTAGGTTCTCCTTGAAGCTGCTGTGGGAAAGCTCTGCCTGTGCCAGCACCACCTCACCCCCAGGCCCCAGGCTCCCGCCTTCTCCCATCCTCCCACGTACTCAGGCTTAGGGATGCTGGATCTCTTGGCGGGATGACCTCTGCTCCGCGGGAGGCCAGACGAGTGACACGGATGCAGTGGCTGGGGAGGCAGGATCCAGGCTGGAGGAGGAGCTGAGCTGAACCCCCAGAGCACCCTGCCTCCCTCTCTAGGCAGAACGAGTGTTCGGGGTCACGTAATTACTCCCCGCAGAAAGCTCTTTCAACTTAAGTATAGGGTTCTGTGTGTGACGCTGTCTGCAAGGCAAGCCCGGGGACTGACGGGAGGTTAAGTTCTGTTTCTCTTCAAAACAATGATTCCTTGGAGGTTTATATAAATACTCAATCAGTTTCCTATTATGACAATGTGAAGGAGCAGTTGGTTGCGTCTTCATAATTAAGACTTGAAGAAAAGTCAGTGACAGTGAATAAATTAGACGTGTTTTTGTGCCCTCCCTGTCCTTTTCCCTATATTTGTCCCTTCATCTCCTCCCAGGAGCACCCGGTGGGTCTGACTCTGGGCTGTGAGGCAGATGGGACCCCTCAGGTCCTCAGGCTCAGCCAGGCAGGGGCTGGGGGCCACGGCTCTCTCCCCACTAGGCTGTGGAGTCCCCACCTGGGAGGGGCTTCGAGCCGGCTCCTTTGCCAGATGGCGTTGATTCGAATATTGATGTTAATGGCGTTTGGATAATGACACTGTTTGTGGCAGGGGCTTTATTACTGTTCCGCCTGCCCGGTACAGTCCTGGAGGGAGGCATTTCGAGTAGTTACCTTTGTGTGAGTGCTGCCAACGCATAGCCGCGATCTGGAGCCACCCATCTAGGCTCTGAGAATCTGGGGGATTTGGGCCTTTCCGGGACCCCCCAGGCAGTTCAACACCATCCCTGGAGCTCAGGCACCTTGGAGGCTGCAAGGGGTTCCGCTGGAGATCACTCACTTTGCCCACTCACCCCGATTTTTCTCGTGCTCTCCAGTTAGACTTTCCCATTCTCAGGGCTTGGGGTGGGGGGTGGGGGGCGGTCTGCTTTGTTGCAACCTCTCCATGCCAGATACATCAAAACCCCACCTTTTACACTTCCTGGGGGAGTTTGAGCTTCTTCCTAGTAAAAATGAATAATAAAATCCTCCGCTTTCATCCTAATGGGGTTAGTGGGAGGTGTTTAGCTTTTTATAGCTACCTAGATGATCGAAAGAGGCAGATGAAGCCATCACAAAATTAAGGAAGAGGTCATCATTCGAAGGCCAGGGATGGGAGTCTTTTAAAAGCATTTCTGGTCTTAATTCAAAGCGCCTCTCTGGAGAGCTTCAGCGAGCAGAGGCCGTGGGTCGCCTCTGCTGGAACCAAAGCTTTGGCAAGGTGGCGATGTGTGGCAGGCTTCCCTGCAAATCCCGCGGAAGGACAGTCTCTTCAGAGCGAACTTGACACTTTCAAGATGGATTTTCTGGCGAGAGTGTGGCCGGCTCTTGGCATCTGGCAAAGCCTCCTGCCCTTGTGAGAATGTTTGCAGAGGCCAGTGGGAGCTCAGGTGTTTCTGGGGCCTGGAAAACAGCTTCAGAGGCTCAGGTTGGTGGTTGCTAGTACCAAATCCTCCAGGGATCTTAGATCTCAGGCAAAATGGGAAATCAGGAGGCCAAGCTGAACTTCTGGAAGCAGCAACCAAATGGATTGCACTATATGCTCCCCGCGCAGCTCTGAATCTGAATACAAAATAGAGAAGATGCTCTTTTGCTCCTTTCAGACTAATGATTTTGTCCTTTTTCCCTCTCCTCCTCGTTTTATTTCTTCATCTATAACATCTGCAAGAGGGCAGCCAGACTAATAAAACTGCGCTCAGCTCGCCTAATGCCAGCCATTGATTCAAGGGTGGGACCCGATTAATCAATGGGTTCTTAGCGGTGTTCGTCCCCAAGGGACAGCTGGTCTAAAGGCAGCTCCAGCCCACACAGAGGAGGAGCCTGAGAAAACGTGGCACTGTGTCCTGTCTGTGCTTTCTGAGACGGGTGTCCCTCCCCTCTTCTCCCCCTCCCCCCAAACCCCATCTCTCAGCACAGTCTTTGGAGCAGTTCCAGCTCAGTCTACAGGGGTTGGGTGACCTGGCTTTTGGGGGTTCACTTGCTCTGCAAATGACATTACTGAAGACTTGCTGAACTGAAGGGCTGGGGTGGGGAGAGGGAAAAGGGGTTTGTAGAGGAGAGAAAACTTCACTTAGTGCGCAGGGCATATCTCTAGGACAACCTGGGAACTGGCCTTTGGCTGAGTTTATAGTACGGGAGATGGAGGTCCAGGGAGGAAAAGGACTTGCCCAAGGTCCAGCAGGGACTTAGGGACATGGCTGAATTAGCCTTCTGGCCTCCTTGGCCAACCCCACTACCTTTCTGCTTTTCTACAGGAATGAGTAGGGATTGGAGACAGTTACATGAGAGGGACTGCAAATGATTTCTATGAGCAGTGAGAGAGAATCCAGGTGAGCTGGAGACACCTAACCTGAGGAATTCAGTTTGAAAAAATGATAATACATGTTGGAATTAGGCAGTGCTATTCTTCTCTTTTTTTCTCTTGAACGTGTGTGTGTGTGTGTGTGTGTATGTAAGCTATCAGCAAAATAGAAAAGTACTTAACACTCAAGATACAATTTGAAAAAAAATGTAAGGCAAACACCTTTGCAGCCAACTCATCCAGGGCAAGAAACAGATTCTTGTCTGTCCTCCTGAAATCCATTCTATTTCTCTCCCTTAACTCCCTCCCTCCTGGAAGAAATCCCTTTCTTGGCTTTTTATAATGACTCCTTCCTTGTGGTTTTTTATCTTTCCCCACCCAAATTGCATAGAGCTACCTGTTTTCACATTTTCCATGTATAGAAACAGAATCGTCTCAAATGTGTGTGCTCTTTCATATCTCGTTTCTTTGATCCACCATAGAGAGCTATCCATGGTGTAGCCAGTAGCTGAATTTCATTCATTTTCACTGCTAGTACTTTTTTTTGGCATAGAAACAATCTTTAAGAACCCTCCTTAGAACTTTGTGCCATGAAGTAAGGTGGGTTTCTTCACGTAGTGAATTACTCATAGTGAAGAACTAGAATTCACACCCAGACCTAGTGGGGCGAGTGTTGGGATGAGTGCCCAAAAGAGACTGGTTTGGGGGACTTTGCTTCTCGCTGTTCTGACCAAATATTAATGCATTTTTATAGCTTTAGCACCTTTTTAGTTTCATTGATTCCCTTAAAATTATACTGATTCAATGGACACTGAATTGTGCTGGAGGTCTAATTCTATGTAGCGAGGCAGTTGGGGAGGGAATCTAAAATTCTTTGCTTTATAAAAAAAGAGGCAGTGAACTTTGACTGAGTGCCCCACTAGAGGCAGATGTTTTATGTCTCATACCCCCAAGGCTCAGTATAGAGTCATTCCATAGCAGGGTAAACAATAGTCTTGAACAAAAGAACAAAGGTCACCCAGTATGGCCCTCTGCTGGACACCTGAGTTTTCTTTTCTTCTTCTTTTCTGAGTTTTCGGGCAACACCACTGTGCTCAGGGCTTACTCCTGCCTCTGTGCTTAGGGATCACTTCTGACAGGTCTCAGGGGATTATATGCTGGGATCAAACCCAGTTCAGCTGTGTGCAAGGCAAGCAACGTGACTGCTGCTGTACTATCTCTCTGGTCCTCTTTTTCTATTTGAGGAGGGGGGGTTACAACTAGCAGTGCTAAGGGACTGCTCCTGGCTCAGTGTTGGCGTACTCTGCAGTGCCAGGGAAGAACTTCACCTCCTGCATGCAAAGCATATCCCACAGCCCCTTGAGCCACCTCCCTGGCTCCTGAATTTTCTAGAGTACTAAAATCTGTGATGAAATGAACTCGATGCTGGAGACCATCAGATGCAAAGCCCAGTCTATTATAGATGGAGGCAGGGAGCTCGATCATCCGAAGTACATTTGTGTTTTACATTCAAAGGAACCTGAGAAAGGTCACTATCAACCAGGCACTCAGCAGTTTGCAAGAAATAACTTAAAAGGGAGTGTTACCATTTAGCAAGAAATTACAGAGAAGAAGATATGGGAAAGAGAAGCTCTGATTAAGAACAAGGCTGGTAGACGGCTCATTTGCAGGGAGCTGCTAGAGGACCAGTAGGGGCAGCACCAGGTGACCTGCTCTGAGGTCTGGGGCTGCGAGGCCCCTGCATTTACTCTGGATTGGGGGAAGCAGCTGGAGGCCTGCTGCTGTGCAGGTGGGATGGGCTTGTGTTTCCCACCTCTACTTGGTTCTGACCTTATCCAGCCAAGTCCTCACCAGAGCTGGGCCACTGTGGAAACTGCAGGTACAAACACATGTCCCTAAATATGAAAGTATTTAGGACACTCAAGGCTGACTGAAACACGGGATCACCAAGTTGTTGGAGGCCTCCGGAATTTTCAGGACCCTCATCCTGAAAGATGAAAATCCATGCTTTTTAATTTTTTTTTTTGCGGGTGGGGTGGGGGCGTAGGTGCTTCCTGTAAGTTGTTAAATATTTATTTGTGGGATTGATTAAGTCAGCCTTGCCCACCAGCCGTGAAGTGCACAGGTCATCCCATCTCTAGCGATCAGCCGGCGGGGTAGCAGAGAGTTGATGTTGAGCAAGTGCTGGCTGAGCTGCCTTCGGACTGTGGGCTGCAGGGAAAACCACCGACGACTCCTGCACCCACTCCAGCCGGGGCTCCGAGAAGGACGAGCCAGGCGCGCCTCACGGAGTGCTGCTCGAAGCCCCTCCGGAGCCCGGGAAGACACTGCGGGGAGGCCCGCCTTCCTGGAAAGCCTCGCTTCGAATTGTCTTCAAAAGCTGCGACACAGCCCCCGGAGTTTGAGCACGAATAAATCATTAGCATTTTATTTACAATTCTGGGTTTACAATTCCTAGAAAAGGATCCTGCTGTTCAGTGCGGATTCCTGCTTTGCTGGCTTTCCGCAGCGATCCCCTCTTCATCCGCCTTCGGGGCACTGGGCTGGCTTAAACTCTTAAACACTGGGGTGGGGACCGGAGTGGGGCAGGGGTGGGCGCGGAGCGCGGACTGCAGAGGGGTGACCTCCAGGGCGTGTGCGCGCCACTCGCCGAGACGCCGTATCTTCTCCGTTTTGAACCCGGGAAAGGAGATTGGGTGTAGCAGGCCAGGGGCTTGATGACTAAGTCGCTCAGCTCCGGATGCAGTTTGCACACCCGCGTGCTCCAAGCCTCGCGCGCTGCTGCAGACCCGGGGCCCTCTCCGCCCCCGGCCGCGCTCCGGACACCGACGGCCCTGCCCGCCGCGCCCGCTAGATGGCAGCCTTGGTCTCCGCCGCGCCCGGGCGCAGCCGCCGCGCTCCCGAGGCTCGGCCCGACACCCGCCGACCGCTCGGCGCGGTGCCGCCTTGCCCCCCGGACCCGGGATCTCAGAGTCCAAGTGACCAAGGGCAGGGAGTTGTGGGAATCAGCCCAGGCTCTGGGGCCTAGGACGTACCAGGGTGGCGGTGAGGTGTCGGGGAACGGGGGACTGTTCTCCGCTTCCACGCAGACCCGGAGTGGCACAGAGACCCCTTCCTGCTCCCTCGTCACCTTTGAGGTGCAGCATTGATGCCCCTCTGAGGCTGGCAGCCCAGGGTCGGCAAAGAGGCCCAACAACTGGCCCAGTGCGCTGACCTGAGTCACTGGCATATGTGATGCGATTTAGTGCATTTCTTGATTCGTTTCTTTCCTTTACTTCGAAGTCGCCGTCGCTGCCTTTTCCTGGTCTGGCATGACCGCTGGGAGCAGCCTCCTGGGCCAATGAGGTCCAGCACTCCTGTCCCCCAATCTTATTCTTTCCTTTTTCTTGGGAGTTGGCTTCTCTTATTTGGGGGCTGGAGGGGGGGGTGTAGGGGCTCCAGAACTTGGCCAGGCCTGCAGGCATCTTCCTTCACTGGGCAGAGACAGATCTGGGCCCCTTCTGTGTTGGAAAGATCCGGGCTGGCCATGACCTCGGCAGGGCAAGGGGAGGAAAAGCCTGTGCCAAGGTCACTGGGGCTCGCCGGGACCCGTTCAAGGACTCGGGCTGCTTCAAATTCTGCGCAAAAGCCCTTTTCCACGTTGGAGCTGCAAGTTCTGACAAGGCAGTGCACTTGCATTGATTCGGAGTTGCTGAGGCTTTGACCCAGAGTGCAGCAGGCACGCTAGACAGCCCGGGGGGAATAGGGAGAAGGGGTCAGAGTTGAAAGTGCAGCCCCCCTGCAAGGTGAGTCTTGAAGCCCTGCTGGTAGGACCAAAAGGAGGGCCGACCTGCGGATTTGGGGGACATTCACGGACTTATGAGTTCTTCTGTTCACCCACCGCTCCCCACCCCCCGCCCCCAAGCGCCTGGCAGGCGGTGTAGGAAGGTGCGCTTAATTGGTACCCACCTCATGCCCCTCTGTTAAGATCGCAATTTCCATGACAGAGCCGCTCTCTAATGGAGCCTGTCAACTCGGCTTAGGCCGCAATGGCTCAGAGCACACCCGCTTGGGAATGTGGGATCCGAGGCGTTAACCCGTGCCGCGGCCCGGTGACGCAGAGGGCGGTGGAATTCTATTTCCAGGGCGACTCGGACCTGGCCCCTATCGGACCCGCCATCAGATTACTCGGTAATTATTCCGCGCCGGCCGTGCAATCGGCCGGGGTCTCCGGGGAGCTCGCCAGCCGGCGGAGGGGGGGGGGGCAGGTGACGGTCCCCGGAGGCCCCGGCGCGCGCGCTGGGTGGAGAGGGCATCGCGGAGCCCGCGGGTCTGGCTCCCTGTGACCGCCGGCGAGGGCCTGGAGCCGTCTTTATTGGCAGCCTCAGAGGCTGTTTGAGGAAATGGAAAAACTTGTGTCGGCGGCGTCAGTCTCGCGAAGGGGTAGCCAAGCAGCTCGCGGCGCGTTCTGCTCCTCGCGCTGCCGCCACCGCCTCGGCTGCTCAGAGCCTGCTGGGGAGCCGAGAGGAGGAGGAGAAGGAGGAGGAGGAGGTGAGCGAGTTCACGTCCCAGCCGGGGCCGCCGCAGCGGTGATGGACAGCGGGGGCGCGCCGGCACAGCGCCCTCTGCAGCCCGCGCCGCCCACTCGCCCACACCGCCGCTGCGGGTCCTGCTTGCTCCCCGGATGCTGGGGACTGAGTGTGGGCTGCAGGCGCCTAGCTTGACCTGGTGTTCTGCATTAATAATGCCCTCCTGGTCTTTGGCATCTCGCACCGCATCCATCACCTCCTCTAGGTCGCACCTGTCCAACCTTTCCCTACAGACCCACCCAAGGTTCCAGAGGGACCAGGACTGACTTGAGTTTTGGAGTGCCATTTTTTTTTTTTTTTGGTGGCTTAAGGGACCACTGACTCCTGGCAGGATAGCAATCAGAGAAAGTGGGGAGCAGTTCGCTCTGTATCTCAAAGTGTATTGAAACATTTCACTCAATGAAGGTTTTGGTGAATGAGCTCCTTGCAGGAGTCAGCTTCCACTTTGCTTTCTCACTCACCCCAGAATGTCCTTGGTTAGTGTTCTTTAGCTGGGAGTTATGAAATCAGAACCAAGCTAGGACAGTTGTGAGGGGGATGAAGATTGGGAAACAGGATCTTGGCGGAGAAATTCTTCCTACTAGAAAGAGCCTTTACTTCACAGTTTGCCTCATGTCAGGGGACCTCTGGGTTGAGTTCAAAAATAAAATTCCAGTTGCGATTCAGGGCAGGAAGCAGAGATGCTTCTGATTGTAGGGGCCAAGATGCTTTAAAACGACCCCTAGCCACCACAATGGCGAAAGGCCTAATATACCAGGGCACCACCGTTTCTAGGGCAACTGACATTTTCAGGTACTGTCCACCTAATCGCCACAATTTTAGTCCCTCTTTAGGACAGTCCTACAGCGTGGATGCGATTGTCAGTCCTGTTCTGCCGCGGAGGAGGCCAAGCTCAGAGAGCCGAATTAGCTTAAGATGACACCGATGGCAAGAAGCAGCGTCAGCCCAAGTCCTTCTGATCTCAAAGCCCCTCCGCTCTTTCATTACAGTCACTTGCAGTTCTCTTGTGCAAAGCGTTTTTGTACGTTGGGAAATACCCTTGACATTATTGAACAGTCTCGCAATGAATGGACATTCAGTTTTGCTGTGCTCTTTCTCTTTTTCCAAATAGAGCACCCCCCTTGCCCTACCCAGCCTGTCTCAGTTTCCCGCGTGCTAGTCAGATCACGGGAAGAAGAAGCTGCTGGATTTCATTGCTGCCTTAGGATTATTTGTTTAAAAAATGAGTCACCGGGGTAAGGAATACTTGATGCATTTCCTTGGGAGTCAGTTGGAAGGTCTTCTTGGTGCCGCTCTGCCCTCTTCCCCCTGTGCCCTAGAGCCCGCATGGAGCAGGACTGTTACTCCCCCCTTGGTGCTCCCTCCCCTCCACCCACCTGCCTTTCCCTGTCTGTGAGCGTGGAAAGAGGGTGACTAACCAGAAAACCAGAACACTCTTGGCATTGGTCGGGAGTTGGCCCAGAGCCACGGAGAGTGAAAAACTTTCACATTTCAAAACTGCCCTGGGCCAATTTAATAAACTTCTACCTCTTCCATCTTCTCCACATTTTTGAATTCTCAAAAATTCGCTTCCATCTAAGATGTGTACTAGAGTGGAAGGATTTTTGGAATGTTAATAATGCAGAGTTTTACAGCACAGCAAGGTGAATTCTCAGGGGGTAATGGTTAACATCTGCTTTCTCTTTTCCTAAGATAGCAGTGGAGGAGACCTGTGCCCTACGTGTGTGCGCACACATACACACACGCACACACTCACACACACACACAGCCAGGGTGTGGGAGCAGAGCTCTTTCCCCCAACTTCCCTCTGTAAAGAGGTAAATTGTTCACAAATCTGACACTGGAAACAATAACCAGAAAACTCAGATGTGGAAAGTGACAATTAAAAAACACCCCACAGGGGCCGGAGCGATAGCACAGCGGGTAGGGCGTTTGCCTTGCACACGGCTGATCCGGGTTCGATCCTCGGCATCCCATGTGGTCCCCCAAGCACCGCCAGGAGTAATTCCTGAGTGCAAAGCCAGGAGTAACTCCTGAGCATCGCTGGGTGTGACCCAAAAAGCAAAAAAAAAAAACACCCCACAAACCACTTCCCCCCTAAAAAAAACAATCTCTCCACAAAACAATTTTCTCAGAAGGTGGGATTTTTCTGGGCTGTGAACAAGATCCTTTCTTCCAGGGGGTCTGGAGGACACCCTGAAGCTGTCTGCTTCCTCCCAGCAGGGCAGTACTTAGTGTCAGCATCAGAGGATGGTCCTGACAAGTCCCCTGCAAGGCAGCAGGCCACTCTGCATCAGGAGACAAAAAAGGTGAGCCCTCAGAGTGAGTCCCCCAGTTTGGAGTCTGCTGGGGACTGTGCTTGTCTCTTGGAGGGTCTCCGTGCTTCTGCCATCAGATTGGCGCCCCATGGTAAAATCCAGTGGCTACCAGTCCAAGATCTGTGGCTGTGTGACCTCCAGTTGGTGACCTCACTGAACCTTAGCTTCTCATTGGTCAAACAGGGGTAATGTTGGTCTTGTGTTCTTAGTCCACTTAGCACTGTGTGTCTCAGTACAGTGCTGCTGAACCCTCTCCATCCCCTACTTCCTTCGGGGTAGGCTGGATGTTTTCTAGACTGGTTTTCTAAGACCGATTTCACATCTTTTAAACTGTTTAGTTTAGGAATTAAGATATTCTGTAAGTTGGAACCTGGTGACCTCAAATATCATTTCTGATCTTGTCCTGCCCTCCAGATGCATTGGAAAGGGTCTATGGCAACAATCCAGGTTCAGACCAAGGTTGGTTAGTTTCACTGGTTAAAAACAAATGACCCAGAGTTATTTTTCAAAATGCCAGGTGCCAACCTTGTGCGTGCAGCTACCTAGAGTTATTTTATCATGGGGCTTGGGGACTGAAATGATGCTATAGCCACCTCTTGTGGCTGAGAAATATGAAGAAATGACCAAGCTGATAAACTGCAGTCTGCGCTGAATATTCGAAGCCCATTGGTAGCCCTGAACTGGTGCACCAGCTTCCCTGTCTCTCTTGCATAATGCAATTTAAATCCCTTGTTAATTTCCAGGTCGAGTTTCATTCATGAGGATAATCTTTAATTGATGTTAAATATAGGGATCAAGTTAAGTGCATTATTTCTTTTTTACAAAGTGCTAATTGTTCATGTTCTCATAAATTATTTTCTCTTCTCATGTAGCAGGTTTTATGAAAGAACTTTTCAGCCAGTGCTTTTAACCTCATTGTATGAATATTATCCTGTAATCAGCAGGTCGTTCAGATCCTGCCTGTGCTGATGATCTCTGTGTCACCCTTCAGAGCAGAAAGGAGAAGAAAAATGAGTTCCTTTTGAGCATATATATGTTCGGATAGGCTCTCAGGCTTGAAAAAAAATTATTCCCTAAACATTTTAAATTTTAAGCATATGTTTCATATGTTTTTTCAGTTCTGAACTCAAGGAATATGGCAAAAACAAAAAATTAAAGGTCCTAACAAATTATTTTATTTTACTAAAATGTTTTAATTGTGGCAAAATATATGTGCCATAAAATGTACCACCAACTATTTTTCAGGTGTATAATTCTGTAATGCAAAGCACATTCACAGACTGTTTTTTGTGTAGCAAAACTGAGACTGTCCCCATTCAACAATAGCTCCCCTGCTCCTCCCTCCCCCCTGCCCCTGGAGACCACCAATCCACTTCTGTTGCTATGAGTTTGACTTGCCTAGGTAGCACAGAGAACTGGAATCACAGAATATGTTTTTGTGTATGACCGCCTCACTTCACTTGGCATAATAGTCTCAACAATTCATCCACATGCCAGAATCTCCTTCATTTTTGGTGGCGAGGTGTGTGTGTGTGTGTGTGTGTGTGTGTGTGTGTGTGTGTAGCACACCTACATTGTTCAAGGACTACTCCTGGCTCTCTGCTCAGGAGTGACCCACGACTGTTCTTGGGGGGGGACCATGTTTGGATCTATGTCAGCTGCCTGAAAGGAGTGACCCATGACTGTTCTTTGGGGGGGACCAAATTTGGATTAATATCAGCTGCCTGAAAGGCAAGTATCTGAACACCTGTACTATCTTTTTTGCCACCTCATCCTTTTTAAGGCTGAATAATATTCTATGTTATGTATATACCCCTATTTTTGTATATCTGCATATCATGTTTGGTTTTTTTTGTTGTTGTTGTTTGTTTGGGGCCATACCCAGCCGATGCTCAGGCTTACTCCTGGCTCTGCACTCTGGGATCACTCCTGGTAGGTCTTAGAGAACCTTTTGGGATGCCCAAGATTGACCTGTGTCAGCTGTGTGTAAGGCACCCCACCCACTGTACTATTGCTCCAGCCCTGTATCTCTTCGTCTACTGATGGACACTTGAGTTGTTTCTTCCTTTTGGATGATATGAATAATGTGGCTGTAACATAGACCTGTAGCCTAAGGCTACGCCTGTAGGTTTCATTGATCCTGGAAAAGTTAGATCCCATTCAGGAAGGATCCTGAGTTAACCTTCTGTGAGGAGATGAGGAAGATGCTGTATCTGCCCTCAAAGAGATTTCATGAAAAGAAAGAGAAAACAATGAGAGGAGGATCTGTGCGGTCCTTGGGAGAAGCTGTGTGACATGAGTTTATCCCTGAGGAAAGTGAGGTTGGGACCTATTAAGTTACTTGCCCAAGACCATCATAGTCAGGGGAATTACGATTTGATCCTGGTCTTATCATTTCAAAACCTGCACCCTTAACCCAAGCAATGCTATGCCCCTGCCAGGGCCTAAGCCCCTGGAGAGAGCCGGTGTGCCATGTCCCTTAGGAATGCAACAGCTGCTGTGCTGGAAGGACCAGTGGTCACGAGGTGGCTTCTGCTCAGGACAGGAGCAGGCTGCTTGGATGGGGTGGTGCTGGGCTGGACCAGAGAGCACGAGAAGGACTTGGGGGGCTGAGAAGGGCGGGAAGGTTTTTCAGGAAGGGGTGCTGTGGGCAGGCCCTGAGGTTTGGGCAGTGCCCAAAGGAGGGTGTAGGGGGATGAGGCTGGAGCCACCTGAGCTAGAAGGACTGGAACTGTGTAAAAGGGAAGCCAAGATTCCAGGGGGGAAATCAGAGTGGTACACGGCAGGTGGGGGGCAGATGGGAAGGCACTACAGATGGCAGAGGGGAGGAAGCATGGTGTGGTTTGGATGCCTGCCTGTTCAACCTTATTTTGACCTAGGGGGCCCTGGCTGGAGGTGGGGTGTGATAGCCCAGATCTCTCTCTCTCTCTCTCTCTCTCTCTCTCTCTCTCTCTCTCTCTCTCTCTTTCTCTCTCTCTCTCTCTCTCTCAGACACAGACACAGACAGACAGACAGACAGACACAGAAGTGCACATACACTGTTCTGTTTTTGTCTGTTGAGTGGACAGGGCAGTCTCCACCCTAGACTCCCACTGGAAGCCTGTACTTATGTCCCACCAGAGACACTGAGTGAGCCTTTTCCACTGTGATTCCATTTCCAGACTTTCTATTCCAAGCAGGAGGATGCGCTGGGGTGGCTGGAACACAGGCTTTGGTGCCCGACAGGTCAGGGCTGCAACCCCTCTCCCTGAACTGCAGTTTTCTCAGTGGGAAAGGAAGGTGTGGCCTGGTGGTCCTGCAGATTAAATGCAGAAATGTGGGGAGAGAGCATAGGGCCTGGCCCTACAAAGCGCTGGTTTGGCCTTGGGGCTATGGACATCCTCAAGATGACTCTGGAAAATGCATTTCCTGGGGAGTAGCCTATCAGCACAGTAAGCACTGGAGCTGCAGATTTCACCCGTGATCTAGAACAAGGTAATGGAAAGAGGACCCAATGGCTAATTTCAAGTGTCAAGCATCTTATTTTTGAACCTTTGATGCTCCCGGTTAAGTCAGAAAAACATGCTCCTTGGCACAGAAGAAGTCCAACTTTTCTTTGCTCTCAGCCATTCCACAAGGGATGATTGGCTAATGGGTTATGAGGTGGGATTTTCCCAAGTGATGTCTAGATGTGGAGGAAACTGAAGCCTCACGAGGCCTGGGACAAGGCATTGTGGAACTCTGACCCAAGGCACAGCCCTTCACCATCTATCAGAGCTCTTTTTTTTTTCTTTCTTTTTGGGTCACACCCGGCAATGCACAGGGGTCACTCCTGGCTCTCTACTCAGGAATTACCCCTGGCGGTGCTCAAGGGACCATATGGGATGTTAGGAATCGAACCCGGGCTGGCTGCGTGCAAGGCAAACGCCCTACCCGCTGTGCTATCACTCCAGCCCCATATCAGAGCTCTTTGTTGCAGGCATGTGGTGGGATCTATTTTTGACATCTGAATACGTCTGCATTTCTCTGTTCCTCAATCCTGATGACTCCAAGTCAGTAGTTTGACCCTTCAAGTTCCTCTGCCTCAGGGATTCTTGTGGGGAACAAAGCAGGAGTTGACCGAAGAGACGGGTTCTGGGTTGAACCAAAGTTTCTTCAATCAATGATGCTGATGTCTTAGAGTGCAGGTAGTTCCTTGAAAGCATCAAAAGAGCATCTGCCAGGATCTGGACCAGGAAAGGTGCTCAGGGCAGACAGAGGGGGACTCCCGTTCCCTGTGTCTCAGGAGGGAAACATGCCGCAGGAGACAGACCAAGGAGGTAGTGGGGTGTCTAGCCAGAGGGGCCGGGGTTAGGGCATGTCCTTGGGAATAAATAAGGCAGAGGACTGTCAGGGACCAAGTGTCCTCTCTGAGCCTCTGGCAACCCTGGGGCAGGAAGAGCCTGACAGTGACCGACTTTCTTGACCCTTGGGTGCTGGTGAAAGCAAAGCAAATATTCCTTGGCCACTTAAGTTTGCAGGCTGGATCAAGCACCTGCCGTGCCTTCTCCCTGTCAGCTGGCCAGTCCTGAGAGGGGAGAGGGTGAAGGCATGTTCGCGGGGGACTGTTAGGAGCAAGCTCACCCAGCTGGGATGGGGAGCTTGGCTTTCACTACCCTGCCATTCTATTTTAGTGCTGGGAGGGACATGGATAGGGGCTTCTTGTGTCTAGCGATGTGTGCCAGGGGCCCAGAGGTATGTGGCACTGCTGGGAAGGGCTGACACACCAAAGGCCAGAGCTGGCGCTGAAACGCCCATCAGGAGTCTGTTTCTGAAGGCAGCATCCTTTCACCGTCCCACCAGCCACTCCTTCAGTGCAGGCACCGGAAGCTGACTGCAGGTCTGGAGTGTGTGTGAGGGACACGGGGACGGAGCCCCAGGCCAGGCCCACCTCCTGGGCCAAAGCTGGGGAGAGGGAGCCTGAGTTGGAGCATCCTAGTGTGCTTCTGCAGTGCCTGCTTCCCTGTGGAGAGAACGCCGCTTCCGCACCCAGCCCACAGCTCCCTTCCCGATGGGCAGCTGCAGGGTTAGGCCCCTGGGCCCCTGACCAACCCTGACCGACCCAGCCCTCAGACACTTCCAGAATGTTCCCCTGCCCTGCCCCTCTGCATCTCTTCTCTTGCTGACAGATATTTGATTTGTTCTTTGGTTTGCCTGGAACTTACTGCCTTCTTGTCCCCCAACCCACTGAACTTAAAAACATTTTTTTTTCTGGAGATTGGAGAGATAGTACAGTGGACAGGCCAAACCAGGTTTGATCCCTGGCACCCCATTTGGCTCTCTGAGCCCTGCCAGGAGTGATCCCTGAGCACAGAGCCAGGAGTAAGCCAGAGCACAGAGGGGAGTGGCCCCTAAACGTGAAGATCATCTTTACCCCACCCCAGGAGCCAGAGAGATAGGTCAAAGGGCTGCTTTACCTGTGGAAGCTTCAGGTCAGACCCACACATTTCATGTCCCCTGAGCAATGCAGGGGAGTGACTCATGAGCACAGTGCTCGGAGTGGTCCCTAAGCAAAAAAGTAAAATGAACTGTTTGTTACAGGCACAAGTAATGCATAAGCCAATCTCACTTTTCTTGGTAATAATATTTTATTTAGATATAATTCACATACTATAACATTCACTCTTTCATCCAATTCAGTGTTTTTTTTTTTATTGAATCACTGTGAGATACAGCTACAAAGCTTTCATGAATGAGTTTCAGTCATATAATGATCGAACACCGATCCCTCCACCAGTGTACGTTTCCACCACCAATGTCCCCAGTATCCCTTCTGCCACCCCCACCCCACCAATTCAGTGGTTTTTAATATTTTGTAAAGTTGAACAACCACAACCATTCTCTTAATTCTAGATTTTTTGGGGTTGGGACTAGTAGTGCCCAGGGATTATTCCTGGCTCTGCACTCAGGAATTACTCCTGGCAGTGCTCCGGGGACCATATGGAATGCCAGAGGTTGAACCCTGGTCAGCCGTGTGCCAGGCAGATACTACCCTGTACTAGAGATAGCACCACCTCCCCCACTCCCCCCATACTATCTTTCTGGCCCCTAAATCTAGAATATTTTAATTATCCCCAAACAAACAGACCTTGTGCCTCCTCGAAGTTATTTCTGTTGTTCTAGCTGCTCTTTTCCGTCTTGTGCCTGCTCTTGCTCACCCTGAGATCCTTTCTACTTGGGGATTTGCTGCTTCTGATTGTGTCTCACAAGTGAGGTCACACAATCTGTGGGCTCTTTGGACAGTCTTCCCTTCACATACGGATTTGAGGTTCATGTTGTAGCATGGATCAGCACTCCATTCCTTTTGACGGCTAAATAATGTTCCGTTGCACTCTATTTATCTATTCATCAATGACGGGCATTTGAGTTTTTCTCCATCGTGGCTCTTGAGAATAATGCTGCTATGCCCATTCAATGATTTTGGGTGGATATACATTTCAATTCTGGGAGGGTATACACCTAGGGGTAGACTTGCTGGATCATACGGCAATTCTTTTTGAGGTCCCAAGAAACTGTTTTTCTGATAACTGTACAATTTTGCATATTCAGCAGGCTGGTGTGATTTCTCTGCATCCTGCCTGTTTGGTTTGAGCTGTCTGGTGGCCATGAAGGACCATCTCATACTGTCTAAATTCTTTTCCTGTTTTTAAATTTGGGTATTTGTATTATTATTGAATTGTCTGAGTTCTCTAGTCTAGATACAATTCCCTTCCTAGATAGATAATTTGCGAATATTTCATTCAATTTAGGAGACTGTATTTTTTTTCACTTTGTTTTCTGGAAGTTTTGCATTTTGATGTAATTTAATGTATTTTTTTAAAAAAATTGTGTATGAGTGAGTTTTTGGTATCTTATCTAATCTAAGAAGACTGTTGTCTAACCCAAGGTCACAAAGATTTGCTCTGATATTGTCTTTTATAGCTTTTACATTTAGGTTTGTGATCCATTTTTAGCTAATTTTGATATAGAATGATGTGCTTGCATCAGTTATTGAAAGAACAAATGAGTTATCATTGAATTATCTTCACATCTTTGGCAAAAATCAGTTCACTATAGATGTAAAGGCTTCTATCTGAATTCCCAATTCTATTCCATTGCTGTATGAGTCTATGCTTATGCCGGCACCCCGCTGTCTTCACAGCCATGATGCCTCCAGCAGGCTGGATCTGACCTCCCCAGCCACCTCCAGCCCTGGGCACACACGCATTGATCATGAAAGGTGGAAGGAGGCCGATGCTACCCTCACCCACCCTGGACGCGACGGCTTCTTAGCTCCATGCTTAATGGTGTCACCCCACGCACAGGCTCCTTTCCCAGACTCCTCCTTTGAACCCATTTGTTCCCGAGGGCCTTCCTGGCCGAGAAACCTTTGTCTCTCTTAGAAAGCAGACCCCCCCACCCCCACCCCCCGCCCCCGCCCCCGGCCGTTTTTCTCACTCCTGCTCCCTGCTGGTTCCTGGCTCTCCAACCCTCAGGGCCTCCCCTCCATTCTCCAGGTCTAGGACAGAACTGAACCCCACCTGGCAGGACTGCTTGGGGGATGCATGAGAGAATGTGCTGGCACAGAGAAGGGCTTATTGAGCACTTGCCCCTTGGAGGTGTGTGCTCTGCCTCATTAATACTGTTGAGAAACTGAGGCACATTAGACTATGTCGTGGCAGGGCTATGCTCCCAGCCACACCTGTGAGGTATCAGAGCAATTGCTCTGTGTGTGTGTGTGTGTGTGTGTGTGTTTGTGTGTATGTAGGGGTGGAGGGGGTAGAGGAGAGGGTAGAGGTAGAGGAGGGAAACAAACCCCATTTAGGATAAAGTGTGTGTGTGTGTGTGTGTGTGTGTGTGTGAGTGTGAAGGGATAGGGGGAAACGGAACCCCATTTAGGATAAAGTGTGTGTGTGTGTGAAGGGATAGGGGGAAATGGAACCCCATTCAGAATAAAGAATGCGTGTGTGTGTGTGTGTGTGTGTGTGTGTGAAGGGGTAGGGGGGAACAAAACCCCATTCAGAATAAAGAATGTGTGTGTGTGTGTGTGTGTGTGTGTGTGTGTGTGTGAAGGGGTAAAAGAGTAGAGGGGAAAACAAACGCCATTCAGGATAAAGTGTGTGTGTAGAGGTGAAGGTGTAGAGGAGGGAAACAAACCCCATTTAGGATAAAGTGTGTGTGTGTGTGTGTGTGTGTGTGTGTGTGTGTGTGTGAAGGGGTAGGGGGGAACGAAACCCCATTCAGAATAAAGAATGTGTGTGTGTGTGTGTGTGTGTGTGTGTGTGTGTGTGTGTGTGTGCAGGGGTGGAGGGGGTAGAGGAGTAGGGGAGAGGGTAGAGGTAGAGGAGGGAAACAAGCCCCATTTAGGATAAAGTGTGTGTGTGTGTGTGTGTGTGTGTGTGTGTGTGTGTGAAGGGGTAGGGGGAAACGGAACCCCATTCAGGATAAAGTGTGTGTGAGTGTGTGTGAAGGGGTAGAGGGAGAAACAAACCCATTCAGGATAAAGTGTGTGTGTGTGTGCGCGTGCGTGTGTGTGTGTGTGTGTGTGTGTGTGTGTGTGTGTGTGTGTGTGTGTCCCTCTCTAGCTTCTACTTCCCTGGCTTGCCCGTCCCCTGCGGGGAGGCGGGGAGGCGGGCTGGCCGGGCAGGGCGGGGGCCGGGGTTCCCCGGAGGGAGGGCCCCCCGAAGCAGGGGCCCCGCGGCCCGCGGGCCCTGAGCGCGGGGCAGCTGCGCGCGGGCCCGGGCGGCGCGCGCGGGCAGGCAGACGCGCACAAAGAAGCGCCGGGAAGGCTCTAAAATGCTAATGCGGCGCCCGCGCGGCTGGCGGCGGCGCAGCCCGGGGCCGCGGTCACGGCGCGGAGCCTCATTATTGCAGCCGGGGGCCCGGCCCGGAGCAGCGGGGCGCGGGGCCGCACGCGGCGCGGCTGATGGCGGCGCTGATGGCGCGGCCGCGGGCGCAGCGGGGCCCCCTCCGCCGGGCTGCCCACCCCGGGGCGCCCCCTCCGCCCGGCCGCCCGCCCGGCCCGCGCCCTCCGCGGCGCCCGAGCCGGTGGGCGTGCACCTGCGGCCTCGCGCGCGTTAATTTTCCGATGTAAAAGTCTTGCACTTCGTTCGAAATGAAAATAAATAAATAAATGAATGAAAGGCGGTGGGGGCGTGGACGGCCGTGACCCGCTCCAACAATAAGTGCCGCGCGCAGAGCAGAAAGTCCAAGCCCGGGGCCCCCCGGCTGTTCCTTCCCCCAAGCCGCACCGCCAGAGATGACCACCGCCGACGCGCGGGCAGGCTGATTTCCAGACTTTTTAATATTCAGGGTAATTTCATTAAAAAAAAAGTATTCAAAATCGATTGTAATATAGTCCCCCTCCCTCCGCAGCCCCCCATTGCAATCCTGTTCTACATTCTGGTCTCTCACTTGCTTTTTCCATGTAAGAATGTGCCTGGAGATCTTCCCACGTTATCAGGCGTAGCCCTATCCAAAAATTCTTTCCAAAAGCCGTATAATAATATTCCAGACTACTCGGGTACAATAATTAATTTAACCTTTCTCCTGCTACTCATAATTAGATGCTTGCGACACGCCAAACCTTTACCTAAGCACCTTACCTGTATCATGTCATTTAATCATCACAGCGGAAGGCTAATGGAATGACTCCTTTTTCTATTTTTTTTTTAAGAAACGAAGACAGACACAGAGAGGGGAAGGGCCTTGCTGGAGGCCACACAGCCAGCCTGTGACAGAGGCTGGATTCCAGCCCCCTGGGATCACCCTGGGGTCGTGCTCTTCTCTGGGAGCTGAGAGCAGAGCCACAGCATCATTCAGGTCACTGCGTCGCGGCAGGGGCCCTTTCCCTACTGGGCAAATTCCTTGCCCCAGAAACCAGCTCTCCATCTGCATTTCTGTGGGTTTCTGCGGATTTCATCCTGGTGATTCTAACCCAGTGATTTTGATCTAGGGAGGAAAGATTTAAAATTGCATCTTCTTAGTGAAAAAACAAATACTAGTGAATATGAAATGAAAACTGATTCTCCAACTCCATATCCCTTTTCTTCTCAAGAGGACCCAAGTTCGCATTTTCTTTTGTATCTTTCTGGATAGTCCCAGTGTTCATACATTCGCATAAACATGGTCGTGCACATGCAGGCAGCTTGCTTTTCCCAGTAGTGCTGTATTTTGAGATTATTTTGTTTGGGCATATGTAGAGTGATCTTGTTTTTTTTTTTTTTTTCCCTTTTAATTCAATTTTGGTTTTGGAGAAGGCAATACATGCAAGAGACTCCAAATCAAACAGTGGAAGCAGGAAAGAATCCAGAGAGGGTCTCCCTCTGCTCCTGTCTCCTCTCTGGGAGGGGAAGTCACTGGTCTTGTTAGAACCTCATCCCAAGGTCCCTGTACTAGGGAATATAAAAAGAAAACTGATTCCCTTTGCTTCTTGTGCATTTAACTACCCTATCAATGAAAGTTCAAGCTTTTAAAGATTTTTTTTAGTGAGAACATAAAATGTTTTTCCTCCTCCTCTACTCTTCCGCCTCCACCTCCTCTTCTCCTCCTTCTTCTCCTTCATCCTCCTCTTCTCCTCCTCCTTCTCCCTCCTCCTCCTCCTTTCCTCCTTCATTCTCTTTCTTCCTTTTCCTCCTCCTCCTCCTCCTCCTCTTCCTCCCCCTTCTCCTTTCTCTTCCTTCTTCTTTGGGCTACACATGGCTCTGTGCACAGGGATCACCCCTGGTAGGACTTGGGGGACCCTATGCAGTACTGGGGTCCAAACCTGGGTTGTTTGTGTGCAAGGCAAATACCTTTAAATGCTGCACTGTCTCTCTCGCCCTGAAGTATTTTTTGTTATTGTTGTGGATGTTGTTTTCTTTTTTTGTCACACCCAGCAATGCTTAGGGATTACTCCTGGCTCTGCACTCAAGAATTACTCCTGGCAGTGCTCTGGGGACCATATGGGATGCTGGGGATTGAACCCGGGTTGGCCACGTGCAAGACAAACTCCCTAGCCCGCTGTACTGTTGCTCCGGCTCTGGCCCTGGAGTTTTTCTTCTTGATTTTTGAAAGTTAAACTCTTTTTTGGCAGTGCTAGGAATTGAACCCAGATTCATCACAAACTCATGTGCTATCTCTGAGCTATATATACTCTCAACATTCTGAAAGTTCTCACACAATGGTATGGAAATTAGTTTTTTCCTTCAATGCTTTTGTCTTTATCTTTTGTCTATTTTTATTTTGTCTAGCAGAAATACTCATTTTTAAAAATTACTGTGATATAGATCAAACCACTTGGCAGCAGTGTGGGGTAAAGGAGGCTCAGAGAGGCAATGGACTGGGTCAGAGCCTGCAGATGAGAAGGGCTTTCCACACCCATCTTTGAAACAGGGACAATTTAGGACCTGCAGAGGCGAGTCAGTGACAGATGAAGACACTAGTGCGTGTGGGGGATGAGATGGCAAAGCTGATGGGAACTCCTCAGTTGACTGGAATGAGTCAAACTGTTATCACTGCAGGAGAGATGAGGGAGGTCACACAGCTAAAGGAAGATCCAGTACCTGCCCATTCACCCTGACCCTCACAAAAATAAGGGAGGACCCCAGGTCAGTTCCTGCTCAGTGCAGGTGGTTTCCTGCCAGTTCCACAGTGACCGTCAGCCACACTTAGGTCCACATGCTCAGCTTGGTCTGGGAGGTAACCCCTGCCACCTTGAGCTCCAGGGGAGCCTCAGGACCTAGGCTGGGACAAGATTTAGCTCTCTTGGGGTGAGAAAAGGATGTGAAAGTGGCCTCTCCTTAAAACACCATGTTCTTTGTTAGAGAATGAGCTGGAGGGCAAGAGCGGATGGGTAACAGCAGAGACAATGGTTTATTCTAGTGTTAGTACACACCTGGGACATGGGTACAGGTGGTCTCAAGGGAGAGTTGTGGACCCTGGGATGTACTTTGTTTGCTTAGACACAAGGGAAGAATGTGAGAAAAGATAACTCCAGCTTTCAGAAAGGCCAGCTGGATTGTGTTTAAGGTCCTGCATTCACCTGTTCTTTTCCTTAAAAAAAGCAAAATTCTCACAGAGGTCAGGCTCTCTGTCCCACCCACTGGCCCCGGGGGTGGGGGCAGTGTCTGATTTTATTTTAATTTTTGGTGGGGACACACCTGG
The DNA here is from genome assembly GCF_027595985.1 of Sorex araneus. NCBI lineage: Eukaryota > Metazoa > Chordata > Mammalia > Eulipotyphla > Soricidae > Sorex > Sorex araneus. The sequence goes on from NC_073306.1 coordinate 37,842,848, forward strand.
CAATGCTCAGGGGTTTGTACTAGCAGAAATACTCATTTAAAAAAATTACTGTGATATAGATCAAACCACTTGCCAGCAGTGTGGGGTAAAGGAGGCTCACAGAAGCAATGGACAGGGTCAGAGCCCGCAGATGGGAAGGACTTTACACTCAGGGATTATTCTTGACGGTGCTCAGGGACCTTATGTGGTACCGAGAATCAAACCCAGGTTGACCTCATGCAAGGCAAAACCTTCCCTGCTGTACTATTGCTCCAGCTCCCGAATGATTGCATTTTAATATTAGATGCTCTCAGGCTTTTCTCTTACCTACCTCAATGGAGGTGGAAGGCTTCTTGGTTCTCTGCAGTTGCAGTACAGGTAAGTGTGGGCACTGCAGAAGGGAACAAGCCCCCATGGGCTCTATAGCAGCAGGGGACCATTGGATGTGGGTGCCACACTGGGATTCAGGATGGATACAGTGGATGGGCCTGGGAGATGGCAGAACAGGCTGCATATCTGTGGGGAAGAGCTTTAAAGGTGGACAGTCCTAGGGGCTGGAGAGATAATATAGCAGGTAGGGCAAACGCCTTGCATGTGGCCTGCCCAAGTTCGGTCCCCAGCACGACATGGTCCCCGGAACCCTGCCTGGAGTAGGCCCGGAGCACTGTTGGGTCTGGCCCCCAAACAAACGAAGTGTCCACAGTCCTGTGTCAGGCTCCTTCATAATGGGAGTGGCAATTCAGCTTTTCTGAGTCCTAGTGTCTCTGTCTATACAATGGGCACAGTAACATGGCTTTCACAGGAAGTAGTGAAGAGCAAGTGGGGGCTAAAAGGCTGTTTCTCTTAACCCAGAGAGTCAGTGAAGCCAGCAGGATTTTCTGCAATGTTCACTAAGACGAATGTTGTTGTGTTAGCATCTGTCGCTCTTTGCAGCTCACCCCGCTCTTCCCACAAGGCACAGGGTGTGCTTGGCGTCAGGTTTGCGTCGTTGAGCAAACAGAGGTTACTTGAGGACTGTGGCTGTAGAGACATAGATGTCTCCATGAGTGGGTATCGCTGCAAACTCGGGTGGTTTCTTTGAAATTTGGCCTCATGACTACTTTCTCCAAAACTTGTAAATTATTTACGAAGGCATCATTGGCACATCTGATTTGGCAAAAAGACCCTCCCTGGCCTAGACATGCATCTTCCTGGTGCCTTCCTGTGGCTCGGAGAAGGGTCAGGTTTGAGAGTTCACTTCAGCGGGCTGGAAAAAAGGAACACAGTTGGATGTCAGCGCAAAGCATTATCTTTTGGAGGAGTTCAGCTAACAATTCATGATGCAGAAATTTCCGAGAAAGGAAAGGTTGGGAATGTGAAGCACAAGCCTGTCTTGAGGTTTGATGGTTAAACATTACATTCTAGAACTACAAGATGTAATAATAAGAAAAATTTGGGAAAATTTCCCTATAATGGCAGATGGAGATTAAAATGCATTTGGGGACATTTCCAACATACATGAACAGGGTAGATGAAAGCAAGTCCTAAATGAGCTAACCCGCTAGAGCCAAGCTTTGCCCTCACACCCCCAGCTCAGGGCATTCCAGCCACTGGTGGGCCCCCCTGATTAGACTCTAGGGAGGGGGAAGCTAAACAACTGCCACAGAAGGTGGGAGAGGTAAAGCAATTTTGTAGCCAAAGTAGCTTTGGTTTGGCATTGCACATGATAAAGAAGTCCCCACTGGCATCATAGATGAGTGCCAACACGGAGTGGGATGATGCCCATTCTACCATAGGCATAAACCAAGATTTGGAAACAAATATTTCTAGAGGCTACCAAAAAGATAGGAATACCGGGGCCAGTGATGCACATCTTTGTGCCCTTGGTTCCTCTCTGATATGAATGTCCTGTGGCTTAGACAATGCCAACATGAATACCCCAGGCTTTGGCTCCGGTTTCTGCCATTAGAGTAGAGCAAGTTCTTCCAGGCAGCACGGCCGGAGCCCTCACCGGGTGCTTGGCCCCACGCTCGAGGTGGGTCTTCCCAGGCAGCTGATGTGCTCGGTGCCCTCTATCGCAGAAATAACTCACAGATCTGGGCACCCGGTAGAGGAAGTGTCATTAGCTGGAGAAACGTCTGTCTCACTTCTCAGTTGTGGAATCCTCGGCAAGCTGGGGTTGAGGGATGGGGGCAGGCGTTGCCCTGCTTTGCTGGAGGCACCTCTTCTCGCCGACTCCCCACTTCTCATGCTACTCCCAAATCTTCACAAGTTCTACAGAAATTCACGCAATGCCCAGTGTGACCAAAATGCTGAGCTTTCCCCTGGGGTGGTATGTGACAGCTGGGGAGCCAAATCTGGAGCCCAGACAACTTGAGGCTGGGAATTCAACCCACTCTGTCAGAGGGTTTGAAGAGCTCCAGAGAAAGTGTCTTTTTAAAAAGGATTTTTATTTATTTATTTATTTATTTATTTATTTATTTATTTATTTATTTATTTATGTTTGCAATGGACCCCCATGAGATACTCAAGTAGGTGTCTTTGATTGGAGTGGGGGCCGGGAGGGTGTCGTATCTGAGTTGCCTTACCCATACTCCCTGCTTGTAGTAGTTGTGCTATGGCTGGCCAAGGGCTTGGTTCTTTTCCCATCTCTAACTGATGGCAACCCCACATCCCCCCACCCCAAGTCCCTCACCCCCCAAGTCTGCTTTCCATACTATCCCTGAAATCCTGAAAGAGTATTGGTTTGCTGCTGAGGGTAAAGTGGAGACCCACTGAGAAATGGGCTAGCAAAGGGGGGGTCAAGGCAATCTGAGAAATAAGACTTTGTGAAGGGCCAAGGGCATTCAACACACAATCAAAAAGGATCTGGAAGGGTGTTTTCTTTTTTTTTTCCTTTTTTTTTTTTTTTTTGCTTTTTGGGTCACACCTGGAGATACACAGGGGTTACTCCTGGCTCATGCACTCAGGAATTACTTCTGGCGGTGCTCGGGGGACCATATAGGATGTTGGGAATTGAACCTGGGTCGGCTGCATGCAAGGCCAACACCCTATCTGCTGTGCTAACACTCCAGCCCCTGAAAGGCTGCTTTCTGGAAGCCTGAAATCCCTGATGCCCAGCTCTTTGTCCCTGGGTGAGCAAAGGTCAGCTGCCTCCCCACAGCAGACCCCAGGTTCCTTTCCACAGTTCTGTACGTGCCCGGGGTCACCTTCCCACGTGGCTTCCCCACTTGCCTCCTGTGTGTTCATTTTAAAAGTGCTGCCCACAAAAACATGAGAGTAAAGGGGGCTCTTTTCTCCAGAGCATTTATTATTAGGGGCCAACAGTATAGGGAGAAAAAACACCGCTTTCCAAATTCTACTCTGGAAACCAAACCTAATTTAGGGAAGTACAATGTGCTGAAGAAAGATTGCCTCTTAATTTTAGATTCATGCGGAATGCAGGCAGGAAGGCTGAATCCCTTAACATAACACAGGCTTTTTGGTGGTATAACAGAATAATAAATCCTTGAGGAATTCCCCCAGCAAGGTAAAGTAGGATAATATACATTTCTTAATATTGCAGAAGTTTCCTTAATCTTATTGTTTAAACTTTTCAATAAACCATAATGTTTATTAGTAGTTTTTCATTTCCAACTGTCAGATAATTCCTTTTGCTAAGTTGGGATAAACAGTCCACCCCCCGTGCCTCTGGTTTCAGTTCTGTGTGATATATATCTGACCAGACACTTGATGTAATAGAGAAGTATTGTGTTTTCCAGTGTGTTGAACTTAGAGGTTCAAATGTGTTAATGCAATTGAATTGATTGTAATATTTTATAAAAGTTTCTCCAACGGAAATATTGTTAGCGATTGGAGTTGTCAGAGGTTATGAGAGCACGAAGGGATGCTGGCTGGCGGTGCTGGAAGCTTCCGGCACGAGGGCTGGGGCTGGGCAGCCAGGCTTGGTGTTGGGGAGTTCATTTCCCTGTTGTCTAGAAAGACCTTCATCGAAAGGCAGAACAGCCGGGGCCCCCCTGCCCCCCACCCCCGGCCCTTCTGAAAAGTCTGCCAGAGGGACAAAGCACGTCCATGTTCTATAATGCTCAGCATGTATGGCACAGTGCACAGAGCATGGCTGGCTCCACAAAGGAGCCCTGCCCAGCACCCCAAATTTGAGTCTATTGTGAAGTGGAGGAGGTGCCACCAAGCTGCAGATGGCACAGAAGGACTCCTGGTGCCTTTTGAAGGGAGGGGTAGGAAAGGCACCGTCATGCCCACTCAGAGAACCGTTGTCAGATGCCCAGAAGTTCTGTGTATCTCTGGGTCTCCTTCTGCAGGGGAAACTCCCTGAGGTCATGGCACCAAGAAGGTGACATTCCTGGTGGCCTCCTCCCACCTGCCCTGCCCCAAACTCTTGCTTCCTTGATGTTTGGGAAGCAGCAATTAAACACTTACAAAATCCCTTTTGTTCCGAAGCAAAGAGGGGAAGAAAGGCCATGGTTAAGAGAAGGGAAAGGGTTAATTCCCCACCCTAAAGCAAGACCTGGAATGGGGCCCGTGGCTACAGCATGGGCTGGACAGCTCCGGAGTGGTGGGTCTCTCTGAACTAAGACCAAAAATCGGCCAGGGCTGTTTTTGACACTCTGAACAGGTGCTGAGGTGTTGGGAACACGTGTGGGCAGGTGCCTGTGTGTTCTGATGCTGCATCCCAGCTCGCAGCTCCAATGTGGAGTGGGAGGTGCAGCCTGAGTATCGTTTTCAGAAAAGACTAGATTGAATGGTGCAATCAGGAGACAGGGGCTCTGCCTCACCTTTTGGAATTGCTTATTTCCTCTTCTTTCAGCCTGGGTCCCAGTGTGTCAGGGCGCAGGGGCTGCAGGACCTGAGGGGAGCCCATCCCCCCCAGCCTCCAGTCTTTTCCCTGACTCAGAGCTGCTCCCAAGCCCAAGGTGGCATCTGTGTGGGCTGATTGGGATTATTTAAAGTTAAGTTCAAGTTAGTTGAGTAGAACAATGATGACAGTGAAGGGGACCCAGGGAGTGACACTGGGGCTAAAAGCACCCTCCTTGCAAGCGTGAGGTTATGGATCCGATCCTTAGTTCACCCACACGTGCTCCCTGAGGTGTCTCTGGTTCTGTTCCTCGGGAATCTCCTCCCCTGCTGCCACATCCCTGGGGGCCTTCACTGGGGTGCGGAGCACTGTGGATGGGAGCAGGAACCCAGGCAAGCATACGTGTTAACAGCATGGTGCCACTTGAGAGCTCCGCAGCGTGAATGAAGTGAGAGGGAGCCTGACAAGTGAGTGTGCCAACACTTCCACGGGGTTTTTCCAGGCAAAGTGTGTGTGACCCCCGGCCACCACCACAACATCCGCCACCACATGACGGGAAGGGAGAACCAAAACTGAGCCGGCCGTGCCTTCACTGTGAGCCATGGAGGGCTCGCAGATATGGGGGCAGAGCACTGCAGAGCTCGAGGATTTTTGTGTTGCTTGGACCAGTGTCTCTCAACCATTTTCTGCTCATGACCTGCTTCTGACCTTGCTTCCTTCCTGTGGTGCCTCCTGTCCTAAAGGGTGGCCTCCTAGTTTTGTTCCATGGCCATTTCCAGTTTTCACCTGTGCCCCATGGAATATTCTGGGGCCACAGGGAGTTGTGTGGTTCCTGGCTGAGACACGCGGCTCAGGGGCAGAGCGCAGGCCAGGGCGTTCCAGCATGCTGGAGCAGGGCCCGGAGTCTGTGTCCTGGAGCCTGGCTGCCTGCAGCCTCAGGCGGGGCCAGAGCGGCTCCTGCCATGTGACTCAGCCAGGCGACCCTTTCCTCTCTACTATTTCTGGGGCTTCTGGGCCAGGGTCAGCATCGAGGCTAGGTCCAGGGGCTGGAGGAGAGCGGCACCTGCTGGAATTGGAAGGTGCTCCTCAGTTAAGGAGATGGCAGGGGGAATAGGGTTAAGAAAAGGCATGAGGGGCTGGAGCGATAGCACAGCGGGTAGGGCGTTTGCCTTGCTTGTGGCTGCCCTGGGTTCGATTCCCAGCATCCATATAATCCCCTGAGCACCACCAGGAGTGATTCCAGGAGCATAAGCCAGAAGTAACCCCTGTGCATTGCCGGGTGTGACCCAAGAAGAAGAAAAAAAAAAGGCACGGGCTGCACTAAACTACTGCATGGAGGCTGGGCGTCAGTGTCCAGGGAGCACACACAAGGCTTTGCTCACTCGGCGCTCCGGGGGCTCTGTGTGGCCTTCAAGTGGGTACCTGGATTTCATGCTCTCTGCAGTCAGAGCCATGAGCCGTCCCTGGAGATGGGGTTGTTCTGGGCCTTCAGGCACATCCACCACGTCTTCTTACACGGGTGGTGGTTTACCCTCCCCGGGAATGCCCGGAGCTGCCAGGGACTTGTAGCCTCGGGGACTGTGAGCTGCCTAACTTAGGAGGTTGGCTTCTCTCCCTTCTCCCTCCTGGTCCTCTTCCCCCGCCCCTTAGGAGCCTGGGGCTGGCGCCAGCCTCCTCATCACCTTACTCATGCACACAGCTACATGCGCAGAGATGCCCGAAGAGCCTCACTGAACCAACATCTAGATGGGGCCCGAGAGACTATGGGGCAGAGAGTAACTGTCCCGGCTGCCATATTGGAGTTCCTCACCCAGGAGCCCATCAGCACAGTAGAGGGGTGCTCTGTGGCACTTCCCACGAGACCTTTGTTCCACAGCCACTGTAAAGGGAACTGTGGGCCTGGGGGTCTCCCTGGAGGATGGAAGAGCCATACTCTCTTTCTGGGTGCCTCCCTGGTAGGGCGGGGTAGCCAGTGGTGAGCTTGTGATTTTTGAGTTTGGAGTTTTGGTTTAGCATCTAATCAGGGTTGGGCCAGAATGTTCCAGAGCATCCATCCATCTGCAGAGCGTGTTCCATCAGGAAAGGCTCTGCAGGACTGGAGAGATAGTACAGCGGGGAGGGCACTTGCCTTGCATGCGACTGACCAGGGTTTGACCCCTGGCATCCCATATGGTCCCCATGGGCACTGCCAGGACTAACTCCTGAGTGCAGAGCCAGGAGTAAGCCCTGAACACAGCCAGGAGTGACCCCAAAATAACAACAATAAAGAAAGTTCTGGAATTGCCCTGGCTTTTGCAGACAGGAAGTCTGGGGTCAGGGAGGTAATGTGATATGTGTGATGTCACTGGACAGTCTGACTCTGGATCTTGAGCCGTGACTGTCACACTGACTCAGACTTCTCTCTCTTCCCAAAGGTGTCTGGAGGAGGGAAACTGGCACCATTCCCGCAAGCTCTGTGGGTGCTTGGGGACGGTCCTCCTTGGAGAGCGGATGCAGAGGTCTGTGTGACCTTGAGCAAGTCTCGCCCCAGCCCTTCCCAGGCTTGTCCTGAGAAGGCTCTCAGCCCAGGGTAGCAATATCCCCTTAGGTTGCAGCTCCTGTTTGCAGAGCCTGCTGCAGACGCCTTAATTAATTATTCAGGCTGACAACTCCAGCTCCAAAATCAAGAGGGTTGAGAAAAGATCATAGGAATATAATCAATGTGAACTTGGCTGATAATCGCTGGTCCCAAGGTGGCGTGAAGAGACGAAAACCCTCCAAATTGGTCCGCTCTTACACTTTGGCCCTGCTTCTGCCAGCGGCCGAGATAAAACCGTCCTTCCTCAATAATTAATGAGCAGGGGTGCCCCCTACCCCCCGCCCTTCCCAGTCGGGGCCCCCTGAGGAGGACCCTCTCGGTGACTGTGCCTCAGAAGCAAGCGTGCCCCAGCACACCCACGTGTACCAGCCAGTCGGGGGGTGGGGGGGGGCGCCATCACTGAGTCCCCGTGGCTGACCCAGCAAAGTGCTGGGAGTGTGACCGGAATGAAGGGTTGCTCTGTCTGTCTCCAAGGTGGCGTGGCAGATCAAATCACAGCGGATCCGGCGCCGAGATGTTGCCTTGCTCTGAGTGACAGAAGTTAATAATTAGTGACAATGATTGACAGATACACTCCATCTGCTGCTCCGACGCCTAGGAGCAGTTATTCCACAACTGTCTGCGGGCACAATGAACTCCCCTGGGAGCGCGGGCTGGCCCGTGATTGACAGCTGCCTCCTAGAGAGACAGGCCACTGACGGGAAAGTCGCTGTCAGCAGAAGCACACAGGTCCCCCCGTGTTCCCGAGGAGACTCACTCGCTGTATACATTTATTCTGTTTCATTTATCATGTCAGCCGCGGTTTTAAATAGATTACTAGCTCGCCTGTTTTTTAACTGGAGAGTTTTCTATCCGTAAATTAGAAGTATCCACATTATGTCGTGGACTTCCTGGGACGTAGGTCTTCTAGTTTGTTCTCTAAGGTAGATGGAGGAGAGGAGGTGAGAGCTTGCCTGGGCTGTAGATTTAACTGATCTTTCCACTAAAATCAAAACGGAATCTTTAACCAGGAACCTTGGAAAATAGTGCTGAGATTTACTTGGCAAACTTGGGCTCAGAAGTCCAAACTAAAGCATAAAACTCTCTCCACCTCCCCCCCCCCCAAGAAATAAACATTCCTGAACTCGCCTTTAGATAACATAAAGTAACAATTGTTCCCTAAACGGGATTTGCATCTTTAAAAGGGAGAAGAATTCATTGACTATTCAGAATCCCTCTTTCTGGGGATGAACTCTTCATTCCCTGGTGGTTTCCTGGCCAAAATCTGCAACAGTTAGTTAGCCAGGTAATTTTCAGTGTGAGTTATACTTCTAGCTAGTCCCTGCCTACCTTTTTCTTCCCTGACTATTTTTATCCTAAACTAAAGTTCAGCTTTAAACTAACCCACTTGTAACCAGAGGACTTCTGACACCTAGCTCTATTATAAATAGGAAAGCAGAAATACAGATATTTTTTCGAGAGGACTGTCATCACCTAATTGTTCCTACTTACAATTTGTTTGGCTTTCTGAAAAAAAAAAAAAAAGATGCATTTAAATTTTGCTTCATTTAGGATCCTGCAGAAAAGGCTTCCGGGCCATCACTTACTCCTCTGTCTGCTTTTGTCCCCCTGTGCTTCAGCATAATTTAAAGGACTGTCCATCGCTGTTATGAATAAAAGCCTACTTAAGTCCTGCTATTTAAAATACAATGAACCCTGTTTATATTGATCTCATTCAGAATGTTTTCCCGCATACGATGTCCATCTCTTAGAGTATGGGTCATGTTTCCTCTTAAGATGCTTTCTTATCTTATTCCCCTAAAATGATATAAACAGTTTCAGTATTCTTGATAATTAGGTATGCGGGTAGAGAAGAGACATCCTGTTCTTTTTTCAAGTTTTTAAATGATCAGGATACCAGAAAATGAAGTCATAGGGTGTCCAAATGCTTGCCGCTCAACCAATGATCTGTGTTTCCCATTCCCAATCCCCCCCACCCCTCTTCTATAAAAAGGCAATTTATCAGGACTCAAGATGCCAGCAGTGTACCTTAGCCCGTATCTGGGGACTTAACTCCTCCCCAGCACTGCCCCAGATAGTCCCAATGGTTCCACCCCAAAGACTCAGATTAGGATTCGGTGGTCAGGTTGAGGAGGAGGGTGGGTTGTGGCTGGGAAGGACATAGGTCAGAACTGTCTCTGAAATCCTTCCCTGGCATTTCAACTTAACTGTGCCTGTGTCCTCCAGGAGAGAGAGAGAGAGAGAGAGAGAGAGAGAGAGAGAGAGAGAGAGAGAGAGAGAGAGAGAGAGAGAGAGAGAGAGAGAGAGAGAGAGAGAGAGAAATAGGTGTGCACGCCTGTTTGGTTTATGTTTCTCAAGTTGTTGATAGAGAGATTGTGAGATGTTACTGATGGGGATTTATTTATTTATGCTCCATCAGTGAGCTGGTTCCCACCCTCCTTTTCCCCATGTAGAACATGCCTGAGGTTTGAGCAATCAGGGCCTTAAACAGCCAGGCACTATGCCAGGCCCAGGAACACAGGAGAGAGTTTACCATTTAATGTGAGATTGAACTAGCACACGGAGAGGGTACTGTCACTTGAGCAATGCTATACGTACAATAGATTAATAAATTGATACAATATGGTCCTCTGAACGCTGCTGGGAGTGATCTCTGAGTGGAGCCAAGAGTAAGCCCCTGAGCATTACTGGGCATGACCCAAAGTCAAAAAAAAAAAGGTACTTAATTTAGCCTTCCTTTTTTTTTTTTTAATCCGAAAAGCAGCCGCATAACACATCATCATAAAGGGATATATATATATATTTATATATATATTTATATATGCCTTCGGAGAGCCCAACAAGCTACCGAGAGTATCATTCTGCACGGAAGAGCCTGGCAAGCTCCTCGTGGTGTATTCGACATGCCAAATACAGTAACAATAACAGGTCTCATTCCCCTGACCCTGAAAGAGCCTCCAATCGTTGGGAAAGACAAGTAAGGAGAGGCTGTTAAAATCTCAGGGCTGAGATGAATGGAGACATTGCTGGCGCCCGCTCGAGTAAATCGATGAACAGCGGGATGGTAGTGATACAGTGACAGTGATGAATAATACAGTATATATCAGAATAATACAGAATAATACTGCTTTGGAAAGTATTTCTCCTAATTTTTCTTTTGAAACAGATGCCATCCTCCCCCCACTCATGCTGCACTCCCCCCCCCCCCCCACGTATACCATGATCATTATGGGGCCTGGGGTTGTACTGTCATCCTCATGTTTGGTTTCCGTTTCCTCTTTCACTGTTTTGATTCAGCTGGCAGGTGGCCCCGCCCTGGTGGGTGGTAAGAGGTGGTGCCTGCCAGCTGCCAATGCAGATTCTCTAAGACAGCCTCTGTTCCTAGCTTGCAACACAAGCCCTGAGACCCTTGGCATGGGCTGACTGGCTTCCTCATTGCTCTCTCCAAACCATTACTCCCTCCTGTGATCTAGAGAGATTACAGAGCTCTCAAGTGGTTCCGGAAGGAAATTGTCCTCATTCTCATTTCCCAGTTGAGGAAGACTCACATATCACTTCTGAATCTTGGGCCACGGCAGAGTAGAACTAAAGGTAAAGCTATCATTCTGCCCCACATTTACGCTAAGGCTTAAAGGTGACAAATTTAAATAACTATGAAAGACTTAATTAGGGACATGATTAGGCAACCAGATGAATGTGTAAATGACAATTGCTTAGGAATTCAGCGCAATCCTGAAATGACGGATTTGGATTTAGACATTTAAAGACCCTTCTCTCTTGGGGCTGGAGGATAGCACAGCGGGTAGGGAGTTTGCTTTGCACGTGGCTGACGCGGGTTCTATTCCCAGCATCCCATATGGTCCCCTGAGCACCACCGGGGTAATTCCTGAGTGCAGAGCTAGGAGTAACCCCTGTGCATCTCCAAGTGTGACCCATATAGCTCCCCCCCCAAAAAAAAAAGACCCTCCTCTCTGCAGCCTCACCTTTGATAAGTGAGGAAATATGCAGAGAAAGGAAGGACCATGTCTGATTGGCAACAGCAGGGAAAGGTGGGGCCGCAGAAAGGCTAAAACTATGTGAGAGGGCCTGGTGTGTTGAAGTGTCTAGAAGCCAGCTGCATTGCCTCAGCTTGACTGAGGTTGATCAGAGAGCTACAAACTCCCATTGGTGGGTGACCTGATGATTAGTCACCATTTCTTAATAACCAGGTCATTTGCTGATGTCCCCACTAGTTTTTTTTCCCCTTCTCAGTAATACTGATGTCATATTCTTCCCAAGTACTTCCTGAGTAGTAGATGTTTTGCTAAGAATTTGACAGCACTATCATGCTTAATCCCACCAGCAGCCTCATGAAACAGTTGCTACACATAATCCCCCTCTTATAAATGAGATGGCCCAGCCTAGGAGGGAGGAAAGAACTTGCCCTTGGTTAGCATCTACCTCCAGAACAGAAAAACACTCTCTCAAAAGGATATATGCACACCATTATTCATTGCTGCACTCAGTACAATAGCTTAGATATGGAATCAACCTAGGTGTCCAATGACAGAGGAATGGATTATGAAGATGTGGTATATATACAAAATGGAGCAATATGCAGCTGTGAGGAATGATGAAATCATGCAATTAGTTGTAACCTGGTTGGACATGGAAGATACCATGTTGAGTGAAGTAAGCTAGAACAAAGACAAACACGGGATGATCTCACCTGTGGCATACAAAATACAGGATGAGGAAATGTACTGTAGTAAGAGGGGAATGGCTAGTTCACCTTTGACCCCAGGGTAAGAGAGGAGGACAGAGAAGGAAAGAAATCAAAGGGGAAGAAGATGGGAAATAATGGGTGTATATGCACCAGGGCTCCAGTTATACTGGTAATATGGGTAGTGGTGTAACCATATATCCAAAACACAGATTCAACAAAGCTGAAGACAGGAGCTCTAAGCTGCAACCACTAAAACTTTGTAATAAGCCTGTCTAGTTGACAAGTGGGGATGGGGTGTGGTTTGAGGTGGGGAGGGAATATGGGAACATTGGTGGAGGAAAGTTGACACTGGTGGCCTTGGTGTTAAAAGATTAAATGCTAAAATGCAATATTAAAATGCAACATTACATTATAATACTGCATTTTATGTAATGTAAATCACAATTCCTTGAGAAAATTTAAAAAACTTGTTCTTTGCCCCAAAGGGGGGCGGGTGAGACCCTTCTCCGCCCCAAGGGTCCCAGCCCAGCAGCCCAAAACCTCCAGAACTCAACTGCCACCATGCTCACGGCCACTCTCCACACACTTGGGCGGAGCCTCACCCACAAGTGAAACTTTTCCTGGACACTTCATAGTCCAGTGTCACACCCTACCTATACCCCAAGAGTACTGCACCACTTTTGATGAGATTTAAAGTAGGAGGCAACCTTAGAGTGAAATATTATATTATTTTATACTTATATAAAAATATATTATTTATATTTATAAAATAAATATTATATTATTTCGGTTCTGCTTTGGGGCAAGGATTGAGGTACAGGATGGAAACACCCGAAATATGGTGGTGGGAAGGTGTATGGTGGTAGGATTGGTGTTTGAATATTAGATGTAATCAAATATTGTGAACTACTTTATAAAATAAAAAAAGTTAAAAATAAAAATCTTGCCCTTGATCATAGATAGTGAGGGTAGAGTCTGTTCAGTTCTCAGTTCAGCTTTGTTTCTGACCACTGGCACAGCAGGTTTTCTTTGTCCTGTAAAAAAATAAAGCCAAAACCCAAACATTAAAAAACTAATAATGGCTACAAAACATAGAGCTTGCAACTTCCACAAACCACAATCACTTTTTTTTTTCCTTTTTGAGGTACAACCAGCCCCTGCTGGGAATAAAAGAAAAATCAGTAGGCAGCAAAGTGTGCCCAAAGCTGAGAGAGAGAGAGAGAGAGAGAGAGAGAGAGAGAGAGAGAGAGAGAGAGAGAGAGAGAGAGAGAGAGAGAGAGAGAGGAGAGGAGACTCTAAGTGAGGCTGGAGGCCTTGATTAGGTGTTTGCCTGGTTCAAAGGGGCTTTGAAGCCAAATAAAAGCCACAGAATCCTGAGCCCCTCACAGTCCTCTGGGCTGCGACGTCCCTTTCTGGCAGGACCAAGGCATCTCTGTCAAATGCAGAGCTGACCATCAGCAAATGTGCCAAGAGAATTACTGATGCAAAGTCATCGTCACATCTTCCACTTACCAAGGGAGTGCTCATGTGCTGGGACTAGCTAAACTGGATGTAATTATCCTTTAATCCCTGTCAGAGCCGGGAGGAGAACAGAGGTAGGTTGATCCTGGGAAGTAGGTTCAATGCTAATCCCTAGTACTCTCACAGCGAGCTGCAGACTTGCTTAGTGGGTTTTGTAAGACTAGGGCTGCTTAGTTTCTGAGTGGTGGAACCAGAACTGGAGCCCCGTAGAGGTGTCTCCTCAGCCACCTTGCCATAGGACCTGCCACAAAGCTAGCAGCACTTTGGGAAACACAGAGGCTGAGGTCAGTGGAGCCTGTTCAAGGTCCAGAAGCCAGAGCTAGCAGAACTGGACAAGAACCCTCATTTCCCATCTCCTGGTCCATTATCCTTTCTAGCCTCTGGTTGAGTCATTGAGCAACTTATTCTTTGGGGGAATCCTTAAAATCGTCCAAGAGGGAAAATGGATGGAAGTTCTATCTAAGAGCTTCCCTGACTTAATATGCAATTAGCCATTATCACTCAGAAGGCCTGGCCACCCTGCTGCCCACGGGCCTGCATTTTTCAAGACTGTCAATGACCTAATCTTCATCTTCTTAAGAGTTCATCTTTGTTGAGGGATGTTCGTGTGACTGGCCAGTGAACCTTTAATCCCCCTGTTCCCACCCCTTTGGGCCATAGTGTCAGCCAACAAAGAGTCTCTTTGGACCTTCAGAGACTAGGGGAGGAGATGGGGCTCCAAAGCAGGTGCTGCTTCTATGCGGCTTTGTCACAGGCGGAGAAGGAATGACCATGGACCCAGTTCTCTGGAACTCGCCTCACTTCATTCCCACCCGCCTTGGAGGCAGCATTGGTTTTGATCCCATTCTCCAGATGCAGGAAATCAGGCCCAGAGAGCAGGGTGAGACAGGACTATTAGAGCATGGCTGGGAAGTGGAGAGTCAGGACTTAAGCCTCTTGGATGGTGTGACTCGAGAGTGTCCCTTGGTCCCATGGTTCCTGACTGCATCTTTGAAGGGTTGCCCCAGATTGCAGGGGGTAAAGGGGGCGAAAAGCTAAGGAAACCTTTTCCTTGCATAAGATTCTTCTTGTTCTTTGCATACTCGACCAAGACTCCCCTGTGCCCCCCAAACGGGGATACGGTACTGCTCCTGAGTGGAGCGGCTATCCACCCCGAAGCCTGGAGATGACCTCACTGAGCTCCCAAATCCTTGCTACATCCCCTCAGTCAAGGGGCACGTGTCTTGTGCTCAAATGTCCAGTCCAAGTATATAACTGCTCTCTCTCTCCCTGTCCCTTTACTGGAATGAGGACGGGGTCATGCCTGTGCTGCGCTGTGGCATCACACCCTTGTTCTTGCACTCTTTAACTGGGGCTTGAGCTCAGTAGGGTGCCCTGTGGGGGCCACAGAGCTCAGACTCTGTTAGTTTCGGTGCTCGCTGGGGTTATGCACTTGAGCTGTGGAGCTCCAGCATACCTGGCCACCATGGACTGATGTCACACACCTGCTGCAGGGCTGGGTGTCCCGGTCTGGGGCTATGCTCGTGCATTTGGGAGGTACCTGGGGTGAACTCATGGCCCCGTGCTTGTAAGCAAGGGTTTTGTGCCACTGAGTCACTCCCTGGGTCTCTGCTAGACTTATTTGTTGGTTGGGGCCATACCCAGCAGTGCCCAGGATTCTATTCTTGGCACTGTACTTAAGAGTGACCTCTAGCCAATGGACAGACAGGTTTGGGCTCATCACTCGGGTCCTAATGGGATGCGGGTGGGGCCGGCCCTTCCCTCTCCCTGCCCCCACGAGACCCTGAGTTGCTGCCCACGAATGGCCTCTCGGGCTCCTGATCGAGTTGCTGAATGGTCATGATCCCTGACACTCAGAAATAAATCTCAGAACCCAGTGGCTTTTGGCAGAAATTCCTCTAGATTTAGTTATTAAAATTCCAGAATTCCAAAATATATAATATTCATAATCAGCAAATAGAAAACAAAGTGTCTAACATTGCCTTTTTAGCCGATCTAAGAGTTGTGGAAAAATCTCAAATAACAATGGTGGGTTTGGTGTCGAAATATTGAATGTAATCAAAGTAGAGAGAGAGAGTAATGTGGACATCATCTGCCACACTGGTAGGGGGAGGGTGTAGGATGAGGGTATACTGGGGTTTTTGGTGGTGGAAAGTGTTCACTGGTGAAGGGACAGGTGTTTCATCATTGTATTACCGAGACTTAAACCCGAAAGCTTTGTAACTGCTCTCATGGCAATTCAATAAATTAAAAAAAAAAGTGACCTCTAGCTCTGCTGGGGGACCGTGTGTATTTGTTGGGACGGAACCAGGGTTAGCTGCATGCAAAGCAAGCATATTAAATCACTCTACTGTCTCTCCACCACCTGCCGCCCCCCCCCCCCCCAACTCCACAGTTATACACCCTTAGTACATGTTAGGTACTCAGGCAGCATTTACCTGGATAGTGACAGGATTCAAGGTTGCCATGCTCCATCAATTCATAGACTGGTGTGGAAGAGGGACAATGGAACAATTACAGAATTGTGAATTCAGGGCTGGAGAAATAGCACAGCGGGTAAGGTGTTTGCCGTGCATGCAGCCGACCCGGGTTCAATTCCCAGCATCCCATATGGTTCCCTGAGAACTGCCAGGGGGGTAATTCCTGAGTGCAGAGCCAGGAGTAACCCCTGTGCATTGCCAGGTGTGACCCAAAAAGCAAAAAAAAAAAAAAAAAAATCAAAACAAAACAAAACAGAATTGTGAATTCAGTAGAATAATCATGGGGCAGGAATAAAGTACTCAGAGGCCTATAGGAGGGGCATTGACCCAGGCCTGGAGTGGGGAGCAGAGGGGATTTTCATCAGGAAGGCTTCCTGGAGGAAGTGAGACTGAAGCTCCTTCCTAAAGAAAGAAAGGCATGTGTTGAGCAAAGAGGCAGCTGAAGAAGAATACAGGCAAGATTCTGAGGTGAAGGAAAGATGGGGGACTCTTTTCAAGAGTCCATCTTTCCATGCTGGCCTGTGGCAGACACCTCGGAAGTAAAACAACAACCCCAGCGGGGCTTTAGAGATAGTGCTTTGAGCCTCTGTCCAGACTCTTTCTTCCCTGGGATGCTATTTCTGGATGGGAGACCTGGAACAACTGCTGGGTTTCAGCAGCACCAGGGGAACCCCCAGGGTGGAGCTGCCTCCTGCACAGCACCGGGAGAGGTCAGGGTCCCGGGGCACCAGCCAGCCCTGGAGGCAGCACCCTTGCATAGTTGAAGGCTGAGTTTGGTGGTGTCGGAGGGAACCCTGCTCCGGAACCCTGGCCCTCATTGGTCATGTCTCTGGGCACAAGGTCACTGTCCTGCATCCCGGCTTCCTCATCTCTAGGCTGCAGATGGGGCACTGACGATTGCCAGCAGCCGCGCTTAGCCCATGGGTGCGGGTGTGCGGCATGCACGTGCTCTCGCCTGTCACCGCCGCAGGAATGCCTGGCCCGAGGAAGTGCCGACAGATGGAAGCTATTAGTATTGCCAACACACGTTTCCGGAGTCGGCTCGCACTCCCCGCCCTTTTGGAGCTCTCAATTAATAACAGAGACTCGGGCTAATGACAGGGCAGGGCGATGAGCCGTGAGCTGGGGGCTAGATCAGGGAGCAGCTCCCGCTGGTAGGAGGCAACAGGGGATGGTCCCCAGGGGCGTATGGCTGGGGCAAGGGCTCCGAGAGGAGCAGAGGGTTGAGGGTGGAGGGGAGGAAAGAGGCAGGAACGGGCTGGATGTGCTTCGTAAGGGCCACTGTGGGTGCAGCTGGAGCCCTGGGACTATTCAAGGGAGAGGGTGGGGCAGAGCTATGGGGCAGTGTACAAGGCTCTAAAGGGCCAGTCTGAAGTTTCCCAGGTGTCCCCTAGCTGTGGTCTGGATGGCTTCTGTGCCTTGGATTTGAAAGACCGTTTCCTCAATGCAGGGGCAAAGCCCGCCGAATGTGGTTTAACCCAGTGTTTACAAGCCAGCATCCCTTCAGTTACCTCCCAGCCACTTTCTCTGCTGATCACACTTTGGGGTATCCGGTTTGGGACCCTGGGGAGCTGTGGAAGTTTTGAAGCCCCTGAGTGTAGGGTCAGATTAGAGGGTCAGAAGACCCCCTCTAATTATTGAAGCAACCAGGGATCAAATTAAACCCCAGGGAAGCTGTTTCAAGGGTTTTGCTGGCTCAGCCAAGGCTCTTTTATTTTCCATGGTGACTTCCCTTGGTGGGGTCCCTCTCTGAACACCGGCTCCCTTTCAAGTAGAGGAAGCCGAGAAACTTCCCGGGATGAGCGGTGGTTTTCCTTCTGACCTTCTGCCTTGGCTCTTTAAAGCTGAAGGTTAGCTAATTCAGCCTCCTTGCTTGGATTGACACTTAAAAGCTGTGATGGGGCTTTTTGGGGGTTAAAGGTTATAGCCACCGGAGTTGCAGCTTCATTTGAAACAATTTTTGAAGTTTTTTTCTTTTTCACTTCTTCTCTTTTGTTTTCTACTTTTCTTTTTCTTAACAGAAAGATGAGTTGGCCATGGTGCATTCCTGCAGAAGGTGAGACACAGACTAAGCAAGCCTCTTTGGATTATTTTGGCACAGTTTGGCATCTGTGCCTGACAAGGAAATGGAGGTAGGTTGGGGGCTGATGAGGAACAGATCCTGGGGAATCTGCTTCTTGGGTGATTTCAATGCTGCCCGTGATCAGGAAGTGAGACCCACAGGCAATTCTGGATTTTCTCCATCAGTCAAGGACAGTCTGCAGGTGGAAGGGCTCTTCCTTGCCCTCTGTCCTTGGGGTGCTCAGGCTATAGGCCCTGGGGATCAGAGCAGCCCTGTCCCAGTACACCCTGTCTTGGCCCCGACCCGGGTATCCCCTTCCTGCTCTTAATCCCCCACTATAGCCCATGTATTGCCATGTGGTGAGGAATGGGGCCCAAGGGACAGGAGCAAGGCCTGGGGTGATGGAGATGGTAGTGGGCACTCTTGGGGAGTAAGCCACTGGTGCTGGGACAGACCCATAGTGCTCTGAGGGATGCCCTTAGGGGCACTGGATACCCAGGTGCCTTGGAGATGACTGTTGGGGAAGTTTCTTTGCCTGGTGCTTTACGGTCCCTCTCTCTCTTTATTGTGTCCTAATCCTCACACCCAGGGAAACCCTTGGAGGAAATGCTCCATGCTGGGGTAATATGGAGGATCTTGGAAATTTCTTCCCTCCTGAGTTCCTGGAGGTTCTGGCCTCTGCCCCAGCTCAGACTCTCCTAACACAAGGCCGCAAGGTAGGTGGGAGGGTTTCGGCAGAAAGGAAGGTGCTGGGCCTCCGGGTTGCTCTGAGCACCTTTCTCTTGAGCTGTAGATGGCTGCCTTGTTGCTGTATCCTGGGGTGGTGTGGGGAAGATGGTAAGGGTAGGGGAGGGAGAAAGAGAGGAGGAGGCTGAAGGAGGGAGGGAGGAGGAGGGATGTAAGAAGCCAGCTCTCTATCTCTTTCAAGGACACTAGTTTCATCGTCAGAACCTCACCCTCATGGTCTGGGCTTAATCTCATCACGTCCTACAGGCCCCATCTCACAACACGCTTGCCTTGGAGAGCCGGGTTCCCACGTGAATTTGTTGGACTTGTTTGCAACTCAGGCAACCCTCTTGTCTGTCCAATCTGTAGACTGATGATGACCACATCCTTTCCTCTGTTCTTCCTTTCATTGTTGCCTTGGGGAAGGGAGGGGGGCGGTTCTCATCTAGTCACATGATCTTCATGTATTGGTTAAGGGTCCCGACTGTGAGCAACAGACAGGCACGCTGGCTGCCATCAGTAGAAAGTGAATCTACTGAAAGGTTATTTGGGTTCTCCCTGACTAGAGGGGTGCTTGGGTCTTAACAGTAACTGCACTGATAGATCTCCTCTAGCTAGCTCCCACCATGGTGCTGACCTTTGAACCTGCCTTCCAACTTGGAGGCACCATTGGGCATTGCCTGCTTGCCCCGGGAAGCGGGTGGAGAGGAAGCAAAGGCCTCAGTAACCCCGCAGCCCCTAGCCCCAACCCCATACTCAGCTCAGCCATCTGGACATAGCTACAGTGGACCAGATATTAGCTTCCTTCAAGACTAAGGAGAATTTTCTGTTTGTTTGTATTTTAGGTCACACCCAGTGATGCTCAGGGGTTGCCTGGCACGGCTCAGGGGACATACGTGGTGCCATCAAACCACATCTGCTGTATGCAAGGTGAGCGCCCTACCCGCTGTACTGCGGCTCAGCCCAAGAGGCTTCAGCTTGGAATGCTTGCATTGCCTGCTCTGTGTCCAGAGGCAGGTGCTGTGACTGACCCCAGACGTGGTCTTCCCTATTCTTGTCTCCTCCATTGTGCATATCCACACCCAAACCACCGTCATCTCTCACCCGGTGACCACAGTAGCCTCCAAAAACCTCTTCTCTAGGCAGCGACTCCATCCTCACTGATCCCACTGGGAACCCGGGGGCTTCAAATTTCCCTTTTTTGGGGGTGTGGGAAGGAGGTTGGGGGATAAGCTTTAAACTCTCTCTGCCATGGCCTCAGAGGTCCATTCCTGACCTGGCCCTTTCCCCTTGTCTCCGCCTTCTGGTCACAATCCCCGCCCCCCTTCTGTTTGTTCCACTCCAACCGTGCGGGTCTGTTCATTGCTGCCACCCCTGGAGCCTGCCCAGACCAGGGCGACTCTCCCTTTGGTCTTGGAAAGCTTTATTTTCAGTTCCCTATGGGGTTCTTATCATCAAGCAGAGCTAGAACCCAACCTTACCTCCCCGGAGTCCTTCCTCCGACCACACAACCCAAGGCCCTCCCATCTGTGCTTGCTACTGTGCTACTGCTTTTTGTTCTGTTTTTGTTTCTTTGGCTCACAATCTAGCATTATTCGGGGATCCTTCCTGGCTGTGCATGCAGGGCCACTCCTGGCAGGGCTCAGGGGACCAAATGTGGTGCTGGGTATCAAACCCCGGGTTGGTCAGGTGGAAGGCAAATTCCCTGCCCATTGTATTATCACTCCTCCCACATCTCTTGTTGTTGTCTTTATATATAGCTTCTATGAAGTCGAGAAGTAAGCTTCTTTCTATGTCTGTCCCTCTTTTTCTGACTCATTTCACTCATTGAACATGATACTTTCCGTGCTGAAAGTAGACTATAGACCAAACATGATGGCCACTCAATACCTCTATTGCAGACCACAGCACCCAAAAGGAGAGAGAGGACAAAAGGGAATGTCTTGCCACAGAGACAGGGTTGGGGATAGGGTGGGGGTGGTGAGAGGGATACTGGGATTATTGGTGATAGAGAATGGGCACTGGTGGAGGGATGGGTACTCGATCATTGTGTGACTGGAATGCAAGCATGAAAGTTTATAACTCTGTAACTGTACCACATGGTGATCCACTAAAAAAAAAAAAACAGAAAGAAAGAAGCTTATCCATGTGTGGATTATCAGAGTGTCTGCCTCACCTGAGGTCTCCACTCTGCTGTGTTTCCTCTGCCCCGGACAGTTATCAGGCTCATGCTGTCTGCCCAGTGCTTTTGTAAATAACAGTCACTATCGCTGCTGGTTTGGGGCCTGCCGAGCCCAGGGTCCCAATTAGGGTCAATCCTCCCCCCCACTCCTCCCCACCACACATACACACACACTCACACACACACACACACACACACATGCACGCACGCACACAGTGCAGCAATATGTCTGTGTATGATAGCAGCTGTCCAATCCCTGGGCTCTGTCCCCTCTGCTGTCCCCATCACACTGAATGGTGCTGTGGTCCACTTGTGGTCAGGCCTGAAACCCAGGTGTGACTTATCATTCTCTCCGCTCCCACATTCCCCACATCGAATCAATCAGCAAGTCCGACAGATCAATAAGAAAGACAACCAACCCAGGGGAAGATGAAAGCGGAAAACAAGCCGATCACAGAAGAGACACACAAAGCTGTAAAGAGGCAGATCACAGAGCAGCAGCTCAGGTGACTGCTGACCATGCCCGGGAGAAGATGCTGAACGCGGGAAAGATGCTCCCTTCCCACCCGCATCATTAATGGTGCTGGGAACAAAGGGTCATGACAGACAGAAAGGCAGAACGAGCAGACAACAGGAATCTAAAGTGGGAAAGCACCGGGCCAGGCTCCAGTGTTTGCTGCTTCTCTGCCTTAAGGAAACACTCTTGGAATAAGCCCATGTTAGAGACGTTTGTCCTCTGCAGAAACCCTTTGATATCTGAAAGGCCAGCCCTGTTTGATTAGCATAGACAGGCAATTGACTGCAGAAGGCCGCCCTTGTTCTTCTAATGATTGTTGGTTTGAAGCAATAAAGATTGAAGGAGAAGGACTGTTGAGCTCTCTGAGACTGTTGCCCCCTGACCTCACACTTTTGTCTCTTATATCTCATTTTCTTAATCCTCCAACAGGTGCCTCTGCTTCAACTCTGTTCACTGGGGGCTGGTCCCCAGCAGAGAGAAGTGTGCAAACCTGGATCAAATATCTAGAGCTTGGAAGTCTGAGGAGATGAGTCCTCTGGTGCACTGGGGGTGGTGATATGAGTTGGTTGAACCATTTAGAGTAGTGCTTAGTAACATTCATCAAAAATCAAAACATTCAAATTCTGCAGCTCACCCCCCTCTGGGTCTGTCCAGGAGAAAAAAACTCCTAAGAGCAGGAATGATCGTTACATTGTGGTTCATGAAATCTCAAAACTAGGGCCAACCTAGATTTAACCCAAACCCAGGGGGATTGTTAACTAGGTTGGTGCTTCCTATGGGTTCAGTGAGACAGAGGGACATGGCTGAGAGGGCCAGGGACCCTCTGTGAAAGTGTCGGGATGAAGATGCCTCCTGAAATGCATTGTGTGTGTTGAATAAGATCAGAAGTTGCAAAACAATATTGGTAATATTTCCATACAGGCATAGATAACATAGTTATTGATTAGTAGTCTTTGCAAAGTGCTTACCTATACTTGGCACTGTTCTACGAGAGATTTAGTCAGGAGAAGTTATTTCACCTTTATCATCTCTCAATGAAGTAGATGCACAATAATTATCATCAGCTCCATGGATAGCTGAGGAAATTGAGGTGCAGAGAAGTTTGGCTTGCCCAAAGCTGCATGGTCAATAAGAAGTTAGCCTATGATTCAGAACGGGAGGGATCATGTCTTTCTTTTTACCTTTGGTTTGGGGAAACCCCTGGCATGCCCAGAAACTACTCTTGGCTTTGTGCTTAAGGGTCATTCCTGGTGATACTTGGGGAACCATATGCAGTGCCAGGGATCGATCCCTGCTTGACTGCCTGCTTTATCCCCTGGTTATATCTTTTAGCTATTGAACTGATGTAATAGTTGGGCCACTGTGGGTGCTGAGAACTCAGCATTCTTGCACTGGCATTATTTCATTTTTACAGATAAGAAAACTGAGCTGCAGAGAAGTAAGATGATCTCCCCAGAATCACCAGTTGTAAGTAGAGCAGCCAGCTTTGAACGCTGGAAGGCTTGGTCTTCCTTCTCCCTCCCTCCCTCCTTCCCTCCCTCCCTCCTTTCCTCCCTCCCTCCCTCCCTCCCTCCCTCCCTCCCTCCCTCCCTCCCTCCCTTCCTTCCTTCCTTCCTTCCTTCCTTCCTTCCTTCCTTCCTTCCTTCCTTCCTTCCTTCCTTCCTTCCTTCCTTCCTTCCTTCCTTCCTTCCTTCCTTCCTCCTTCCTTTTTCCTTCCCTCCCTCCTCCCCTCCTTCCTTCCTCCTTCCTTTTTCCTTCCCTCCCTCCTCCCCTCCTTCCTTTCCCACACCTGGTGGTGCTCTTTTTTACATTCAGTGATCACACTGGTAGGGTTTAGGGGATTGTCTGTGGTGCTGGGGGAAAAAATCCAGGTTGGTTGCATGCAAGGCAAGCGCACTATCCTCTGTGCTGTCTCTCTGGCTTCTCTGCCTGTTTCAAAATTGTCTGAATAGAGCCAGATATTTTGTCTCTTAAACGGTCATCAAATATGGGATTTGTAGGTATTTTCTGCCACTCACTAGTTAGCTTCCCATTTGTTAATGGTTTCCTTTGCTGAGCAGCAGTCTTTAGTTTGGTGTCATTTCATAGGTTTATTTTTATTTTTGCCACCTTTGCTTTTGATGTCAATTCACCATTCTGAACTGGGCGTCTGATAATGACTAATTCCCTCCTCAGATGATTTCGGTGACGAAGCTGCAACTGGTCCACAAGTCTCCTGAGAGTCCAGACAAACCATGTACACATGACCGGACCACAGGAGACCGGAAGCAGATTCCCACGTCCCTCAGAGACAGCATGCTAGTCACAGCTCCCTGTCCACCTCCTGCTGCCCATCCCATCATATCCTTGCTCCTGGGTTCCCTCTGCCTGGAGTGCCTTTCCCCCAGAACCCTCCTTTCATTGACGCATCTTCTCCGGGGCCATGGGAGCAGGTGGTACATTGAAGCAACCCCCCGCCCCCTGCCAAGAACACAGATGAGAATCATTGACCCCAGGGGAGGGCCGTGGTCTAGAGTTCAAGACATTTCCCCAAAGAACCTTTCCCTCCCAAAGAGAAATTCCGGTGTCAGCCGTGAGATAATAATTTCCCCACCTCATTACCTAAACCACGAACCTGGAAGAAATAAATGCTGCTGTGCTGGTGTTGGCGCTCTGCTGGGGAAGGGACGAGAACTAGATGATTCATTCCAGCCTGGAAATTATGGCAGCGCCACCCAAAGGCCCGTGAGCCTCTGCTCACTGAAGGGCAGGGGGGATTTTGTTAAGGGGGGACGAGAGAGAGGGTGAGGAAGGAAAGGCCTGGAGACAGCACTGCTTGGAGTTGTTCTTTGTGCTCTTGACCTGCAGGGGTTTGAAGGGAGAGGTGACCATCCAGGTCACTTTGCCCGGAGCTGTGACCCCTCTTGGAAGGTCCTGCTGCTCTGCTGAGAATGGAGTCTATTGTGCAGAAGGCCGGCAGATCGGCTTGTGTCCTGTCTTTATGGTCTGTGCACCACGCACAGGCATGCACGAGTACTTTTGCACAAAGTACTTGTGCAGGTACTTTTGCATGAGTACTTTTGTACAAGTATTTTTGTACCAAGGCACTTTTGTACAAAGGAGTGAGTATGTGTTGGGCACTGTGAGTCCACTGTAAGGGCTGGCGGGGCGGATGTTCTGGGACAGAGTGAGAGCAAGTGTCGGGGGGGGGGACATCTCTTTCAGGGAGGAGTGTGTGTGGGGGGGCGTGGGGAGGTGGGCATGGGAGGGGAGGACTAGCCCAGCAAAAGTTGTGCTCTAAGAGGGATGGAAGGGTGGCAGGGAGGCTGGCATTTGTTTACCCCACAGGGTCTCGGGGAGAGAAGCAAGCTCAGGAGAAGGATGGAGAAGGGCAGGAGACAGGAAGGAGGCAGGCTCCTGCAGGGCTGGATATCCGTGTCCCGGGGCTGCGGGCTAAGGAGCAGGGAGGTGGCTTTGTTGGGGTAGCACTATAGCTCTGTCTCCCCGATGTTCATTGATTTGCTTGGGCGGGCATCAGTAACGTCTTCATTGTGAGACTTGTTACTGTTTTTGGCATATCGAATATGCCATGGGTAGCTTCCCAGGCTCTGCCGTGTGGGCAGGATACTCTCGGTAGCTTGCCGGGCTCTCCGAGAGGGACAGAGAAATTGAACTCGTGTGCAAGGCAAACAAAACACCCTACCCGCTGTACAAGTGATGCAGTCTGGGGTAGGACAGAAACATTTACAAAGTTTGTAAAATTTACACGTTTGTACTCTCTTTACAATTTGTTGGGGTAGGACAGGAAAATTTATAAGTGATGGGGTCTGGTGCCTCCCTCAACTCTTCCTTGATGGAAAACTTGGTGAAGCCCTGCCCCCAGGATAGGACCCCCGCAGGGCTTCTCCCTCAGGACTGGCAGCTCTGAAACCCAGCACTGAGAAGCCAGGTTTCATGGCTGTCTGTCCCCAGACCCCGGCTTCTCCTCCAGACCCAGGAGCCCCTGTTACAGCTCAGCTTGGCCCAGTGTGGGGACCAGACTGTGTCTCCTGATACATTGTCAGCAGTGGACACTAGTGCCCAGTAGCAGCACTGCTAAATGTCAGCCTGATGGAATGATGATTGTCTGGTAACCACAGCAGTACACTGATATCACAAATGATGGGGTGCCCCTTAATTTCATTATGCTGACGATAATCCAAGAGTCCTGGAGGAACAGCGTGGCCATCTATGCACACGGACAAGATAGACTTGGAGTGGGGGCTCAAACAGTCTTTAGAGAAGCCTGAGTGTGAAGCAATGGTTTTATTTCTGGTCACTCAACCCTCATGGTCCCCATCCATCTGTCCACCTGTCTGTGCATCTGTCCATATATCCATTTGCCATCCATCCATCCATCCATCCATCCATCCATCCATCCATCCATCCATCCATCCATCCATCCATCCATCCATCATCTGTCAACATGATGAGAATCATTGAACCCCAGAGGGAGGGCCAAGACACCATCAATCCATCCACCATCCATACATCTACCCACTCACCACCATTTCATCCACCCACTCACCCCTGAGCTATCCACCTACCCTTCATTTCACAAACAGTCATTGCAGAACCATGCTCAGTACTGGGACTGGGAAGGTAAGCCTGTGTGGTTGTGTGGCTTCTGTTGCTTAGGAACATGAGCAAACAGGCACATACACCTGATACAGAAGGTTGACTGATCCTGACGTAAGATGAAGCAGAAACAGGATCGAGGGAAAAGACTTCAAAGGCATGAGGAAGGACAGAGGCCTGGCCAGGTGAGCGGTGGTGAGGTGTCAGAGGAGAAAGCGCCAAGTTTTTAGAAACTCTAATATTCAATAAGACAAAAGCATAGTGTGTGAGCACCCACATGCCCACACACTGTGTGCATTGTGTGTGCCCAAGAAGATGTGCACCAGCCTGCCATGCATATATGTGAGAGCACAAGGCATGTGTGTGTGTGTGTGTGTGTGTGTGTGCATGAGAGAGAGAGAGAGACATACATACACACATACATACATACAGAGAGACTGCACACCATTGGTGTGTATGCCTGTGAATGTGTGGAAGGCAGGGGAGAGATAAGGCTGGGGAAGGGGGAAGGGATGGCTTTTATAGCCTCTCTTCAAAGAGCTCAGGGTTGAAGAAACAAAATCCAGGAAGGAAATAGTCTTTGCAGGCCACCTCTGCCCCCAATGAAAGGGGACACTGAAGGGCCTGGTTGCATTGGTGACCTAAGTGAGATGGGAGAGCAAGAATAAGCCACCCTGAAACCCCTTGATATGTCAGCCTGCCCTGCACCCCCGTTATTGCAAGAGGAAAGGGTTAAAGAGCCTGAGCTCCTAATTTCTATCCTTGCTCTTCTGGCTCATGAAGATGCATTAGTGGAGCGCAGAGAGCAAAGGTGTGTCAAGTCCCTGCCCCGGGCTAGTTCTCGCAAGAGAAGAGAGTGATGTTGCTAAAGAGAAATTTTCCAGGCCAGTGGCTGACAGCCTGGTATTGTGTGGAGGCAGAGAAACAAACGCAGCTCCGGCTCTTGCCCTGCTCCACGGGGCTCCTGTGCATCGGGTTAATTGTTTGTGCTGAACATTCCCCAGAAGATCGGCCTCTTAATGGGGATCAGGAGTAGGGGGGCACACTGCTTAGCCCCTCCTCCAGCTCAGCCCACGGCTGACGGTGGTAACTGCGATGGCCAGTGCGGGCTCCCACCTCTGTCCTAGTAGACTGAGCTGTGGGTTTACTGCAGCACCAAGCCCACTTCCCCGAGAGCTGTGGGGTCTAGTCTGGGCCTTCCTCAGCCTTCCCTGGAGCCGTCCTCAGAGCCTGCTGGACGCCTGGCCAGCCCTGCTTTCCCGGAGGAGACAGGGAGATCTGGAACTATTTGTTTTTCTGTTTTATTTAGAGAAATTTACTTAGAGAGAGAGAGAGAGAGACAGAGACAGAGAGACAGACTAAGAGATAGAGAGACAGACAGAAAGAGAGAAGCAGAGAGAGATAGAGAGACAGAGACAGAGAGACTGAAAGACAGAGACAGAGAGAGACAGAGAGACAGAGACAGAGAGACATATAGAGGACTGAGAGAGAGAGACAGAGAGATACAGAGAGACAGAGAGTAGCAGAGAGAGACAGACAGAGAGACAGAGAGATAGAGAGACTGAGAGACAGAGAGACAGAGAGAGACAGAGACAGGTTCAAGAGAGAACATGGGGAGAAAAACCAGACCTGAGAACTATGTGTTGATGGGTCCCACAGATGAGGAAAGCTGTGGAGAATTTTCGGGGGCCCCGTGGCAATGACATCTATCTCCATGTCTACCAGGTGCATGCGTGGTCTGTTCAAGCTGGGGGTGGGAATGTGGCAATGACAATAGACAATAAGTGCACCAGGTAGGTGCTTACCATGTGTTGGCCCCTGGGCTTACGGGGTCCGCAGGCCTCGTGCTGTCTGCTCTGCACACTCAGTGTCATGAGGGATCTATGGTGTGTAGTGTGGTTCCCAAAGATGTCCATGTTCCACAGACCCTGTGACTGTGACTGGAGAACAGGTCAGTCATAGTTGAATTATGATCTTGGGAAGGGGAAGTGACCCCGGGCCCCATGGAATCACAAGAGTCCTTTTTAGTGAACCGCAGACCAGAGATTGGCACCCGAGATCCAGAGAGGAAGAGCAGCTGTCACTATTGGCTGGAAGGTGGAGAAGAGGCCTTGGGGCTAGGAATGTGCTAGAAACGGGAAAATCAGGAAACAAAGCCTCCACCATGCCACCCTGCCCCAGGCTTGAGTTTAGCCCATGAGACCCCTTTCAGAGTTCTGTAACACAATCATAAATATACGTGATCTCAGCCATTAATGGTTCCATCAGCAATAAGTCATGAATATGGCAGGTCTCATTGTTTTGACCCTTCTTTCACCACTAGGGACAGGGAGAGGCACAGAGAAGATTCTAGAAGGCTTGAAGTCACCCATAATATTAGAAGCGACTCTCATGAGTTGGGACTCTGACCGTCTCACTGTGCCCACCCCTGCTTTAGAAAGGCTGGGGGCATAGTCTCAGTGAGTGGCTGCAGGGGCTGGTGGACATTGGAAGTAGGGGGATCAGACTGGGGTGGCAATCTGTCCGTAGAGAAACAAAAGAAGACTCTTTTCTATGGTCATGGTTTGGGATGGGAACAGGATACTGAGCTTGCATGCAGTTGTGAAGAATGAATATTTAAGGGTGAAAATATACTATGCAGTGCCAGAGAGAGCTATTTAACAGGCTTAACACATGCTTTGTATGTACGGGGTTGGGTTTGCTTAACCTGCCCTGTGTATGGTCCCTTGTGCACCTCTGGGAGTGACTTCTTGGTCAGTGAGTTTGGGAAAGTTCCTAAGCCCTGCTGGGTATGATCCCCTGCCAATAGGAAACATCCAATCAAAGCTTACAACACCCGATGCTTAAGAAGTTAACTTAAAATTTTTGATAAGGGTGCAGGAAAGAAGAGCACGAGCTTTGGATTAAGGTCTGGGTGCAGCCCTCCTCCAGCCTCAATGGCAAGTTTGTCCTCCAAGAAATCAATAATAGTGGAAACCACACCCGTGGGCTGTGGGGAGGGGTGGTTTGGTGCTGTGTGTTGACCATGTCACTCTGGACAGGGCACGTGTCCCTGTCACTAAGGCATCAAACAGAGGCTTCAGACACCCCCTAGCCCCCACTCCAAGCTTAACTTTCTGGAGTGAACCATTCAGACTGGTGGCCGAGGAGGCGGACAAAGGGCTCTGCTCAGCCCAGTCTCCACCCCGGCCCCGGGCATCACAGCTGCCTGCCTTTCCTCTGTGGCATTCACATTGCAGCGTCCTGCCAGCCTTCTGCCAAGTTCCCCTTGCCCTACTGTCCCACCATCTGCCCCAAGCACCCTGGACTCCTGGGGGTGGTGAGCCAGCTGGCTCTCCCCTTCTAGGTACCCCGAGCTGGGTTTCAGGGGAGATTGTTGGGTTTGTAACCTGATGAAAAATTGACATTTTATAGAAATCCCCTTGGGAAGAGAATGATGCAGGAGAACTTGAATGAACTGCTTGAACAAGAGATGGTCTTCAACCATCTCATTTCCTTGAGATATCTGGTGTGGGGACCCACAGAGCCTTGACTTTCTGGGGTGAACCGTTCAGACTGGTGGCCAGCACAGTGGAGAGGAAGGCCACTGCCCCAGGGTATCTTTGTTTCTTTGTCTTTCTCCCACGTGGTTCCTGGTTTCACTGGGTGATTGAGAATGGAACACAGAAGGCACTTTTGGTTGCAGGATGGGTCTGGATCTGGCCCATGCTGGAGGACTCAGAAGCTGCAAACATAAATGCTGGCACAGGGACGCCCATAGGTGCCTACCACAGTTGGCTCTACCCGCGAGACCATCCAGAAATCGCTTTTCTGGAATTTTGTGAGAGTGCTGTGATGTTTCCTTCCCCAGCCCCATCCATTAAGTGGGGTAGGATGAGGGCTTCTCTGAAACCCTCAGAGAGGGTCTGGGTGCCTCACCACCCCCTCCTTCATCAACGGAGGCTTGGAGGAGAGGGTGCCTTGGGTGCATGATATTTTGGGGTACTCCCTTGCAGGGCTCTGAGTGCAAGCTAAATGCAGTAGGAAGATTACCCATTGTAGCCCCAGGGGCTGCAGTGTCAGTCACTCACAAACTAGGAGACTATTAAAAGATGAGAATGGGATGGAGGTGCATTGAAGGCCATCAGGGCATGCTTCAGGGCCATGTCAGAGGGTTAAACCAGTGTGACTAAGACCTAGGAAGTAATAATCAATAGCTCCATCCCTCTAGGTCACTGCTCAGTGCTCATCTACCTGGGTAAGACAGATGAGTCTAGAGGTGGCAGAGAGCCGGGAAGGGAATATTCTGAAGAATACACCTTTTTTTTGGATGGACGCTTGAAGTGATGCTCAGGCTTGGGAGCGATTCACTTCAAGGACTCTTGGCTTTTGTATGTTTCAACTTTCAATCGCAACTCTACA
Organism: Sorex araneus; assembly: GCF_027595985.1. Lineage (NCBI taxonomy): Eukaryota > Metazoa > Chordata > Mammalia > Eulipotyphla > Soricidae > Sorex > Sorex araneus. The sequence continues at coordinate 37,873,387 of NC_073306.1, forward strand.
CTAATGTGTTTTTTTGCATTGAATTAAAATTAATCTAATACTTGACAACTCTGGCTGGATGCCTGCCAACTATGGAGACTGGAGATGCTTCCTGTAAATCCTGCCACAGAGGATTCTGACGATTCAGGGAACAGCTCATCTATTGTGCTGCCACACACCCCTGACCCTGGCTCTCCAGAGATCCATTTCCTCAGATCCTCTTGCACAAATGTGAGCATGTTCCGAGGCAGTTACTTTTTCGAATCTGTCTAATCTCTGGGGACCAGGATCATTTGAGGTGCAGGGAAAGGGTCATTTTGATGAACCAACTCTGCTCCAAGTCAGTCTTGGATTTTTTCCAGTAATAATCTTTTTCGTCATTAATGGCCTGCTGGGTGAATCTTATTATATCTCCTTAAAATAATTTAGATGCTAATATCTCCCAGTGACCATTATGCGGGGAACAAGGGGCTGGAGGTGGTGGTGAGGACTGAAGGCTGTCTTAATTCTATGCTCCTTTTCACAGCTGGAGACCCTCTTGCAACGGCCCAGGAAGAACTGCCCTCACCAGCAGGATTTCACGCCTGTGCCCTCAAAATGCCTTTGACTGGTATTCCAAAAGTTCTTTCTGAAGTGTAGAGCCAGGTTTCTGGCTGAGCAACTCAAGGGGACTCTAGGTGAATTTCCCAGAGATTTCTGGATCAACTATGAGAGGGCCTTTGCACTTTTGATCAGAGGTGATCAAAAATGTAATGGAGAGTGGGCTGGGAAAGGCAGCAAGGTAAGCATAAAAATCTGGCAGTCAGGCGATTCGATTCCCAGTTGTATGTTTGTTCAATTCCCAGCCTGTTTGTTATGACTAACCAAGTTCATTCATTTCTCGTGTTCCTTCTTTCATTCATTCAGACCTATTGATTTTTTGCTTTGTCTTAGGACTATGCTGGTTCTGAGGAAAAGATGCCTGCTTCAGGGCATTCGTTGTTTGTGTGTTTTTTTCTCCTTCCCATGGCTGAGCCCTTAACCATCTGGGGCTATGTAGGGGAGGCTAGAGGGCTCTTCTAGGCTCTTTGTCTACCAGGGAGCTTGAATATTAGGCACCTCAGTTCCAGGGATGTGGGTGCAGCATCAGCATCTTGCTTTTAAGAAGCTCAGAGTCAGTGGAAGCAAACTCCTCATGTCCTAGGGCTAAGTGGGTCAGTGCATGTTCATTTAGAGCATACGGGAAAACCAATGGGGGTATGACGCTCTGCTTAGGGCTGGCGATGACAAAGCTGCAGAAGCCCCCAGGCACAGGGATCCCACCTCTGAGTCCTCAGGGAATCACGAGTCAAATCCAGCTGGTATTTGAACCCCTTTCACTAGACAAAGGCCAACACGGCCCTCCTCTAACTCTTGGGAACTTGGTTTTGATTCAACCCTGGGGAATGGTGTAATGAAAGAGGCTGACTCTGCACTGAGGTTCTTGATTTTGAGCACTGGGAATATGCCACCACTTAAAAACAAAGTGATAATGCTGTTGACATTTTAACAGAAATATTTCTGGTCGGATGCTAGAGAGTACGCCAATGTTGTTTTCTTAAACAGGAGGAAGCATGAGGTGTGAGTATAAAGCTTGATGGTGTAGCATATGGGCCCCACCAGCTGGGGGAAGGGTCAAGATGACATTCCAGGGATTGTCCTAAGGATATTGTGTCCTTGGCTCTGACTCAGTCTATCTGTGGGGACTCTAGGCTCGGCTGATTCCTTTTCAGGACACCGGGGATCCCCGTGAGCAGACTCTGAGGTGAGCACTCTGACATGCGCCATTGCCACCAGGAAGAAGCAGCACCGCCACCTGTGCCTCCTTGCAGGGTTTACGTGAGCCCAGGGTCTCAGTGTGAACCTGTGCTTGTTACAGGGAACTGTTCCCAGGGCTGCCCTCTGCCAGCCTGTGGTCGTGGTGGAGGCTGATAGAGGACGTTGACGTCTGGAGGGGGGGCAGCTGGCAAGAACAAGTGGGGACCCCATGAGAACTCTGAAGCTGGGGCCTGCAGAAAACTGGATCTTCTGTCAGAGTGAAACTCAAGCCTGGTCTGGTGATGAGAGAAGCTGAAGGAAGTTCTAGAGATTTTAGGAAGAGAGCACAGGCGTTGGACCAGGAATGGCTTCCTGCTGCCAGTATTGTGTTTGGAACCAAACTTCTTTCCTGATGAAGATCCACTATGTGTGGGCCCAGGGTATGCTCTGCCGGGCAGCCCCAGGTCTCCCCCACTGGGGTCCAGGTCTGCTCCTTAGCCTGGGCTTGGGGCCTCAAGGTCCCCAGAATCTCAACACATTGGGATGGGGTGGGGGGCAGGGGTGGGCAGAGAGATAGTATAGCATTTGCCTTTCATTTGGTTGACCTGGGTTTGATCCCCAGCATCCCATGTGGTCCCCTGAGCACTGCCAGGAGTAATTCCTGAGTGCAGAGCCAGGAGTAACCCCTGAGCATCTCCAGGGGTGGCCCAATACCTCCCCACCCAAGAAAAAAAAGGGAAGGGGTGCCATGTCAACACGTCCAACACCCTCTTTTCTAGAAGGAGCAAGAAGTAAAACCCAAAAAAGATAAGGACTTTTCTGAGGTCATGAGGTCATATGATGGGGTCTGGGACTGTCGAAACCAGGGCCAGTTGATTTCCCATGATGCTGTGCTGTATACTAGTGCCAACTGTCCTTTTTGGATATGGCTGTCCCACCAGCAAGCATCTCATCACAGCAGGCTGGGGCTCTCAGGGACTGATATTCTAAATCCTTGCATTCTCATTAGGCCTTTACTTCCCACAGTTCGTGGAGGTGCCTTCAGGGACAGTCCTTCCAGATGCCAAGAGGACAGGCTCTGACTGCACGTCAGGCTCCGACTTTAGCAGCCTGCCCAGGGCCTTGGGAAACCTTTGGGAACCACAGGTGCCCCAATTGCCTCATTCAGTTGTTTTCAGAACAGAGTGAGCCAGCGTGCCCCTGGGGCTGGTGAGCAGTTACGTTTGCCACCGCTCTTGGACTGGTTAGCAGTTGCTTTTTTTTTTTTGTTGTTTTTTTTTTTTTTTTTTTTTTTGCTTTTTGGGTCACACCCAGCAATGCTCAGGGGTTACTCCTGGCTTTGCACTCAGGAATTACTCCTGGCGGTGCTTGGGGGACCATATGGGATGCCAGGGATCGAACCTGGGTCGGCCGCGTGCAAGGCAAACGCCCTACCCACTGTGCTATCGCTCCGGCCCCTGGTTAGCAGTTGCTTGGACAGTCTCTGTTAAGGAAGGAGCAAGCACCGTGGTGGCACTTGCCGCTGCTCTGGGTGACATCAGAGCTGTGTGCTTCTCTCACAGGGAAAGCGGTTCACACTGCCCGAGGAAGCCTGGCTCATTCAGTGGTTCAAGTCTGGGAAGCCTGTCCTGGCGGCACCTCTGCACCCCTTCCCACCCTGCTGGCATTAGCAATAGAACTCCTACTTTGATCTCTGCCTTCCTCTTTTGTAATTTCTTCAGTCACTCGGGCACCAGAATGAAGGATTATTTGAGCCTGTTCAAACCCCATTAATGTTCAATATGGCCATCTTTAACAAATCAGAAAAGATTTGTTAAATCTTTTTAGAAATTTGTTAGAAATCACCCATACTTGGGTCACTCAGCAACGACTGTCTCAGGTTTTGTCTTTTCTTTTCTTCTTCCTCCTTTTTTCTCTTTTGGTTTTTGGCCACCCCCGGCCTTGCTCAGGACTTACTCCTGGCGCTGTGCTCAGGGATCACTCCTGGTGGGACTTGGGGGACCATATGGGGTTCCAAAGATGGAACCTTGGTAGGCCTGTATGCAAGGCAAGCTCCCTACCCACTGAACTATCTTTCTGGCTCCAAGGAGGAAGATGTTAATGTTTAAAAGAGGGTTCAAGGGGCTGGAGCGATAGCACAGCAGGTAGGGCATTTGCCTTGCACGCGGCCGACCCAGGTTCGATTCCCAGCATCCCATATGGTCCCCCTGAGCACCACCAGGAGTAATTCCTGAGTGCAGAGCCAGGAGTAACCCCTGTGCATCGCCGGGTGTGACCGAAAAACCAAAAAAAAAAAAAAGGGTTCAAACCTTACTGAGTGTGGTGGAAGTTCAGCACCTAGTTCAGCACCTGCCTGCCTGAGCACCCAGTTAAGAGGGCAAAGCTCTGGGAGTGAGCACCCCTGCTCACCCAGGTCCCGGCTTTTGTCTCCTGATTTCCCAGCATGCCCTGTTCCCACCACCACTTCCCAGCATGCCCTGTGTCCCTGCCCATAGCCCTGTTCCCAGAATACTTTGTACCCCATCGTGCCTTTGTACCTGCAGGGCTCCTTTCCCACTTGACTCTCTCTTAGCTTCCCTGTGGGAACTTTGCTGTCTTCGAGAAACAATTCTAAGATCCTCATCCTGCACAAAGCCTCTTTTAAGCCCTAGCACAGTGTGCTCTTTCTACCCAGAATTGCTCTGCCTTCCATGGAACTGAACCGAAACCTCATTGGGCCCCCTGAGCCCCCTTCTCCCCACCCCCCGCCACAGCCTCTGCAGCCGCGGGCCTGAGAGGGTGTGCAGCTGTTTGTCAGGTCTCATTAGAGGTGAGGAACTGGGGCTTCTGACACTGCTGCGTCTCCCGGACACACAGGCTCAGCTTTGCCTGAGTCTGCAGCTGCTCTTGGAGGGAGCCCCCACCCCCCTGTACCCCTAGAGACACCCCGGACCTGGCACGATGTCCTTCGCCTGGCACACATGCCTCGCCGTGTGCACAATCCTTGTGATCTTTTCTCTCCCATCCCTCCACTTCTCTGCTTTGTGCATCAGAGCACACCAAACCTCTTGGCTTCACAGGACAAGGGGGGTTTGCTCATGAGATTCTGGGGGTGAGCAGACTCTGCCAGTGAAGGTGCTCCCCACCCTAGCCCAGAGCTCACTACCTGTCTGCCTCCCAGTCCCAAGGTGCTCCACGGTCTGACTAGCACTTCCTTGCTGACTCTAGAGGGAAGAGAGAGGCTGCCTGCTCTCTTCAAGTTTGCATTTTACGGTCCAAGACAATGATAGGTTCTCTGAGCTTTGAGGGTGGGGAGTGAGTCTCCACCTCTCCTTGGACAGGGTAACAGCGCAGAGAAGGGTGGGGGCATTTCATAGCTGCGTTTAGAGACACTTCCAGCTCAATCCAGCTGATGATGCAATGGTCCCTCTGTCCTCCTGTGGATCTGTGGCTCACAGACTTCAGTCTGGCTCCCTCAGCTGCCCTGGCTGCGGGGTTAGTGTCACAATTTGTTAATGTTAGGCTGCTGGATCCCAGGACTCCAGCATGCAGAGCATGAGCTCCAGCCCTATCTCCCCAGCCCCAGATATTTATTGATTACTATTTTGGAGGCTTGAGGGCTATAGTTGACAGTGCTCAGGGGTTGCTCCTGGCATGATGCTCAGGGGTTGGTCTGTGTGGTGCTGGAGATTAAACTGGGTCTCTGGCAGCTGCTCCAGCCCTTTGAGCTCTCTCCCTGGTTCTCATCAAAGGATTGGGATGGAGTGTGGCTCTGTGGTAGAGCATGTTCTTGTATGTGTGAGACTTTGGGTTCCATTCCTGGTACTGCATATCCCCACTCCACCCCTCTAATACCCACCAGAGTGACCCCAATAATAAGCAAACAATTAACCCTCTGCGCCCCAAGCATCGCCTTTTGCAGACTGAGCTTTGCTTCTTCATGCCATCATGTCTGATCCAAGCTGCAACTTCAGCCTAGAATGCCTGTCCCTGGCTTTCTGCACATTCCTCTTTAGGGTGCTGATTCCTACTGAAAGACCATCTCTGTCACAGTGCTGAGGGAGTCACTTCTCTAAGCTTTCGGGTCTTGTGTGCCTAGATCACCCTGGAGTGCAGTTACTGGACTCCCATTTTTCCAAATTTTCATGCTTCTCCACATACATTGCAGTGATTAGTGCCTTGTCCCAGTCACTGTGGCACTGTAGGTGAGAGGTGGTAGACATAAGGATGTGGGTCAGCATGTGATCACAGCTTCTTGGTTGCTGGCAGTATCCCTGCTGGCCCCTCCATTTGAGGAAAGAATAGCTTAAGGTGTGGGGCACTAATGACCCTTTCGAGCTCACTCTGAATGTGAACAAGTTTTGGAGAACAGAGCAGTTAATTTTATTTCTAGTTTTGTTTCTAATTTTGTTTCTAGTTTTCTTTTTGTGTGCCCGAATTATATTAAAACACATAGTCTGGTTTGGGGTGGGGGGGTGTTGAATGTTTTGGCCCCCACCTGGCTGTGGTGCTCAGGGCTTACTCCTTCTTCTGTGTACAGGGATCACTCCTGGTGGAGCTCTGGAAACTGTATGCAGAGGTAGAACTGGAGTCGGGCTTCTACACACACCTGACCCCCTGTACCTCCTCCACTCCATCTAATAAAATTGAACAGAGCTCCTTTGGACAACAAGATAAAAGCTCAGTGATAAAAAGCATTGTATAATTATCTAATTTACAGCATTTTCCTCATTGTACCAAAAAATCCCACCAGGGCTAGATAATCTCATTGGCCACTGCCCAGAACTCACGGCTGCTTCTCCCAGAAGGGAGCATAAAATGAGGCCCCCATAACTATGCCACTGCACTCTGCGCCAGGCTGTTTTCACTCAGGTGCCCCAAAGGGGGCCAGGTGAGAGCCCTCCTCACCCCAAGGGATCCAACCCCTGGCAGCCAACCTCCACAACCCAATCGCCGCCACACTCTAGGCCACTTTCCACATGCTTGGGCTGAGCTTCACATATGAGTGAACATATTCCTAAACTGCGTGGCCTCGAAAGTGGCCACATGACACATCATAAGACACTCCCTACTCATTTTCCATAATTACCATACCATATTTGATTGGAGGCAAGATGGCGCTGCCGCCGCCTGAGCCCCTCGCGCTCTCCCGAACCTGGCTCACCATCTTGCCTTAGACAATGTGCGGCTCAGAACTCCAGGCATGGAACTACATGTGGGATCCCTGCTGGAAATCTACGCGTGATTCCTGGTGGACATCGCTGGCTGTTTTGCAAAATTCAGATAGAATGGTGTCAGTGGGGCACGAAGAAACCACATCAGTGGCCTCAGTGTCGTCACCTCCCTGGCTGGGCTGAGTCACAATGCCTTGGACATAGAGCCGTGGGCAGCAGTGAGTGCAGTGGATCATCCACTGTGGGGTGCTGTCAGCCAACCACCTAATGACCTGGGACTTGGTGCAGGTGTTCGACCTGACACAGACCCTCCTCGATAGGGTCCTGCTCTGCCAGCTGTTCAACAACCTCTGGGCGCACTCCATCAGCCTCAAGAAACTCAACCTGAGGCTGCAGATGTCCCAGGTGCTGCCCAGAGATGCAAGCAGGTATGTGTTTTTCAGTGTGCAGATTGTTACAACATGCCAGTTGACCAAAAGCTTACGTTTAGTAGGCTGGGAACACCTGTAAAGGCGATTAAAGGCCACCCCAAAAGCCTCCGTCTCTCTTGGAGAGCCCAGCAAGCTACCGAGAGTATCCCGCCCACACAGCAGAGCCTGGCAAGCTACCTGTGGCGTACTTGACATGCCAGTAACAACAGTAACAACAATGGTCCTCATCCCCCTGACCCTGAAAGAGCCCCCAATACGCCATTGGGCTACACTAGCACACGACAGGGATGAATAGAGACGTTACTGGTGCCCGCTTGAGCAAATCGGTGAACAACGGGATGACAGTGATACAGTGATACAGTGATGCCAAAAAAATCATGCATCTAATAATCACTGCTATCATATGTTAAAGGAAATATGCTAATTATTGGGGTGTAAGGATTCACCCACCAAACAGATTCGCCCAGCCATATCAGAGACCATGCTATAGCTATAGTGCACACCCTCCTCTCCCCCCCCAACCCGCCCAGATTTCGTTCTGTAAATATAAAGTGAATGAGTTCAATTCTAGTCCTTCAGAAAGGGAAGGGGAAAGCTCAAAGAGGTCAGGCGACTGAAACCACACTTGTTCAGACTGGCTGTGCACTTGTATTTGAGAAAGACCAGAAAATACCATCCTATTAGAGGCAGCATCCCTGCTCTTCTATTCAGAACCGGATGGACCTGGCCAAAGGGGTGAAATTGCCCTTCCCCTGAGCATAAAGACGGAGGGACACACTTCCTTCTCATGGGCACACACATTTTAAGAGAAAAACCTTTCTTTCTTTCTTTCTCTTTGATCCTGGAAGTCACACCCATCCCTAAATTTTATCTCCCCACTTATACTTTTGACAAGTGGTGACTGACTTGCCTTGTCTGGTTCAGGTCACAGATGATGAGATTTGGTTTAGGAGTGAGTGACTGGAAATTTATGTGGATAGATTTTAGATTTTAAAGATATATTTTTTCTCTTTCTGCATAATTCACATTGGCGATGCAGCTCACTACTTATTTAATGGCAACAAATTTCAGTCTTATCCATAGAAGATCCTTATAGAGATATGGTCTTCTGGCATCTTCCCAGGCAGTCTGCTACTGTACTGATTAAAGCTCAGTCTCTGGGCCAGGGAGATATGGTGCATGCCATGCACATGGCTGCTCCTGGTTCCATCCCTGGTATCACATGACTCTCCAGGTATTACCAGGTATCTCTGGGATCCCCCAATCATCACTGGGTTAGGCTCTGGAGGCTTCTGAACTCCACTGGGGTGGGCCTTGTGGGCCTTGGCACCACAGGGCCTAAGAGGCACCACAACCTTGGACCCTCACATCCAACTACCCAGCCCAGTTGGCTGAGGATCCCCTGAGTGGCCCCTAGGACCCTAAGGCAGTGCCTGGGAGGTCATGTTCTTTCTGATCCCCCACCAAAAAAGAAAATAAGCCCAGTCTCTGGACTCAAACCTGAATTAAAATCCCATTGCTGATGCTCATTAGTTTTGTGACCTTGAATACCCTTGAGCTGCTGATGGCATTTATCTCATGCTGTTGTGAGGATTGAAGGGGTCACTGTACAGTGCCTGGCCCATCAGTGTTTCTGAAGGCAGTGTTCTCAGTTGGCTCAGAAGACAAGCCCGGAATTAGAGCTCTTAGAAGCTGAGACCGCCCTCCCTCTTTCTCTGTCCCTGTTCTGACTTTGTTTATCCAATGTATAACATTGTATAACATGATATAACAATGTATAACTTAGGGATTCAGCATGGTGTGGAGTAAGACAGGCGTGGTCCCTGTCTTCCTGGGCTTGAGTTTCCAAAGGAAGATAGCTGTAAAGAAAAGTTCAGAACAGGGTGCTAAGGACTCTGTCAGGGAAATGTAAGTGCTCTGGAGCACGTCTGGGATTCAGAGAGGTGGTAAAGGGGAAGTGCTCTTTGGAGTTGGGGTATTGAAGCAGAGATCTAAAGGATTACAGATGTTGTGGTGGAGCCCTGGGAACAGTGTTCTGGGCAGAGGGAACAGCATGGGCAAAGGCCCAGAGGAGAGCAGTGGGGCAGGCTTAGACCTATGGAAGAATCCAGTGTGATGGTGTGGGGAAGGAGGAGGATTCCCCCTGGGAGGACTGAGTGGATCTGTAGAGGAGACATGGGAAAGAAGCCTCAGCTGCTGCCTGAGGCTTCTGATTCCTCTCAGGAAAATGTGCGGAGCAACAGTGCCCATTCTTCACATTGCCATGTGATGAGGTGGTGTGGTGTGGGGTGTTCTGGCCTGGGACGTGGGTCCCACGGACACTCGTATTGGGGCTGCAGTTACGGTGACACTGGAGCTGAGGAGTTTTTTTTTTTTTAGTTGAATCACTGTGAGATACAGTTGCAAGCCTTCATGTTTGGGTTATAATTATATAATGATCAAACACCCATCCCTCCACTAGTGCACATTTCCCACCACCAATCTCCCCAGTATACCCCCCCTTCCCACCCTCCCCCTGCCTCCACAGCAGACAATTTCCCCCATACTCTCTACTTTTGGGCATTATGGTTTGCAATACAGATGCTGAGAGGTTATCACATTTGGTCCTTTATCTGAGGAGGTTTTGTTTTATTTTGTTTTTGAGCCACACTCATCAATGCTCGGTTTACTCCCTTGCTCTGCACTCAGGAATCATTCCTGGCCAGCTTTGAGGACCATGTGGGATGCCAGAGATCAAACCTGGGTTGACTGCATGCAAGGCAAGGACCCTACCTGCATACTATCACTTTGGCTCCTGAAGCTGAGTTTTGACAGGTGGTGATGGCCATTGCCTGTGTGTTGGGGGCTGGTATGGCTTATTTCTTGCTTTTTTGCTTTCTGGGTCACACCCGGCGATGCACAGGGGTCACTACTGGCTCTGCACTCAGGAATTACCCCTGGCAGTGCTCAGGGGACCAGATGGGATGCTGGGAATCCAACCTGGGTTGGCCGCATGCAAGGCAAACATCCTACCCACTGTGCTACTGTTCCAGCCCCTTATTTATTTCAATAACCATATTGGAAACAGATTTTGTTCTGGGAGCTCGTGGTGGTCAAAGGCTACACTCCAGTCCTTAGTTTGGGGCCCATAGGCACTAGTGACCACTGGCTGAGGTGAGGGTCCCTTAGTCAGGTCTGAGCTGTGCTCCTGTGGCTTCTATCAGTGTACCCCTCCTCTCCCGACTCACTTCCACCCCTCCACCCCCCATACCTGACCTATCATGCCTTCTTGCCGCCCCCTCTCTTAGGGGACACAGAGAGGTTTGGAAAAAAGAGCAGCAATATCTGTCCTGTTCTCATTTCTGATCTTCCTCACATGGCCACAGGGTGCTGGGAAGCCCTGCCATCTTGCTCTGGCTACAGTCCTGGGTGTTCCAAGGTGTCCAAGGCAAAAGGAGAGAGAAGAGGAGCCGCCAGCATCACGTTTGAATTCTGAGTTGGATAAAAACAACTTGGATAAAACCCTTGGAAGGTCCTGGCATGAACCCATGTTCACAACCTCCTGTCCCCCTGCTCCTAGTGCTACACTCATGGTTCAGCTCCACCAGGACCGCAAAGTGGCCTCTCACCGCCCTGCTTGCTCTTCCTCCAGTGTCACCTCATAAGCCCCTACTCACATTCAAGGTCCAACTGGAATGCCACCTCCTCTCAGAAGCCCTCCTTGACTCCCCAAGCTACAGGCATTGCTCCCTCAGAGAGCCCTTACTACAATCTGGTTCCTAATCTTTACCTTCACCAGACTGGGCAGTCCAGAGTGTGGAAAATGAGATGAATTCAGGCCTGTATGTGGAGAGTGTGAGGGCTAGGTCGGCCCTGGGAGCCAGGAGGTGGTAGATGCACAGCTCAATGTTGGGGTTTCACACCTCTGGGTGCAAACTAGACCCATTTCTCCAGTGGCTCTGTGTGCACAGCCGCAGGGGCACGGACCCTCTTTTCTGACCCCCCAGAGTGCAGAGATGCCCGAGTGTTCCCATGATGTCCTCCAGCTCTCCCCTAACGGCAGTGTCGGGGCAGCCACTCTTTCTAGCCCAGTGGCACAGCGTCTGACTGGCTGTGCCATAGGACCCCTGCGGCCTGGGGGGAGGGGGTAGAACTCTGCTCTACAGGGCTGCTCCCCAAACTGTGCTCTCACCTTCTCTGAGAGCACTGTCACTGCCCACCCACCGAGAATGTGCCCGTCACTCTGCTGCAAAGCCTGTGTGGCATTCTGTCATTTTGAGGGGGGCCCTGAGGCAGGGGTGCGGGGGCCCCAAGCTGTCTCACAGTCACTTTCTCTCCTCTGGTGGCTGGGTGGAGAGCAGGTGGGAGAAGAAGCAGGCACTCGGAAGCACCCCTCCTCTCTGCCCCTCGACCCCTAAGTCCCAGTTCTTAGCCAGGTGGACACTCTCCCAGGACCACCGGCCCCTGCTCCACACTCTGAGTGGATGTGGTGTGGTGCGGGTGTGTGCCCTGCTCATGGGGGATGCAAGATACCTGCATGCTGCGGTCCCAATGAGACTTTTTCCTCAGGACTTTTACTTTTTCCCTAGAGGTCTCTTTATCCACAATAAAAATCAGTTGCTTGAAAGGGGTGTCTGTGTGTATATGTGTGTGTGTGTGTGTGTGTGTGTGTGTGTGTGTGTGTGTGATCCCCAGAGCACTACCCAGGCTCTGCTTAGGATCTGCAGGAACATTCTGTTACTGTTGAGAGAATGAACACGTTGGTCTGCACCCTGGCTTCTCCTGATGCAAGGGAACAGCTGGTGTGACAGTGTGGGGCTGGCGGCTGGGGGAACAATGAAGAAGGGAATGGTTTTAATCCACACCTTCAAGGCAGGCTTTACTTACATCCCTTTTCTTTTCTATGTAGGTGGGGAGCAGGGACCTATGCTTGGAGGTGTTGGGGTTGGAACCCGGGTCTCCCACATTCAAAGCCTGTGAATCTATCCTTTTGTTTACCTTCTTTCTGGCTTCACTGTCTGGGTAAAGCTGAGCCATTTGCTTAACCTCTCTGAGCCTTGGTTTCGTCCCTTGTAAAATAAATGAAAACATAGCGTGGGGCAGGCGGTCTCCAGGCTGGTATCTGCTGACTCCCGGGGGAGGAGGAGGCTGTAGGCAGGCTTCCCTGTGAAATGTGAGCCTTCTATGGGAAGGACCACATCAGCACAACTGAGAATGTGGAAGCAGGAAGAGAGACACTGGCACAAGAGGCCATAGGGACAGACCTGACATTGGCACCCGGGGTCTGGAAAGGCAGCATGGAGCTTTGGGCACTGGTCAGTTCTGAGCCCTGCAAACACGTGGGTGCAAACAGAAAAGGCATCGCTGAGCGGGTGATGTTGGGAGTTAGAAGCGTTGGCCTCCAACCCCCAATACTGTGCTGAATCTTCAAGGCAGTTTAGGGGTTCTCTTGCCTCTCCCACCTTCATGCCCCTCCCACTCGGTGGTCCTCAGCTGACCCTTTTACCCTCACAGAGGGAACTGGGAGTTGGCAGCATGTCGTGGAGGCGGTGCAGGTTATTTTTACGAGTTTGGTCTAACTCTGCTCATTGATCAAAACCAAATTTTTTCCTAATTTAGTCAGATGATTTCCTTAAGAACATTCGGGTTTCTACAAATGAATATATTTGCATAATCTATTCCATCCTGACACCCCCGCCTCCCCACACCTGCCCCACCCGCGCCCACCCCCTCCGCCTCCAGGAAGCCACACAGCTTCCGGGCTAATCTGATCAAGACGAGTAAAAGCCAAACCATCTGGTTCGCTTCGACAGCTGATTCCAGAAGCACTATTGTAAAAGACCGGGTTTTCCAGGTGAGCGGCGGTGGCGGAGTGTGCGCGCGCGCGCGTGCGCCCCTCTTGCGGGAGATGAAAGGGCCAGCCTGACAGGTTCCCTCGCCCGCATCGGGCTTCCAAAGAACCACATCTGAGGCCTCCCAGCCACGGCCAGCTCCTTCCAGCGGGGAAAGTGGGCTCATTAGAAGCGGGAAGGGCGCGTTGTTTACACGCGGTGCTGATTTACAAGCGGGGGGCTTCTGGCTCCCCCTTACCTGAGTTCCTGGCCCCAGGATGCCCTCCCGCTTGCTCCGAATGGCAGCTTTGAAGGGGCACGCAGCCCCTGGAACAGGAGCTCGGTGGCTGGCTGGCAGCCTCCCGCTCTCCTCTGCCTCTAATTAGGTAGTTACCAATTGAGCAATATCTGGGGTTCGGGCAGAGATTATAGCTGAGGGACTGTCGGCTAAGGCCTCCGCATAATTGCGTTGATTAAGAGGTACAAGGCTGCAAATGTCTGCCTTCAAGATCAAGTCCCTGTGCTGCTGGGAGCCTTGATTTCCTCTGCCAATTTGTTTGTGTTGGCCTAATTGCTCAGGGAGGGCATTTTTCACTGAGGTTTCAGCCTGCTCTTGGAGGCACTGCTGGTGCCCACCCCTTGGGGCCCACCGTGGGCTGTGGAGGAGGCCAGAGGCTGATTCTTCCCCTGGGTGGCGGTGCCCGTGGAGCCCCGTGCTGGAACAGCGTTGGTCGCCGGCTGGGGTTTGACAGGAAAGGTAAATTGGTTTCTCCTTAGGGCAGAATGAACAAAATAATCACCAGGCTCCTGAGCTCTGGACGCCCCTCTAAAAAGTAGTGGCTTCTGGGGCCCCAGAGAAAAGTCAAAGCAAAAAAATCCTCTTGCTCAAATACTGTTTGGAGGTTTTCTGGTTGCATATGCATGGCTGATAGGTGTTCATCACCATCACCAGACCAGAGTCTTTGCCCAAGGTTGGTGAAGGCGTGTGACTGGTTCTCACCAACAGAGTTAAGAGCAGGGCTACCCAAGTCCTTGCAGGGCTAAGTCCCCAAGGCTGGGGTACACCTCTGTCTTTATTTACAGAGCAAATGACGATTATTTGCTGAGCGAGGATTGCATTTGCTTTGAAGGTGCATGGTTTGGAAATGCATTAGGAGCCTGGAACAGAAGGCAGATCTGCAGTGGTGCTGAGTGCTGGGAATGGATTCGAGTGTGGGGCGTTCTCTGCGCTTTTGTGGGGGAGAGTGGACTTGCTCAGGTCCTCAGGTGTCCCGTCCTGCGAGACTTGGTCAACATGGGTAGCTGGGAGAGAGTGCGCGAGTGAAAAGGAGACAGACACAAGAAGAAAGAGGCAGACACAAGAATGGGAGAAAGCTCCAGTTTTATTTCTCCTAAGCTAGTCTTTTATAATTGATTATATGAGGAAGTGGGCAGAATGGGAGAATAGCAAAGAATGCAAACGTTTAAGGAAACTGGACGTGGGCCCCGATGGCAGTTTTCCTGGGCATTGTTCTGCAACCTTTCCCAAGAAGGGGTTGTTCCTTAGTTACAGGTCAGTTTGTACTGACATATTGGTTCCTAGGCATAGGTTTCTGGCCATTCCCAGGCATTGGTTCCCGGCACTCAGGAGAGGGACTGTAGGAGCACTCTTCTTGGAGGGGCTTCTTCCCCTTTTCTTTCTCCAGAACCCAACACTGCTCACACGGAGCCCCGTGCTGGAACAGCGTCGGTCACCGGCTAACTGATGTTCTTTCATGTGTGAAAGTTTGTGTCTGTGTGTGTCTGTGTGTGGGGGGGAGGGGGGATCATCATTTCTAGTCTCCTTTGCTCCAGTCCTCAGAGCTAACCATCCACGCTGAAGTCTTATCCTGCCCCTCTCAGGCTTCCAGATGTTGGAGAAGAGGTTTGCAGAGGTATCAAGGATGGCCATTATTAGCAGCTGGAGAGAGAGTACAGCGGGTAGGGCACTTGCCTCGAAGGCGGCTGCTGCAGGCTTGATCCCCGGCATCCTGTATGGATGAGCACCACCAGGAGGGATTCCTGAGTGCAGAGCCAGGAGTAACCCCTGAGCATTGCCAGGTGCGCCCCTTCTATACCCCGCCTCAGTAATACTTAAAAAGAACAAACATTGTCATCATTAGTGTGTTGATAAAAAAACGTAGGTCTTGGACTCTTAAGTAGAGGTCGCTGGGCTTTGAAAAATGAAATGAGGGAGTTCCATTTTCTTGGGTTCCAGAAGATGGTATGAGGGAGGCTGGCTCCTGGGGCCACCGATGCACCATGTCAGTCACGCAGCAGCTTCCCTTGGTTCTCTGAGTCACTGGGCCCTGAAAAGGGCCCCTCAGCTGCGGGGGAGCCCCAGGTCACAGTTGCACCATGGAGACAAGGACTGGAATGCTGACTTGCTTTCCGCAGCCCTTAGAGGAGACTCGGGCTGCCCCGAACATCTGCCCATGAGAGCCAGAGCTCCTGCAGGACCTGAGGGAGAGAGGGGAGGTTGTGGAAGTGGAGCCCCAGGAAGGCTGAGGGAGAAGCCAGCATAGTGAGCACAGTGGAAAGTGACTCTGAAGACTCATGTTGGGACATCTGACATTAGTGTGAGCTCGTGAGCATGAAAAACTTACACCAGGGCAAGTGGCCCGGGGAGAGACTCAGTCTGACTATTCCCCAAGCTTCATCCTCGGTTTGGCTTAAAAACAAACTTTTAGCCATAGGACATTTATCATGGACCGTTACTGTGCCAAGAAAGCACTTTGTGTATGTTTTTACTTAATCCTGAGATCAACCTTGAGACATTGGGTGGGCATGATTCTTGCCCATTTGTTTGGTGTGTTTGGAAGGGTAGGTAAGTCATTGACAGGCACACAGCCCTTAGCTGCTGGAGCCAGGATTTGAACCCAGTCGCACCACTTTCCTGAGTGTCTGAAGGGCTTTCCCAGCCCGTGGCCCTGATGTATGCACTCCCCAGGCCTGCAGCACTGTCCTCCTAACCGCTTCCCCGTAAGTCTGACTGACCTCTAATTTGCAGTGCGGGGAGGCTTGCTATGACTTCTCAGAACAGCCCCTCTGAGCAGTGATCACACATCTTTAGAGTCATTTGCCTCTGTCCCTGGTGGGTTCTGAGGCCTGGGGGCAGGAGCAGAAGGTCTAGTCACAGTGTTTCAGGGTATGGGACCGGAAATTCCCACATATGTGCTCCCTCATCTCTGATGGGGGGGCCCCATCCTTGCTGGATCCAGGAGCCTCTCAGGAACCCCTTTAGCTTGGACTCTGGAGGTGAGTCCTGGCGCTGATCACTAGGCACAGCCCTGTATCTCAGGCCTATCTCTGCCAAAGGAGTGGTGTGTGTGTGTGTGTGTGTGTGTGTGTGTGTGTGTGTGTTGTGTGTATATGTGTGTGTGTTGTATGTATATGTGTGTTGTGTGTATGTGTGTATGTGTGTATGTGTGTGTATGTGTGTGTGTGTGTGTGTGTGTGTGTGTGTATGCGTGTGGGGGATATTGGGGAGGAACCGCCTCAGAATTACACCGACAGCTGGTCTCAGGCCTGAGGCTTGACACCCCTTTAGGTTGTTACCATTTCCTTGACTCCATTCCACCCCCACCCCCTGCTGCCTACAGACTGGGGAGGCTTTGGCCTGGGGAGACGGAAATTGCATGCTGGCATTTTGCACCTTGATGAAGGGCTTGTTGCCCAGCTCAGGCAGGAGACACTAACGTTATTAAGGCCATTTTGAAACCGGACACCGTTCTTGACATTTCAGCCGGGATGCCGGAGCATGGGAAGCTGGGCCCTTCCTGTGGCGCATCTCTAAACAGTAACTCTGCAGCAATAGGGCTTGACTTAAAAGCCCAGGGCAGTTTGCTCATAATTCTAATAACCATCCAGAATTAGATCACTTCACATTCACCTTATTTCTTCTCTCATTCATCTTCCAGTCAGGCCATTAGGAACTCCCGATCCTGCCCCCAACCTCAGCCTTCTATTATTTATATACTGCACTGAGTTCTCCTCAGAGTCCCTGGGAGATGGTGGGACCGCCCAGAGGAAGGGCCCTCTCCGCCCCCACCAGCTCGGGAAAATGCTTTTCTTCATCCACTGGACACTGACAACTGAAAATAGTTGCAGGGCTTTTTCCTGAAGCCTGGACAGGTCCCGGGCGAGCCAGGGGGCCATCACTCAGCATGATGTTGGGGAAGCAGATCCCTCCACTCCCAGAGATGACAGGGTGATAGGGTGTACCTGTGCATGGGCAAACACAAGTAAGAAGCATACAATTAGAGGCTGGAGCGAGAACAGGGGTAAGATGCTTGCCTTGTATGTGACTGACTCCAGTTTGATCCCCAACACTATATATGGTCTCCTGAGCACTGCCAGGAGAAAATCCTGAGCAACACTGCCCCCAAAACAAACCAACAAAAAGAATATAGGATTATACATGACTATTTTGTTATTGCAAATGTCTTGTTACTGCACCAGACTTCCAGGATTCATACTCCATTTCTGAGTTGTCAATGTCAAGGAACTCTTGGGGCTGAGGCCTGGGGTTGGGCTTCAGAAAAGGATGGCCATTGCAAACGCTAGCAAAGGGGAAGTATCAGTGGCTTGTATTTGAGTTCTGTGTTGTCAGATGCCCTTGGTCCAAAGGGTAAGTAAGAGGAGTGTTTCCACTGTCTATCCCTTCTCCTATGGGCACCGACCTCCCTCCAGGCCTCTCCTTCTCTCACTGATTGTGGCTTTCAGCCTCCAGACTACAGATCGCAAAGGTCACTTCTTGCATGAGGTTCCCTAGGCCCCTTATTGCTTGCTTCTGAAACTCAGACAAAGAGGAAGTAGAACGAGCATCTTGCCTCTGAGATGAAACTCAGGCCGAGAGTTTCATTCATTCTAACTCTTTAGAGACTTTGTCCTCTGCTGTGGTCTGAACGCTTGTGTCCCATCTCCCCCAAACACATAGGTTAAGATCCTAACTGCTTATGAGGTGGTGTTAGGTAATAGAACCTTTGGGGTTGGGGGTTATGATGAAATCATGGTGGCAGCGCCACCTGTTGCATTAGTGTACTAGTGAAGAGTCACCCCTCCACCTGGCCCTTGTGAGGACACAGCAGGAAGGCACTGGTTGAGATTAGGACAGTGGCCTCCACAGAACGCCATCCTGACACCTTGATGGGGGCCTTGCAGCCTCCAGAACTGTGAAAACCCAAGTTCTGACGTTTATGAACACCCACTCTGTGGTGTTTTGTTATGGCAGTGCAGACAAATTAAGGTAGTGCTGAAAAGAATACACACAAAGAAAAACACAACTGAGTTTCCAGTTAATTTCAAAGTCACTATTTTTAAAAGTCCTAATATACAAGATGAAGATAAGTGATATTTGGTCTTGGCTGCAAGGATCTGATTTTTCACCTCTAAGTTTTGGTCCATGAGCAGAGGTCTTAATTTAATACATTGAATGGTGGAACAAATGAGCTCGCTATATTTTCTCCAGGAGCAAAAGTGCTAACAGCCACAAAGAAACAAGACAGAAGATGTGCAGATCAGTACATTTATGAGGTAACAGTGTCTGATGACTGTGAGGGCTGGTCCTCTTCCAATAACTCGTTGCTCAAATGAGAGGTGTTCATTACCAATATTTCACAGCACTAGGCCACCAACAGGTGATTCTGAGACACACAAAGGGCTCCTCTCTGCCTCGCCTAGTTTTAAGATCATTAAACAAGGATGTTATACATATATATATATATATGTATATATATATATATATTTAAAAACCTACTCCGTGTGACAACATGGATGGAACTTGAGGGCATTGTACTAAGTTAAATATGTGACAGAGAATGATCCATCCCTTATTATATGTGGAATCCTAAGAGCCAAGACTCCAAACCCAAACAAGAACAAACTTAGAAACAGACCAGATTTGCAGTTAGCAGAAGTAGGGAGAGCGAGTGAGGAATTGTGTGATGGGGCCAAAGGTACAACCTGCAGTGACTGGGATGTCATGCACCATGATGCCACGCTGTTGCTCAGGGCTCACTCCCGTCTCCTTTCTCAGGGCTCACTCCTGTCTCCGGGTTCAGGGCTTACTCCTGGCGGTACTCAGGGGACATATGAAGATTCAACCTAGGTTGGCAGGAAGCAAGGAAAACTTTTATACTATTGCTTTGGCCCTTTTGGATATATTTGAAAGTTCTTCAGAGGGCAGATCCTGAGAGCTGCATCACAAGGAAAAGAGCATTTCCCCCCTTTTTGTATTTCTGTGTGATGATGGCTATTGACTGCATGTAGCATATAATCATTTCACAGGAAGTGTAAATGAAGCCATTATAGTGTACACCTTAAAGTTACACATTGCTATCTGCCAATTAAATCTCCATAAAATTGGGGGGAGAGGCAATGAACCAGATGAATCAGATACACTGAGCTTGGCTAATGCTGGTGAGGGAGGGTGGGGTGGAGTGTGGACCTAAGTGGTGGTAAAGAGCTGTAAAGCACTTTTGAAGGCAAGATATGAGCAGCAAGGTTCTATGAAAATCTTCAAAGATATTGATGGGCACCCAGTCCAGCCTACTATTGCCTGTATATGTTAAGGGTCATCAGTCAATCATTCTTTAGTTAGTGTTTTCAGGCACCACATAAGCCCTGGTAGGCAGGAATAATAATCACAAAAAAGAAGAAAGCAGCGTGTTCCTTTAACTGCCACTGGTTCTTATTTCCTTTGTAGCCCCACCAAATCTTTTCCTTCTCTTTATTCCTGCCAGTTCTTCTCTCTCTTGGATGATCACATAAACTTCCTAATTTCCCTCCACATGTCCAACCCTGCCCCAAATTCCTACCACATTGATTTGTCTCAAATAAGGCAATATTTTTTTTCAATTTTTAAAAAAATTTTTTATTTTATCACCATGTGGAAAGTTTCAAAGTTTTCAGGTTTATGTCTCAGTTATACAATATTCAAACACCATCCCTTCGCCAGTGCCCATATTCCACCACCCAAATCCCCAGCATACCCCCCGCCCCCACCCCCCACCCCCTCAAATCAGGCAATATTAATTGGGTTATATCTCCTCCAGTCCCTTAAACAAGCCGTCCATGTGAGGGCCTCACCGTCCCCCTCCTAGCCACACTCTCACAGTCTTTGTAGTATTTTTTTTGTTCTCTGTACCTTTGGGCCATGGTGCCTATAGTCTCTCTTCCAGGAATGGTCTCCCTGCTGGTTCTCGTAAAAGACTCTTGTCTGTTAAAACTTAACTCACTAAAACTAATGTTACCTCAGCAATTAACAAATTAAAAGAAATGACTCAACTTGTGTACCCAATTATCTGAGAATACTCCCCTGGCCTTCAGTTAGTCAATGAATGAACAACTCCTCTTCATTTGTTAAAAATCTCTTTAACAAGTGACTACTATGTACCAGGCATGATGCCAGTAATATGATCATGAGTAAAACCAATATGGTACCTGACCTCATAGGAGTTTAGGCCCAGTGGTGGAGAAAGATGATCATTAAGCAAGTTTATGATAAAGGTAGAATTATAAATTGAATAATCAGTATGAAAAAGATGAATGCAGAGTACTTTCAGACAGTATGACCAGGAATCTTTCCCCAGAATGTTATATGACTGAAGGCTATCACTCTCTACTAAGTGCTAGTCTCTCACCCATAGGAGATAATCTAGCCAGAAGTACAATGGAACCATTTGCCATGACCCTGGTTATGAGGGGTTGGTTAGTTCCATTTCTCTGTGATGATTCAGTTCTTTACAAGATACATTCTGGGGGGATTCTGTTCCAGTCCTTGTGATTTTTCTGAGTTGCCCCTCTCATCTTTGGCTACATCCCCCCATATTGGGTGACCTGCCTTCCTCAGTTATGACTAGATATGTGAGAATGATAAGAGAGTGGCATTAGGTACTTCATATTCTTTCTCCTCAAAATCTGAGATGCTAAGATTCTAGTAGAGTTTGGGGTGGCCCTCTAGAATAGACTGGGTGGGAACTTGGGACTATTTCCTTCTGCTTTGTGAACAGAGAGGTAGCTTTTGAAAATTTTATTTTAAAATTTATTTTTTTTTATTGAATCACTGTGAATTACAGAGTAACAAAGTGATTCATTGTTATTTTCAGCTATGGACTGGAGCAATAGCACAGCGAGTAGGGTGTTTGCCTTGCATGCGGCCGACCCAGGTTCAATTACTTCTCCCTCTCGAAGAGCCTGGCAAGCTACCAAGAATATCCCGCCCACACAGCAGAGCCCGGCAAGCTACCCATGGCGTATTCAATATGCCAAAAACAATAACAACAAGTCTCACAATGGAGACGTTACTGGTGCCCGCTTGAGCAAATCGATGAACAATGGGAGGACAGTGCTACAGTGCTATTTTCAGCTATGGAATATTTCAACATCAGTCCCTTTACCAGTGTCCAACACTTACCTCCACCAGTATCTCCAGTTTTCCTCCTGCACCCCAGGCTGCCTCCATGGCACACATTTCCCCCCTCTACCTTTGTCTTACTGTTCCCTTCCCTAAGGTATACCCCCACATTACCCCCACCCCAGTGGCAAGCTTCCTATTGAGCAGTTCTCCTGTTCTTCACTTCTGTTCCCTTAGGGCATTAATTTTTCCCCTAAGTTGATATTTTTAATCCCTTATAGAAGATAATTCTGTGTCTGTCCCTCTCTCTCTAACTTTACTCAGCATGATACTCTTGAGATCCATCCATGTATCAGCAAATTGCATGACTTCATCTTTTCTTATGGACGAGTAGAATTCTGCTGTGTACATGTGCCATATCTTCTATATCCAGTCACTTGTTCTTGGGCACTGGGGTTGTTTTCAACTTTGGCTACTGTGAATAGTGCTGCATTGAGCATAGGAGTGAAGATGTCTTTTCTGTATTGTGCTTTTGGCCCCTTGGGGTATATTCCAAGGAGTGGAATTGCTGGGTCATATGGAAGCTCAATTGCTGTCTTTTTGAGGAATGCCCATATTGTCTTCCAAAAAGTCTGACATATCCAACAGCTGTGAATGAGGGTCTCTTTTGAAAAGCAGATATTCTCAATGATTGGAAATGAGACGTAGAACGAGGCCTTTCTTGATGTCTAGTGCTATTTGTGTACTTGTTTTCTGGCAAAAAGACCTACATAGTTTTTTATGATTTCACATTTTCTGCCTCTATTCAGCAAGAACTCAGATAGAGCTACTGAAGCCATCAATCTATGGAGTCAGGTGGGTATAATGGGCAGTCTTATGACCTCGAAATGTTTTGTCACTGTCACTGTCAACCCGTTGCTTATCGATTTGTTCAAGCGGGCACCAGTAATGTCTCTCATTGAGAGATTTATTGTTACTGGTTTTGGCATATCCAATACGCACGAGT
The DNA here is from genome assembly GCF_027595985.1 of Sorex araneus. Classification (NCBI taxonomy): domain Eukaryota; kingdom Metazoa; phylum Chordata; class Mammalia; order Eulipotyphla; family Soricidae; genus Sorex; species Sorex araneus. The sequence continues at coordinate 37,895,916 of NC_073306.1, forward strand.
AGCTTGCCAGGCTCTGCCGTGTGGGCTCGATACTCTCAGTAGCTTGCCGGGCTCTCCGAGAGGGGCGGAGGAATTGAACTCAGGTCCGACGCATGAAAGGCGAAAGCCCAACGGCTGTGCTATCGATCCAGCCCTGAAATGTTTTAGGGGTGGTTTTTGTATCTTGTGAACCTCTAGAGTGAAGCTGTCGACAAAACTGGTAACAACTCCCCGTAGTGACTGGTGTTTCCAGGTTTTTTGTTTTGCTGTTGGGCCATGCTTGTCGATGTTCAGGACTTAGTCCTGGCTCTGCTCTCCGGGATCATTCATGATGGTGTTCAGGGGACTAGATGAGGTGCCACAGATCAAACTCCAGTCAGCCATGTGCAAAGGTAAGTGCTGAACTATCTCTCTGGCCTCCAGTCTGTCCAATTTTAATAGTGATCGGTACCTGTGCTTGCTTCTCCCGTGTCTTCCTAGGTAGAACATTTAGTCTTTTGGGAGAAGGGGTTAATTTTGCAGAGTTTGTCCCAGTCTTGTTCTAATATATGCAGTTCTAATATTGATATTCTGTGGAGGTGTTGTTTGCCAGGTCAAATTAATCTGCTTTTCTCCTTTTATTTTTTGGTTTGGGTGCCATACCTGCTAACACTCAAGGCTTACTCCTGCTTCTGTGCTCAGGGATCACTCCCAGCTATGCTTGGGGACATGTGCAGTGCCAGGGATTGAACCAGTCCTGTTTCTTTTCTTTTTAAATTCCAAAGTTTTTCTCTTCTTGCATTACAAATAGTGTTCCCTCTCCTTATTTTTAATAGATTCCTATGACTAAAATTTACAGATTTTATTCTGGGGAGTTATTCTCCTCTTGGGTTAGTTTCAGCTAATTGGTGGCAAAATAAGTCACCCCCAAATCATACCTCCTTTCGCAGTCTAAGAAAAAGAAATTGGAAGTAAAAGTCTCATGGAAGCGACGTTGTTATTTCTCCTACTTGATTTACACAGCTTTAGCTTCTCACTTGCGTACCTAAAAGCGTAACATGAGGGTCACAAAAATCCCTTGACTTATTTAAATATGGTCTTAGTGTCATTGATGCAAACATGAGGTTAACCCAAATATTTCACAGTTTGGGGCTATTTCAACTAATACGAAGAATCAAGAACTGTATTTGGGGAAAGATTAAGGTCACTGGCCCTCATCTGAGTTGATTGGGCTCTTGAAATGAGATGCTAATTGTGAAATTGATAGGCAGATTTCCATTTGATTTTACCCCCAATAGTTTATGTTTATAATTAAAGTGATAAAAATGGAAAATGTCCAGTTCAATCAGCATAATCTCTCATCTATTCTCAGTCCACAAAACTGAAGTGCGTGTAAGTCGCAAATTCCTTTTATGTTGTCACTGCTGACTGGAGGGGAGGGAGGAATAAATTGCTTAGAGTCTAGGCATTTTGACATCTCAGAAACTAAGAGAAGACCAACCACAATGTTAGCATTAAAGGAAAAACCCAAAAATAACTGAGGGCATTTAAAAACAATAAAAAGATTCTTAAGGTTTTCAGTGTAAGTTATTACTTACTGTTGGTGTTTGTGGGTCCCTAGCATGTTGACACTAGGATACAGAGGCGAAAAATAGAAGTTCTAGATCTCATGGAACCAATATTCTGCTAAAGAAGGTTTTAATTTTATTTTATTTTACTTATTTTGTTGTTTTTGTTGTTTGGGGGCCACACTTGATGGTGCTCAGGCTTATTCCCGGCTTTACACTCAGGGATTACTCTTGGTGGGGCTCAGGGACCAGATGGGGTGCTGTGGATCAAACCTCGGTAGGCTGCACTCTGCTCCATGGGGAAGTGTTGTAAGCAGGAGAGTGCCATGATATGATGCTATTTCTGGTAGGTGATCTCCTTGGTTTCCTTGTGGACAACAGGCTGGAGGGAACAAGAGCAGGTATAAGAAGACTAGTTAGGAGACTCTTCAGTGGTCCAGATTGGACATGGGAGCGAAGATAGTTGAGGCTAGGTAATGAGAATGGTAGAGGGAACTGTGATGGATTTGGCATGTATTTTAGAAATGGAGTGGATAAGACTTGCTAATAGATAAGACCTGGGGTTGAAGACTGGAGAGAAATAGCCTCTCCTCCATTTTCATTGAATTGGTAGTGGTGCCATGCTGCTGGTGGGGAGATTTGATGGGGTGATGAGGAATTAGATTTCCAAGTAGAAAATCTTGGCTGTTGGATCTCTTTGGAGTGGTCAGATCTCCGGTCAAGTTGACTGGCAGATTACTAGCTACTTGGTGCTGTCCTAGACAGGGCCTACCCCCAGTGAAAGGGAAGGAGCATCACTGTCCTGTCTCAGCTGTGGGGGAGCACTAGATAGTGATTGGCATGCCAGTCTAGAATGGATAAAAATCTTGGCTAGCTGCTATATTAGGTAGCACCTGGTAAAAGGAACTCAACAAAGATGAATACAGAGTTTTGAATTCAGAGGCAGAATAGAGATGAGAAGGGGGAGAGTGGGGAGAGAGAGAGAAAGAGAGAGAGAGAGAGAGAGAGAGAGAGAGAGAGAGAGAGAGAGAGAGAGAGAGATCCTTTGCATCCATAGAATAAACTCCCTAAGAACAATGACAGAATGCTCCCATGTCCTGGGGCTGTCTCCTTGGTGGAAAGAGTACTATGTTGTGGGTCATATAGAGCTAGATTGTAAATAATCTCAGTGACACAGCAAAAACACATATATCCACCTCTTGTAAAAGCAGATGGGACGAAGTGGAGGAGCACCATGGTGGCGAGAAGTGGACACTGGTGAAGGGATCAGTGTTGAAACATAGTATGCCTGAAACCCAATCATAAACAACTTTTTAGTTCAAGATGACTAAATTTAAAAAATTTTGAAAAATAAAGACATAGTGAAAACTTTTTGTCTTTCCCCAAAGTGGGTGTAATTAAGTAAAACCTAATTGTTTCCCCATCTCCTGTTGAGCAATGAATGATCTATCAAACTGCAACTTGAAACGCAGGCACAACTCAAGAGTGTATAATCTCATGAATTGAAATAGTGGCTGTTGAAAGCAAGGCAGTTCCCTTTGGCCCTTGTCTTTTCACTGTGATTTTTAAAACCATGAGACAAACTTTTTAACCCTTGTGGTTGTCTTTTCAGGTGCTTCTGAATAGGAGCGATGGGCAGTTTCTCAGGACTATCCAGCAGTGACCGAGATGATCCAAGGAAGAGGTGGCACCTTCATTTTAAGAATGAAAAGATTTTCACAGAGAAGAGAACAACCCCCCCCCCCACCACCCCAGGGCATAAAACAAATGTGCTGATACCAAACCCAGAAGTCTGCTAAGCAAAAGGAGCCGGCAACAAAAGGTGAAGCAGCCTACTAAATGGGAGAAAATCATTGCAATTTATCGATCTGCTCAAAACACACACAACTCAGTAGCTAAACATTCAAACAATCACGTTTTAAAATGGACAGAGGGCCAAAGATACGGTCCAGGGCTTAAGGGGCAGCCCTTGCAGGAGGCGACCTCCAGTTCAATGCCAAGTGGCAAATGTCTCCTAAGCACTGCTTGGTGTAATCCAGGAAGCCCCCAAACACAGTCAGGGGGTTGTGGGTGCTCCCTAGCAGCACCACATCCTCGGACCTGTGGTTGGCGAAGAGTGACTGAGAATCTCCAGGAAGAGACCCTGGGCTTCCTGAGCACTGCTTAAGGCACAGACCCCTAAATGACAGAGAATAGGGGATGTGGTTCAGTGATTGGATCTCTGTCTTGCATGTGTGAAGGTTCCATCCCTGGCACTGCCAGGACAAAAAGCATCCTTTAATAGAAATAGACAGAAGCACTAAAAAGATGTTTTGCCAAAGAAGACATACAGATTCCAACAAGTACACGGAAAGGGGCTCGACATGCCTGGTGATCTGGGAAATGCAAACCAAAGCCGCAAGGAGCTATGGCATTACAGCTGATAGCTAATCTCTTCGTCATCAAAAAGATAAGAGCTAGGGCCAGGGATATGGCTCAGAGTTAGAACAGATGGTTTGCATGAATGACACCCTGATTTTGACTCCTGCTGCAACAAAACAACAACAGCAACAACAATAATATATCAGATAACAAATATTGGGAAGGATGTGGATTTAAGGAAATGCTTGTGCACTGTTGGCAGGAAAGTAAATGAGTGCAATCACTATGGTAAGCAGCTTTGAGATTCCTCAAAAACTTAAAAATAGAGCAACTGTATGATTCAGTAATTTCATTTTTAGGCCTACAGATAAAGTGACAGAAGTATATCAATGAGATATATACACTCACATGTTATTGGAGCATTATTCACAGTAGGCAAAATTGGGGGAAGTCCTCAGTGCCTGTCTAGTTAAATGGATAAAGAAGTGACATGTAAACACACACATATCAATACCTATATTGATACATTTCTGAAATGGAATATTACTCAACAATGAGAAAGAAGGAAATTCTGCCATTTGTTGTAACTCAGATGAAACTTGAGGACATTATGCTACTTGAAATAATCCAGTCTTTTTGATATATGTGTTCTCACTGGTGTGAAATATCTCATTATCTTTTTGATTTGCATTTCCTGATGATAAGTGATGAAGAGCACTTTCCCACATACCTGTTAGATATGTTTCTCTTACTTGAGGAAGTGTCTATTCAGCTTCTACCCCCAAATTTTGATGGTGTTTTTGGTTTGTTGTTGTTGTTTTTGTTAAGTTTTATGAGTAGTTTATCTATCTAGTACATTAGTCCTTGTCAGATGTGTGGTAAGTAAATATTTTCTCCCAATTAACAAAACTTCTGAGTTTGACTTTGTAGCCCCATTTGTTTATTTTTCTCCTATTTGATTCATTCATCAGTGTAATGGAGTCATTGAAGATACCCTTGAAGTCAGTATCATGAAGAGCTCTGTTCCCTTTGATGTATTTTACACATTTGAGTCTAGCATCAAGGTCTTCATTCCATTTCAATCAACTTTTATGCATGGTATGAGATAAAGATCAAGATTATTTTTTTACTTGTGGCTAACCAATTTTTCCCACACCATTTGTTGAAGAAGCTTTTTTTTGCTATAGTTTATGTATCTAGCTCCCGTTAAAGAAAAATTGATAACATATCTATGGGTATATTTCTGGGAGATAATTCTTTTCCATTGAGCAGACTCTGCCTTTTTCCCAGTGTCACACAGTTTTAATTAATATAGCTTTAAAGTATGATTTAAAGTTCAGGAGAGAGAAGCCTGCTCTCTTCTCTTTTTCTCAGGATTGCTTTAACTATTTGTGGAGTTTTTCTTTATTCCACATCTATTTTAGCAGTATTTGGTTCATGTCCCTAAAGAATAAATAAGGAAAATTCCACTTCCTTCTATCTTTTATTTCTTTTAGCAGTGATTTTTAGTTTCCTTTGTATATGTCTTTCACGTCTTTTTTTCCTAGGTTGATTCCCTTGTATTTAATTTTCAGGGCACTGCTGCCTTTAAAAATTCTCTTCTAATAGACTTTTTAGTTGTTTGTTTGCCCCCAAATTTTGGTGCTCCAGGCTTACACCTGGCTCTGTGCTCAGGGATCACTCCTGACAGTGCTGGGGATCAAAATGGAGTCAGCCATGTGCAAGATAAGCACCATACGACATGGACTATCTCTCCACCCCAGAAAACAGACTTTTTTTTTTATTACATTTGGAGGTTACTGAAAGACAGACAAAGCAACAGAGATCGAAGGGATTCCTTGGAAGCTGGAATGTGGCTCAGTGGTCTCACCTTGCCTGTGAGGTCCTGGGTTCTAGCCTGGCAGCATAAAAATGAATAAATAAATAAATAATTCAAAAAAAATTCTCTTCTACCTCATTGTTTGCACCTAGGAATATAGTGAGTTTGTGTATGTTGATTTTGTAGCAGACCACCTTACTGTATAGGCTTTTGTTTCTAAGAGGTTTGTTTTGGTGGCATGTTTCGGATTTCATATAGTATCATGTCCATTTAAGAGTAGTGATAGTTTCACTTCTTTTCTAACTGTATCCCTTAATAATCTCTTTCCTGCCTCGTTGCTATGGCAAGGACTTCCATGACTATGTTGAACAGTGGTGGGGAGAATGGACACCTTTGTCTCAGCACTGAGTATTTAGAACTGTAGCACAGAGGGGAAAGAAATAAAGACTTTGCATGTTGGCACTTGCCCACGAAGAGCCTGGACCAGGAGTTCCCTGCATTGAGCAGAATCCCAGCTTGCCAGTGTCCTAGTGGAAGTGCTGACCCCTTTCCCAGAGAGCCAGTGCCCAGTTGGTCCATGGACCATGGTGCCACCTAACAGGGATCCTGCAGAGCCATGGCAGCAGGAGGTGGGAATGTTGTGGGGACCAAGGAAAACCACTGCCCTGACCTTCCCTCCCCACCTCTGCCCTACAGACACACTTTCCTGTGCTGAAGGCTGCTGGGTTGGGGAATGTGGGCTGCCTGGGAGGCAGGGGGTGGACGGGAATTCAATTTGGGACCCTCAGCCCATAGGCCCTAGACCAGAAAGCCGACTCCCACTGTAGCTGCTGACCAAAGAAAATGAAACAAATGAGTGCTTCAAGCTCTGGTGAATTCTACTTTGAGTCTCAAAATATTGTATCTTATCAGTCTGGTTTGACGGTGAAGAAAAGATTCAGGGAGAGGATCCAGAGAGATAGTCAAGGGGTCAAGGTATTTGCCTTGCATGCAACCAGCCCAGGTTTGATCCCCAGCACCCTGTTAGGTGTGATTATCTCCGAACACAGAGTCAGGAGTAAGTCCTGAACAAAGCCAGGTGTGTCCACCCTGCCCCAACCAGAGAGAGAGAGAGAGAGAGAGAGAGAGAGAGAGAGAGAGAGAGAGAGAGAGAGAGAGAGAGAGAGAGAGAGAGAGGCAGACAGACAGACAGACAGACAGACAGATAGAGAGAGCAACAGAGAGAGAGAGACAGACAGACATCCAAACTGCTCTTAGTAGTGAGGTGGGAGTCACTTGGCCCTTTGGCATCTGGGCCTCTTTGTTCTCATCTCTGCCTTCAAACAACTGTCCCCAAACAGCCCAGGGTCACCTGTGGTCTGACAGCAGAGGGATATGCCTCCTGACTATCCCTCTGACTATCCCTCTTATTACCTCTCACACTTGAGGGCAGGTGGCTGGGCAGTGCCCTGGATGCATGGGTTAGCTGTGGGGGATGTGCAGAAAGTTGCCCAAAGAGAAACCCACTCACTGATGCCCTTATTACAGAATGCCAACCAGGGAAGGACTCTTTGCATCATGAGACTCTTTCCCATGGTGCAGGGCTTCTACTTCTCCACCTCTCAATTGGAGGAGTCCACGGTCCAGAGCAGGCGTGAAGAGTCCCTAACAAGTTTGTGGAAGTGTTGAGACTAGGTACCCCTGGGTGTGGGTGGTCCAGACACTTTGGAACTAGACTAGAGGTTACCATGTCTTGGCTTCTCCTCATCCAGGGAAAACTGAGCCTCTTTCCCCCAACATGCCCAAAATGGTTCTAGGGCCCCAGTTTTCTCAGAGCTGCCCTTTGCGGTGAGACAGGGCGAACTGCTTGAGCCTGACCAGTCCACTGACGTCAATATACATTCAGGTGTGAGTGAGTGAGTGAGTGAGTGTGTGTGTGTGTGTGTGTGTGTGTGTGTGTGTGTGTGTGTGTGTGTCTTGGGGGAGAGGGCAGGAAGGACCCTGGCCTGCTGCCAAGTCCCACAACTTCCCAGAGGGAGGAAGCCAGCCCTCAGGCAGAAAGCCAAGAGTCTCCCTCAGGCCTCCAGCCAGTGGCTCCTGGGGGAGCCATCTCTTGTCGCCACTGCTGATGAGTTGCACCGGGGTGAGGAGAAAGGGCATGGCGGTGCCCCTGAGGTCTCCTGCCCAACCTGGGAGAAAGTCCACCTATTTGTCTTATTTCCTGAACACCATTTTGACTTATTTTCCCGGTCCAAAGAAAGAGCTGCAGCATCAACGAAGACTCCGTTCTAGGGGGCCTGTTGGCTCCTCAGAGTCTGTAATTGGGGCATTGAAAAGATAAAAAAAAAAAAAGCCCAAGAGGAGTGGATGATCTTTTATACTTAAAGTTCCCCCCTCTATAAAAGCGACATATTACAAACCTCTTTCTCCTCTCGAACATTTCTTGCTAAGTGCATTCTGATGCCACATTGAAACGCAAAATAGCTGGAATCAAGCAGGCACCGAAGGCTATTTATATGCTAATCTCTATTTCCCAAGCTGAAGCAGGAACCTGGAGCTGGGTGCTGCTTCTAATGATGGCTCGGCTTTAACCTCTCTGGAAGAAAGAAAAGTATTTTCCTTAAGAAAACAACTCAGTTTCTTTAAGATGAAATGTAATTATCTATTATCAGATGTCCCTTAAAATGCAAGGCCTATTAAAGCTGCTAAAAATATTGAAGCCCTAATTTCACCATAATAGCATTTTAATTTCAGCAAATCACGGCTCTATTGTTACAGGACATTTTGCGGTAGGAATGTGGTAAGAGGTCCATCTTAGCTTTTTTTCTTAACATTTTCCTTTCTTTGAGAAGTACAATTAAATCATTGCAATCATCTAACCTTGCTCGACACAAAATTTTACTTATCAAGTGCGAAAACAATGGTCATTAGCATTTAAAAGAATTTGTTTTAAAAGTAGCTAAAGTTTAATTGCTTTAAATATTCTTGTTGGAATGTGCAGCCGCTGTTGGTTCAACGTTCATATTAGAGAGAGACGGTGCTTAATTGATCGCTGAATTTCGTTGAAAAATATTTACTTTCTGGGCAAAGTACAAAGAGATATCTTGATGGACCCTCAAGGGGAAAGAGTTTTTTGGGGAAATGATTGTAGGGCATCATCGCTGAAGGACCCCGTGCTGTGCTCCCCAATGTATCGGGGGCCCATGTTTGCTCAGAAACTTTTCTTGTTGAAGTTTATAAACTGATCCCCATCCTCCAAAGCTAGCGTTTAAAGGTGTTTCAGAGCCACTGTAAGGACTGAGAGCAGGAAGGGTGTGCCTCAGAGTGAGGTGGAGGTGTGGGGTGGCCCTACTCTCTGGGCACTTCTCTATCATGGTTATAGTCACACCGCAGGTCTCTCCTCTTAGGTAAGATGACATCTCACCTTCCTGGGGCTGAGTCAATATGAGTTTCACCAATTTTGGAGAATTTCTTGGGTTTTGGGGGAGAAGCTCTGACAGCAGGAAGAAGCAGTGGGGCTGACAGAATTGGTTCCAGAGGCTAATAATTGGGATCTGCAAAAATGGGGGTGACTGGGACTTCATAGTCAGCACTGTGTACTTGTCACTGTCATTTCCCTTCATCTTCACAAGAGCCTGAGGAGGGACACTATTGACTCCCTTTTTCCCCAATAAGAAAACAGTTGTTGAGGGGCTGGCTTGCCCAGTTTGCCTACGATGGGAGGCAGAACTGCAAATAAATATGGGGTTCCCCTGGTTCAACTTCTGCGTCTTGTGGCTTCTGTCCTTAGCCATCACCTTAACTCCTGCCCCTAGCCTAGTCCCCATTTACACTGAAGTAGACCCCCAACTCCATTCTCCTTCCTTCTTGTCCCCTTGGAATGCTCTGGACCCATGTAACAAAGGCTTGGACCCATGTAACACTAGCTTTGAAAAGTCTTCCTTATTCATTCCTTCTCTGGGTCTCAGTTTGTTAAATGGGAACATTGGATCACCCTCATTATCAAGAATTCTCCTAGACTAAGCTTTTGTGGGCTTAGTTTAAAATGAAAATAGGTCTTGGATGTCTCCTCCAGGCCAGGTCCCTACGGGCCTGTCCCAGTCCTCCACAGAAAGGCTCTTGATGCTGGCCCAGGGCAGTGACCGTGTCATCCATCCAGAGTGTTAGAGGTAATGGGACCCACAGTGGCAGGGCCCACATGGGAGGGCCAGCTGAGACGTTGCTTGGTGTTCATCTTTATTTGCTGAGCAAAGAGAGAGAGAGAGAGAGAGACAGAGACAGAGACAGAGACAGACAGACAGACAGACAGAGACAGACAGACAGAGACAGACAGACAGACAGAGACAGAGACACGGAGAGAGAGACAGAGACAGAGACACGGAGAGAGAGAGATTTTTGAGACTTTTGACCTCTTTTTAGTGCTCACTCCCATGTATCCTCCAATGTTTCTCTCTTACGGCATCTTCTCTTGTGGAATTCCAGTGGATGGTTTCTGGTTGGGCCCATAACCCCACTGAGCCTGACTCCTCAGTGGGGCAACGATCTTGTCTGCTTCCCTCTGTGTGGAGAAGCCGAGAGCACCTGCCAGAACTGAGCATTACATCTTATTAATACAGCAAAGCCTTCACAAAGAGGTGTTAGAAAACGGCGACAGCATCTCATGAAGCAGGTCCTTGAATGATGCCATTCCCTTCGACACCAGGATGGTTTCTTTCTCCTTCATAGCAGGAGGAGGTTGAATGAACTGCAGGAAAGGCTGCTGCGACAGGGCTGGCAGGAAATTCTGTCCTTCTGGCTGCCTGTTAGAGCTAGGCGTGTGCTCTCTCAGGTTCAGCCCCTGGGATTGGAACCCTGCAGGTTGCTTTTACATCTCTGGCAAATGCACAGCCACAGCTGCCTAGTGAAAGCCTGTGGAGAGAAGCCAACAGCAGATGCTCGAGTCTGCGCCATGCCACTTAGCGGCTGTGTGACCTGGGGTCCTTTGCATGACTTCTCCTTCCCCCAGCTTCTCCCTCTGTGAGTGGAGAGCCTTACAGTGCCTTCTCTCTAGGACTATCTGCAGGAATAAATGAGGCTGAACTGGTGTAGTTGAATCCTTGTCCAGCAGAATTAGAAGAGCTCAACCCATGGTATCCATTTGGGTAACAGAGTCTCATTAATAATGCAGCCAATTTCCCCTTTTACACTTTTTTCCTCATTGAATCATGAACCACACTCTGGTTTACCAAGATCGTATGGCTAGTAAAAGGCCTGACTGCACCCCGTTTCCCTTGTTGACTCCCCATAATGTCTCCTATCTTGAAGTTGGATGGATGAGGGAATAATTCTCAAGTAGGCCAATAATCTTCCATAAAAAGTTGAGCAGGGCTCTGACTTGAGACCTGTTCGGAATTCCAGCGAAATTGATTTCCTCCTGATGGGTGCTGAAATGACACCTCCCCTGGGAAGCCGCGCTCGGCAGTTTTATACTCTTCGGGGAATGTTATAAATTTGATTATATCTGAAATAGCAGATTTCAAGTTGAAGTCCCCTTTGTCCACTCTGGAATTCAGATTTATTTCTAAGAGACCCATGCAATTTTCTTATCTTTGTTACAAATTACTACAGTCCGGGTTAATCTCACGCAGCAATAAAGCTATTTGCCTAGGAAGCTTCCTGTACTGTCAGAGCTGATGAATGACTCCCTCTGGCTATAATAATTCAGTCTAGAACACTGAAAAGAACACGTATCTTCTGCAGGAAATTCCACCAATGTGCTTGGCTTCTCTTATTATTAGAGATCAAAGACTGTCCCCTGGGTCAGGGCATCAGAAACTTTGAACCCATGAGATGGGACTTTTCCAGGATGGAAAGGCAAGTCCCTGGGCCCTAGGCCTTGGAAAGAAAGTGTTCCTCTCTGGAGTTTTCAGAGGTGGCTTTGTGGATCAAGTGACTCCAAGAGAAGCCAAAATAGGGAGAGGGGATAGACAGTGTGGTCTTGAGGGATAAGGATGGGCAGGCTCAGAAGAAGGGAATCTGAACTGGACAGGAAAGAGCAGAAGCTTATGTTTCTGCCTCTCACGGATACTCTGGTTTTACATGCCTAGTACCAGTGATTGGAAAAAATGCACTGTTGACTTTACAAGGACCTTTCAGAGGGCTTGGGGAAGGAAACAGAACCATGTTCTATATGTCACAGGTGCTGGGACTCAATGGTGAAGGTGCTCTAGGGGGGTGATCTCTGAAGGGAGGGAAGAGCTGGTCATTGTGTCCATGTGTTTGTGACCCTTGGGGACACTGGAGAAAGAGATTCAGGCTGGGAGAGTAGCCAGCCCAGGACCCTTGAGATGGAAGAGCTTGGTGCAGAAGCTGAAAGAAGTTTTGCTTTCCCCTTGTGACTTTGGAGGATGAGATTATGGGAAGCTGAAGCTGGGGATCAGCTAAAAACATCTCAGGAAGGACTGGGAGGCTAGTAAAAGGGTTTGGAGGTTTGTTTCCAAAGACAACACAAATTTATGGAAGGGTTTAAGCAAAGGATTCTTGTCTTTTGTGGAGTCCACGGAAAGTGGTGCTGGGATGAGGACTCATCCAGTGGCCTGGCTCTGTTCAGGAACAAGCACTGGCTGATTAGACATACAGCTGTGCCTTGTGAGAGACACCTAAGCTATAACTCCAGATGTCAAGAGTGAGGCCAGAGAGAGAGCGGTACAGGAGGTAAGGCGCTTTCCTTCTATGGGGCCAGCCTCAGTTTGATCACCCACTCTGCTGCCCTGCATCTCTTGGACCTCTGAGTACCTCTGTGAGTGACCCCTGGCAGAGAACTGAGAGTAATCCCTGGACACCACTGAATGTGACCAGCCCCACCCCCAAATAGAGAACCAGACTTTTACATCTGTAATCTGGGTGTCCATTCCTGTAGACTGGTGAACCATATCTTTAAGTAGCTTCCTCTTCCTTCCCTTCCCTTCACACAAGGTGCCCTCACTCCACATGCAGGAACCGAATCCCCAGAGTGATGGCAGTAGCAGGTGAGGCCTTGGGAGGTGGTTGAGGAGGTGAGATGGGAGGTGAGAATGAAGCACTCATGAATGGGAGTCATGTCCTTATACAAGAGCCCTTGGGAAGTCTCTTGCCCCTCTTTGTGTCCAAGAGGTCAGCCTGTGACCCAGGAAGGGGCTCTTCACCTGACAGCGAATCTGCTGCTGTTTCATCTTGGACTCCCCAGCCTCCTGAAGTAATAGTTGCTTTATGAACCTACTACCCTTACACTCCCCATATTGTGAGAAATCAGTGTTAGTGGTTTGGCCACCCAGACTACTTTTGTTACAGCATCCTGGATACACTAAGGGGAAGACACCTAGCAGGTGTATACAGGGGTAAGACATGACTAAAGCTAAGTAGGAAGTGATTGTGAATGGGGCAGTGAGAGAATTTGGAAATCACTGGTGAGGGATGGAGATGTCTTGATAGGAGAGGAGACAGTGGCATTAGGTATTGGGTCTGAGGGGATGGAGTGCTCTAAAACTTCCCAGAGCTGATTCCTCTTCTGCTTCTGGCCCTTTTGGGGTCAAGGACAGAGGAAGCAGCCGAGAATAAGGCTCTGTAAACAAGGCTTCCAGGCAGGAGACAGCACCCTTCTCCCCTCCATAGTCACAAGGCACTGTGTGCGGATGCGGCAGTCTTACTGAGGAGACTCTTTGATCTTAGAACTGTTCACTTGATAAATGAAGCCTTAGAATTAACTCCCACCCCCACCCCATTCCCTCACCCCACCCATACATACGTATACTGGCCATGCTGAGTCTCCTTAATGAAGGGCAGAGGGGACTAGGGGAACATTCCATAAAGCAGCTCACCCTGGAGTGGCATTTGCTGCCGTGTGTGGGCTAGGTCAGCAGCATGTAATCACCATGGGACTTATTATATTTCCTGGGATTCTTGTTGAAGTTGCCCAGAGCTACCTTTATGTTCTCCCCCATCAGGAATGCTTCTCCTCTGCACCTCCCCACCTCCATCCTCTCTGCAGGGACATGCCCCGTTCCCCAATGCTCATCTCCACCCCATCTGTGTCTTTTCTGTAAGGCACCTGTTCTGTGCTTCCCCTCTCTCCTTAGTTGCTTTGCTTTGCTCCTGAACTCCCCATTTGCTTCTATCATGCAGAATCATCATAGCACTATCAAAGCACGTCCTCTAAGCTTATTGGAACACTATGCAGTTGTTTTTGTTTTTTCTTTGTCTAAACTTCCCTCACTTTGAGTGGTTTCTCTTCAAGAACAAGACCTAGGCTTTATTCATTCTTGCATTTCCAGAGCCTACATGTTTATTGACTGTGTAATCATGTTTTAGGTACTTTAGAGTTATTAATAAACTATAACCCAGGAACACGTGGTGCTAATTATATGCTAAAGATTGGATGAAGATAAATCATTTCTCATAATCCTAATGTCAGCCTACAAGTAGGTGGCATCATCATCACCACTTTACAGATGAGAAGACCAAGGATACTAGAGATAAGTGAGGCAACAGAGATAACTCATGAAATTGCATCACTGCATTTTCCACAGTTGTCTTCTAGAGAGCAAAGATGTGAACTCTTAAAAATGATAAAATACTGTTACTCACTCTAGGACTCCCCCTATTTTGTCCCAAAGAAAATTAAAGGTTTGTTTGTTTGTTTCTAAACCACACCTGGCAGTCCTCAGGGTTTACTCCTGTGCTCAGGGATTACCACTGACTGTGTTGGGGGACCCTATGTAGTACCAGGGATTGTACTGGGGTTGGCCACGTGGAAGGCAAGTGCTATACAACCTCTCTGGCCCTCTTTTTTTAATTTAAAAACTTTCACTTATTTTAATGTAGGAAAAAATACAACTATTGATAAAGTTCTAGAATTAAAATTGACTAGATAACAAATCTGTAATATTAAAATCAATAGATATAGAAAATCAATGCAAAAATTTTTATATCTGATTAAAGGGCCGTTAAGTCCTTGTCTAAGAATTTATTGAACTGTTTGTTTTTGAGGTGTTGTGCGGCCACATATGTGGCTGCATGGTTCTCTGGCATTCTTTATTTTTTAAAAAATATTAACGTATTAAATGAGAATAAAAAGATTGTGTTAATGTTGATCATGCTGCAGTGAGTGAGATAGATACTCTCCTATGCTATGGGAATAATGTTAAGTTAAAAAAAAACACCCTAAACTCATTCCTTTTCCTCCAGAAATCACTTTAATGTTGAAATCCTAAGTAAATAATCAACTATAAAGAAGTAATTCCAAAGACAGAGGAAGCAAACCACACCACTGAGGTGTTGATTGCAGCATTATGTTTGAAGGTGCTATTCCCATCAGAACAACAGCTCTGCCAGGGAGACCTCAGGTCTGGGAGGGTGGGTGATTACTGTCATGGCAATGATGAGTAATGGGAGATGCCCTGCAATGTTGAAGCTGTCAGCTTTGCCTGCGCTCCGCCCCCCCCAAACTGGACACCATTTTGAGAGCACTGTGGTTACAATGAGGTAAGACAGAGAGCTTGTGAGAGAAAATGCAGCAGGAATGCTAATCGCAGTGTTGTCAGGGGGAATGAATTATGGCTTATTTTTGTTTCTTTTTTTCTATTTTTCAATTCTTCTGTAACATATTATTTTTTTATGATGAAAATGATGTATTTTTTTAAGCCTGATGAATAATTCCAGAGTTGAGCCTTATTAGCAGCCAAAGGTGACCTTGTCTAAGGAAGACGTTCCCCAGTCCTTGGATCAATGCTGGAAGTGCAGGCATTATGGGCACAGGCCCCGGCTGTGGAACTGGTGGAACTGGTGGATACCTGTGTGAGTGTGTGTGCATGTGTGCATGCACGTGTATCATTGTGTACATGCACATGTGAGACTGCATATATGCTTGCATGTGTGTGTGTGTGTGTGTGCTGTGTCACTGGAGAACTGCCAGCAAGAACTAACCTCACCTTGAGGATGCGGCGTACCCAGAGGGGATCTGGCTGTCTGGGTAATGTGAGCATTCTGGGCCTGAATGTCCCTTTCCTCCCTGAAACATCCCTAGTTCATATGTTTCAATATTGTCCCATTGACTCTAGTCAAAAACTGAGGAGCAAGATAAAAAACTCTAGGAGGGAAAGCAAAGAACCAAAAAAAAAAAATCCCTAACTGAATACAGCATCTTTGTTTTTAATTAAGAGAATAAAAGCCAGTGACACACAGATCTGGAGCATTCCGATTGGATATGATTGACGGTGTGGGGTGTTTCTATGACCTGCCTGGCTCATTGAAAAGTTCTTTGTGAGTTTTGACCACTTCCAGGGTAAAAACCAGACAGTGTGCTACAAGATTCAGGCTGTGTAGTTATCGACCTCCTGCCCTTCTGAATCATTCTTCAATCTGCAGAGCTCAGATCAGGGAGAAGGTGAAGGAAGTAGCTCCTGACAACTTCCTGGGATTTCCATCTGGTTTAGGTTGTTAACACAATCTTCGGGGAATTCAGATTGGAGACTATGCTCCCTTCTGAGAATGGTAATTGTCAGGTAAGAGGGTGGGCTTTGGAATTAGCCTTGTCTAAATCTGGATCCAGCTACTTAGCAATTGTGACTCATTTACTTGGGTAAAAACTGTCATTTCTTTGAACCTCTAAAGGGTATGAAGGGTAGAGATGGTACATGGGTCAGAGAATTCTGTGGATATTGAATGAGGTTGTATATCAAGTGCAGAGTACAGAGCTGACACATTCTTGGTGCTTGGTAAGTGCCATTACTATACTAGCTACTATTGCAATTCATTGCACATCCCTTCCCTTGATTGCCCTGCTGAGCGAGGTGTGCACTTTACAATAGAATTTTACTAAGGGAGAAAGAAAAGGCCATGGTAGCAGAAGATCCAGAATAACCCAAGGACTTCCAATCTCAGATTCTGTTCCTGCAGGAATTGTCCTTCCCAAACACGACCAGGTCTTCCCAGAACCATGGTCAGGCTTCCTCTGACTCAATGCTGCCTCTGTCTTGAAGACAGCTTCTGCTTCTCAACAGTAATGTTTGACGTTCTGGGTGTTGCCTCTCTTGCCAGGGACAGAAGACCACATGGAGCTCATTATACACAAGACACTGTGCTAAGTGCTATGCATACAATTTTCAATTTCATCTTCATAGTCTTTGAGATAGGACTATTATTATCACCCTTTTACATTCAAGGAGAGACAACATAACTTAGCTAAGGTCACACAGCTCGGCAGAGACAGAACAAGGATTCTAATCCAGGCTGTCTGATGGTGAGGCCCTATTTTTACCAGTGTTGCTGTGAACCTATACTGGTACCTATAGTTTAGGACATGGTGGGGATTAGTAAAGAATGTGAACAGTGCATTGTAATCTCTGTGTGCTTTGGTGCACTAATGTGTAACAACAAAGGAAGAAGTACAACATAAGCTTATGTTAAAATTGTGTTCTATCACCTACTGATCTTTGATGCCTTAAGTGAGCTTGGGCATATCTCTGAAAGGTTTTCAAGTCTTGGTTTCTCTCTCTCTAAGTCAGGAGAAACTTGTGCTGACAATGAAAAGTGGCTTTCTGGATGAAGTCCTTACAACATTGTCTAGCACATAATCAACAATAAGTAAATCAAACGTAGAGTGGGACCTTCACAGTGGCAGAGAATACAGTCTGTTTTGCTCATTGTTATGCTCTAGGCTTGGTGTCTAGGGTGGAGTCTGGCATACAGGATGTGCTTGGTGAATCATTGGTCTGTGAACAAATGGTGGTGGCCCTAGGTATTTTATCTACAATATTTCTCGTGTATAAATGTATAATTTCTCTTTCTGGGGACCTCCCCCTAGGTTGGATTCTTATGAAGAGCCTGGGTTGTTATGTTGCTTTGATCAATATGATGGATGGGTCAGTACCTATAGACCCCATGTCTTATTGATCGAAAACTTGGGCACAGCTATAGTGATGCCTCACAGGCGACTTCTAACCTAAGACTCCATCCTTGTTCTCCAAGTTATGTCCATCTAGGAGGTTCTCTGTGGCATTCTTGGAGTAGTTTGTCAGAATTTATTGTTTGGAAGTCAAAGGGAAGTTCTTATCAAATGAGGATTCTCTAGGGCTACAGAGACCAATGGTCTTAGGCCTTCCTGTGGCCCTTGAGGGGTCTGCTAGCCCACCCCTCCCTAATAGGAGGCCCTGAGTAGTTAGAATTCAATTAAGCTATGGTGAAGGGAGTCTTCCAGGCAGAGCTAGGGCAGGCCTGTGTCTGGGCTGAACAGAACAACCGATTTAAGCTAAATCAACGCCTACTTAAGTGAGCCGTAATAAGCATTCTGGGGGCAACACCAGCCTGGGGGCGTCATTTATCACCGGGTAATAGAAAACCGTAATGAATAATAACTTGGGCCCAGCAGTCAGAGAGCGCATACATTACAGGTTCGAGTTGCCGCTGTCCACTGAGCCAGGCGGGTGGGGTCCGAGGCCTGGGTAGTGGGGTTTGCATATTGAATTCTGCAGCTGTGCAGGAAGGCCTTTGTTGTTCGGGAAAGCCATTAATCTCACGCCTGCCTCGCTAGTTCCACTGTTGGCGTGGGGACATGGGCTCTGCTTGCTCGTCTTGCACAGTGAGGGAGCAAGACACCCCCAGGAGAAAAACCTGTTCCTGGGAGATGCGGGTTTGGGCTTCTGCGTTGGCTGAATACAGACCTTGGATCAGCTCTGCTGGGAGGCCTAGTCCCCTGGGCTCCTTTCCTCGCCAGACTCCATCATCTGCAGAGCAGGGGCACCAGGGAAGCCCTCGCTGGACGATGGTGAGGTTTGCACATGATGCTCCTGTCCAGGAAACCTCCCATCTGACATGTTGCTTTAGATAAGTGTGTTATCCATGTGCCACATTTTGGGGGAGTTTCGTTCTGCTGTTTTGTTCTTCTTCTGTTTGGTGGCCACACCTGGTGGTGCTCAGGGGCTAGTCCTGGCTCTGTGCTTAGGAGTGACCCACGGAAATATGCAGTATTAAAACCAGAGTTGGCAGGGTACAAGTTCCTAACCCCTTTAGTATCTTTCTAGCCCTATATGCTCCATTTTACAAAGAAGCAAGCTGGAAACCAGAGTTGAATGGTTTCTGCACATGGCTAGGAGGTGGGGGAGGTGGGGCAAGAATTTAAATACAAGCCCTTTCTCGTGTGGGGAGGCTCCCCCGGGGTGCTCAGGAGACCCAGGGGTGTGGTTCAGTGCAGAGGCCTGGGGATGCCATGCTGCTCTGACTCTGCAGTGTTGGGGATTTTCTGGGTCATTCCTGTAGTGTTGGGACCTCCAGGGCCACGTTTGGTAGTTGTTGGCAACTCCAAGGCTGCATTTGGTGATGCTCAGGGAGCCCTGTGGTACGGGAGATCAAACCTGGGTTAGGTGTTTGCTGAGCATACGCTCTAACCACTGTACTAATCTTTGGGTTCCAAATCCTGAACTTAATCAAGACTCTAATAGATTTCCAATCCGTTACTTTGAATTGCTTTTCTTCACAGAGAACTGGGCTGCAATGCCTATTCATCTGTTTTCACCCTATTTCCTTTGGACTCCAGGTGCTGGACCCTTTGTGCCCTTGCCCCGTGGTATCTGGCAGACACTTTCCTTTTGGAAGTTCACCTTCTACAATCTGCTTGTGCCTGGTTGCATCTCTCTCTGCAGAGGAATGACCAGCTTGCCAGGTCTGCTGCTGTAATGAGGATGACGTTTTAGACTGTACTCACGCAAGATTTGTTTGGTCCCATAGCCACCAGGATATGAGAAGGCTACTGGGCTGATAACAAAACAATGTCTTCCTGACTTGGATTCCCCACTGAGAGTTATTCTCCATGCTTCCCTTTGTGTTCATTGAGGGTTGCTGGGGAACCTCATCTTGCCAACCCCTCTGCTGTTTTGGGGGAGCCTCCATGATTTCCTCATTAGTGGAGGTGGATTCTCCTTTGTTCTAAGTTCATAGGCATGCAGGGAAGTTACTCTTCTGCATGGTTGCGAATTCACCCAACAAACATTTCATACTGGGTGGAAATTGAAGGAGGACCCACCACTTCTGTTGAGATGGTCTACTCAACAGAAGCCTGTTTCTGAACCTGTCCCTCCTTGTCACTCTGTTTCATCATCAGAACTCCAGAGTCTGGTCTGTAATTTGCTTCCATTTTCTTAGGCTGAATCTTGTCCATAAACTCTGCTTCTGGGGACCTGCAATGAGTTCATGGAAGCCTGGAGCCATGCTTGAGTGCCCTGAGCTAGACCAGCTTTCAGTCGCTGCTTTTTCTCATCTCAACTCCTGTCTTCAGATCAAGATAGGACAGGGTCCGGATTTTCATTGCCATCTTCGATGAAGCAGCCCAGGAAGATGCTTCAGCAGCATTTCTCATAAACCACTGTAAATAAACTGAAAAAAGTCAACCTACTTTCATCAGTCATAAATTAATAAAACCAAACAATGGCATAAGGAGAGAAAACAAAAGTGTTCTGACTTTTATTTGAGTCATAATAGCTTTGCATTGACCAGCTCCATCCTTGTTTATTCTCGACTATATTAGATTCTCACTTTAATTGCTGTCCCATGCAGTGAACCCTCTGAGAACAAGGCTTCCTTAGGATGCTGTTCGTCCAGCAATGGTGGCCACTGGAGACAGGCTACTCAGCTTCTCCTTCACATGAGCTATGGAAGTTACAGAGTTGGCAGCTCCGAGTGTTGCCTCTGGAGCTACGCTGTGATGGTCACCAGAGGCTGAGAGCTCCCAGGCTGCTCCTGGCCTGTGGTTGAGTACTGCAGGGCCTGAAGTGGGGCTTCTTCTGCCCTATCATGGACAGTCTTCACGCCAGACCTGGCATAGGCCTGGCCCTGACCATTTCAGAGCCATCCTGCAGTTCCTGGTGCTTCCTGCCCACTATCCTTCCTTTCCCTTTTCCAGAGAAGAGATCTGCATTGCAGGAGAAGGGCTTTTTCCAGCTTCCTCTCCCCTTGGTCCTTTCAAAGGCATTTCCCCCAGTTCCAAAGGTTTTCTGTCTTTGAAGCTGTTTCTTGGAGAACTTAGCTAAAGTTGTTAGTTAGAGAGAAGCAAACAAAAATATATTTACACATCATGCATGCATTTAAAATGGCTTCAAGGGACCAGAATAGACACTCCTTCCAGCCTGACACTCTTGGCATCACCTTGGTCACTCCGATTTGGTTTCACGCAGCTTTGGGTGGGACTCAGTGAGTGAGGAACACTGGGACGAAGTGAGAGCATAGTCTAGTATGAATCCGCGTGTCAAGGGGGCTGAGCTGGGAAGCCAGGAGTCTTGCTTTGGCCTGCCTTGCTCAGTTTCCCTTCCTGTGCAGGTATTATCAACTGTCAGTGCTGTGGACATGGTTTCCTGTATGTTAGAGACCTAGGGACCCCAGAAAGAATCCTCTAGAACAATCTGACTATTCTGACTTCCAGAAAGTTCCAACCTCTATGGCCTGATGCATCTGTTGGTCCTTGTCTCCCAAGAATATGTCATGTTAACTAGTATACCTTGCTCTCAACCCTTCTGAAAGAATAGTTTTTTGTTGTCTTTTTTAAATCTTGGAGTGATATCTTTGAAGTTCAGGGTATGCTATGTCCTGAGAGACAGTTGTGGGGGTCAGGTTGCCACAACTGGCTAATTTTGTTAAACAGAATCTGTGACTTGAGAGGCTGTGGAGAAGCCTCAGAAAAGTCTAGATGTCAGATAGGTCCTGAGTCTGGAAGGTGGGAACATTGTAGCTATACTATGCTGGCCCATCAGCTGACTGCTGGTGTCATTTCTCCCCTCACCTGCTCCTTGTTAAAGACGATGGTTCTGTCTGCCCAGAGCTATGTGTCTGCCCAGGAGAGTTAGGTGTCTGTGGTGTTTGTTAGTTTGTTTCCCTTTGTGATGGATTCTATGACCTGGTTTTGTCAACAGGGTAAATATCAGTAAAATAAGTTAGGATGTGTTTCTCCTACTTCTGTTTCTTGGAACGGTATGTATAAAATATTTTTTTTCTTTAATATTTGTTAGACTTCATTTGGGACAAAATTTGTCTTTGTAGGAAGGTTTTATTTGTTCTGCATTTTATTTCTTTCCTAATATATGGTTATCCAGTAATCTGTCACTTTTTGGAGTGAATTTTGCTAGCTTGGGTCTTTCAGGGAATTTGGCCAATACATATGGACTGTAGAGTTTAAGTTTTTTAACATAAAGTTGTTCTTATAATTTGTTATCCTTTAAGAGTCTTTTATGTCCTTAGGTTTTGGTTTGGGGCCATACCTGGCAATGCCTGGGTGGGAGACACATGTGTTGTTATTAAGGCTCAAACCCAGGACCCCCCATGCTTCCATGTGCTCCAACCCTTTAAACTGTCTCCGAACCTCTTTTTTTCTTTTTTTGCTTTTTGGGTCACACCAGCAATACACAGGGGTTACTCCTAGATCATGCACTTAGGAATTACTCCTGGTGGTGCTCAGGGGACCATATGGGATGCTGGGAATTGAACCTGGGTCAGCCACATGCAAGGCAAATGCCCTACCTGCTGTGCTCCAGCCACTTCTCACCTCTTTTAAACTTCTGTTAGGTTCTGTAATTTTGCACCCATTTAATTCTTGATATAGACACTTGTGGTTTATTCACCTTATTCCTTATCTGGCCATAAGTATAAAAATTATTGAGTTTTCCAAAGAATCAGTGCTTAATATCATAATTTACCATTATTTATTTGTTTTTTATTTTATAGGTTTCTGTTCTTACCTATTTCTGCTTATTTTGGGTTTAATTAGCTTTTTCATTTTTGTTAAGATAGAAGCTTAGATAATTGATATGAGACTTTTTAAAATAATGTTCACATACCATGTAAAATATCTTTTAAGCATTGCTTTAGCCACATTTCTTACATTTCAATGGTTGTGTTCAAAGTTTTAATTTAATTTAAATAACATCATTTGTCTCCTAGTTTCTTTAGATATATATATATATGCTATTTATAAGTGTGTTTGTTTAATTTCTAAGTATTTGATAAAATTTAGATAAAAGATATCTTTCTGTTATGAGTTTTAGTTTAAATCTATGGGTCAGTAAAAAAAATATGTAATTTTAATCTTCTGAAAAATGTTGAGACTGTTGAGAATGGAGAAATAGCTTAGGGAGGGTGCTTGCCTTGCATGCAGCCGACCCAGGTTTGATCTCTGGCACCCCATATGGTTCCTGGAGAGTTGCTCCATGGGCATAATTTTAGGAGTAAGCCCTGAGCATAGTCAGGTGTGGCTCCAAAAATAAAAATAAAGTTTATTTTGAGAGTTTTATTTCTAAATATGGTTTTTGAAAAAGTTTCTTGTACATGTGAAAAAAAAGTGCATTCTTCTGTTTTGAGTGGCAAGTTCTTATTTTGTTTGGTTTTGGGATTTACTCCTGGTTTTGTGCTCAGGAATCCCTCCTGGGTTGGAGGAGGGGCTGGGTGACCATATGTGATGCAGGGGAGCAAATTCAGGTCAGCCTCATGCAAGGAAAGTATGTCACCTGCTATACTAACTCTTTGGCCCCTTGATATATTCTATAAATAGTGCATTTTCTCATGTCAGCTTATGATAAAAATATAGTTGTTCCAGCATTCTTATTTTAAAAATATCACTAACTTTCACCAAAATATATATATTTAATTTTTTTTTTATTAGCGAATCACTGTTAGTTACAGTTACAAACTTACGAACTTTTGTGTTTGCATTTCAGCCATACAGTGATCATTTACCCATCCCTCCACCAGTGCCCATTCTCCTTCACCAATGATCCCAGTATCCCTCTTACCACCCCCACCCCATCCCCCACCACCCCACCCTGCCTCTGCGGCAGGTCATTTCCTTTTGTTCTTGCTCCTTTTGGGTGTTGTAGTTTGCAATAGAGATATTGAGTGGCCTTCATGTTCGGTCTATAGTCTACTTTCAGCTCTCATCTTTCAACCCGAATGGGTCCTCCCAATATCCTCTACTTGGTGTTCCCTTCTCTATCTGAGCTGCCTTCCCCCCAGAATGTGAGGCCAGTTTCCAATCTGTGGGGCAAACCTCCTGGTCCTTATCTCTACTACTCTTGGGTGTTAGTCTCCCACTCTGTTGTTTTATATTCCATAGATGAGTGCAATCTTTCTATGTCTGTCTCTTTCTTTTTTTCCCCAAGTCTCAGTCATATAATGATTAAACCTCCATCCCTTCACCCTTCACCAGTGCATGTGTTCCACCACCAACAACCCCAATATACCCCCCTTCCACCACCCCCACCTAAGTAGCTAATGATCTTCATTTTATTCTCTCTATACTTTGAATACATTCAATATTTCAATAGAGAACTCACTATTATTGTCTGGAATTTTCCCCCAACAATCAGGCCTGCTGAAAAGGCATCATTTAATAATTTCTTTTCATGGCTGAGAATGAAGAGTCTATGAGCTCTCTATAAGGTTTTGGATTTCTGATATTTTAGCTCAGTTCACAGTCTAGATCCATTTCTGTAAGAAGCCTCTCTGGGTGCCAAAATGGGTTAGAAGACCTCTCGGATCACAGTCTTTAGGAGCAGAGGGTCCGTTTTGCATGTGGCAGATCTGGATCTTGATCCTCCTATGATCGCCTATGTGTCTCTCTTTTTCAGACTCATTTCACTTAACATGATACTTTCCATGTTGATCCACTTATATGCAAATTTCATGACTTCATCTTTTCTAACAGCTGCATAGTATTCCATTGTGTAGATGTACCAAAGTTTCTTTAGCCAGTCATCTGTTTTGGGGTACTCCATTTTTTCCAGATTTTGGCTATTGTAAACAGTGCTGCAGTGAACATACAAATGCAGATGTCATTTCTACTATACCTTTTTGCCTCTTTGGGATATATTACCAGGAGTGGTATTGCTGGGTCAAATGGGAGCTCAATTTCTAATAAAATATATTCTTATACTTAAAGTTCTCTTGTAAATAGCATGTATCTGGGTCCATTATGACACTCTTTGCTTTAGTTGTATTGCATATATCATTTATATTTAATAAAATGGTTGATATGTTGAATTTAAATCTAGCATTTAAGTGCCTTCACCTTTACTATCTCTCCAGCCCTTGAGTTTCAGTATTTTTGTTATGATGTATCTTGGTGTGACTGCTTCCTCTTTCTCTCTTTCTCTCCCCTGATTTCTTTCCCTTTCCCACATCCAGTGTGCTGGGGTTGGTGGATAGGGGCATGCAATGCTGATTAGTAAGCCAGGACATTCTACATGTACAGTATGCTCCTAGCCCCTTAGACTATCTCTCTTGGAGGATTTTTGAAAAAAAGATTAATTCCACCTGGATTTTGTTGAGCTTCTTGGAGCTTTTAGGGCCACATGTCTTGGTGCTCAGGGATCATTCCCTGTGCAGTAACTAGGGTCCACTTTGGAGGTCTTTGGGGACCATGTGGTGCTGGGAATTGAATATGGGACTCCACATGCAAGAAATGTGCTCTAGTCCTTTGAGCTATCTTCCTGTTCCTGAGATAGCTTTTTAATTGGCACTCTAACCTCACATATGGCAGGCTGCTAGATTTTATTATTGTTCAATAACTTGGCCCTAATGATTCAATTATTTTTCTAGTCTCTTTTGGGGACTTCATTTGAAAGAGTTTTGATTGCCATCTTGTATTTTTTTTTGTACCAAACCCAGAGGTGCTCAGAGATTACTCCTGGTTATGTGATCAGGGGCCACTCCTGGCAGTACTCTGGAAACCATATATGGTGCTGGGGGGTCAAACTCTCAGCTTGTGGCTGAATGAAAGGCAAGTACCTTACCTCCTGTACTCTCTCTGGCTCCTGTCACCTTTCCAAGGCCACTGATAATTTTTACTGCAGTGTCAAACCTGCTGGTACTTCTATCTAGTATGTATTTCACTTTATAGATTGCATTTTTAATTTCTAGAATTTGCATTTCTCTTTTTTATATTTTCTAATTTTATTATGTTCTTCTCTACCTTTTAAAAAATGGAATATACTTATAATAACTGTTCTACCATCCTTGACAGCTAGTTCCACCATCTGTGGGTCTGGTTGTACTCAGTGATTTTTCTTCTTGTCATAGAGAAGAAACTTTTTCTCTGCATGGTTATACATTTTGATTAGGTGGTAGATATTATTAATAACACATTGAGAATTTATTATATTTTATTGTATTTACTTAAACAGTATTATATATATTTTTTCCTCGTGTATCATTACTTGGAATTGGTTGGATCATTTCAACCTTACTTAACTGTGTTATAGCAGCTTCAAAGCAACTTTTGGAGTCTGGGCATAATTTTAGTACTGATACTAAAGTAGTTTTCTTCTGTGAAGTCTACCCACAATGCTGTATGTTAAGAGGTTTATACCAGCTCTGTGACTATTGGGGTATTATTCTATTTTTTCCCTGATGGTTCTTGGACCCTCTCAGTTGCCATGTGAGAAGCCTAAGCAAGGGTGATGGAGGCTGAATGAGTATGTGGAAGAGTCAGGGTACCAGCGCCAGGAGCTAGCCTTTCCCCAGAGCAGCTGCTTGGCTGAGCAGGAGCCAGTGGAGAATGCATGAAAAAGCTCAGACAAGACCTGGGAAATTGCTCGCCTCACTTAGTCTCATGAGCAAAAAGAAACAGGCAATTTAAAAATCATGGAGAATTAGCATGATTGGTTATGCAGCAAAAACTAACTGATCAAGTCACACTCTTTGAAATAATTATTCATGTATGTGCTCACATCTATATTCATGTATAAATACAGAAATAATTCATGTATGTGAAAAAATTATTAACATATGTATTCACTCATATATGTATGTGTTTGTTCCCTAAAATATAAACTCTCCTGGGGGTTTTGCTCATTACCTTTTTGTAGCAGTTGTAACCCAGGATCAAACTGACAATATGGCATTTTAAGAAAGACCCAAATACTGGTCTTTTATGAGCAAAGTGAGATTGACTACCTGAAGTATCCTCTACTCTGTTCTAAATCGTTGTTAAAGAAAAGTCAGGGGGGGCTGGAATGATAGCACAGCGGGTAGGGCGTTTGCCTTGCACACGGCCAACCCGGGTTTGATCCCCAGCATCCCATATGGTCCCCCGAGCACGGCCAGGGGTAATTCCTGAGTGCAGTGCCAGGAGTGACCCCTGAGCATCGCTGGGTGTGACTCAAAAAAAAAAAAAAAAAGAAAAGTCAGGGTAGGACGGAGGCACTATTGTTCTTTCAGAAGAAAAATGTTCAGAATGCACTAAAATCAGATCTCATGAGGGTCTGATTTCAGTGCGCAAGGCATCAACCTTCCCAGTGTGAGCCAAGGGCCGAATGATGAGGGTTCTTCTTCCTTGTCCTCCACCCCCAGGCCGACTGCAGAGCCTTGTTTGTGTTAACATGTGTCCTCAGTCCTGTTCCAAGGCATCAGAACCTTGAACAACAGAACCTGGTGTGTTTTGGCAGGAGTGTGAATTATATTCACCAGCAAAGCCAACCCGCAGGTGGAAAAGCACCTGCCACTGACCTTGACCTAGGGGTTAGTGACAGTAAGAGAGAAAACTAAAATTCTTTAGAAATGTAATTTCTAAAGAAGTTCTTGTTGGGGCGATTAAAAATTTTTTTTAAGTGGGGACACACTAGTGGGGCAGGACTTGGGGGTTCACACAGTATTGGGGACTGAACTCAGCTCCAGTTCTTTGAGCTCTCTCCCCGACCCCAGTGACAATTCTGGGTATTGTCAAGAAGTTTCTGGGTATCTCTTCAGCTGTAAAGTTAAGAAAATCCTGAAACAAGGGTATTATACCAATCAGACCGTGAACACGTTGCTCCTTAAAGTGGGTGTCTTACCTGGAATCTCCTGAATACCCTCAGCCTGTACTGCAATGGCCAGCCCGCACCCAAAGCAGTGCCTGGCAGGGCCTCAGAGCAGGGAAGAATTGATGAAAGAACAAACGCTCCCAGGGCTTGGCTGTGGGAAGGGTGGAGGTCCAGCTCCAGGCAAACCACCTCTATGTACCCATAACAGCAGGCCCTGCCTCTGATGAGGGACCAGACGGGCAACTGAGGGTGTCGCCGGGGATCCTGCTGAGGGATGTGCATTCCGGGGCTCCCTTCTGGTCTGGCAGTGCTGTATCTCTGCACAGACCCCCAAGTTCCCAGCTGGAGTGGAACTGGGGAGGAGAATGGCAATAAGAAGCCACAATAGCGAGTACTTCCTTCCCACCTTTACTGGGAGGGCACACACGTGGCTTCAGGTCAGAAGGGGAAGTTTGTATAAGGAGGAACCAGCGATGGAGGGGTGAAGGGGGGCCTGGATGTCTCTGCAGGTGGCACAGGCCCAAACAAGGGGCCCTGTGTGAAGGCGTACTGGGTCTGTAGCACTCACTGATGTTTCCATAGAGAAGAGTTCTGACATTTGGGCTGACATGTGTGAGCTGGGAAGTTGTGAGTTCAGTTACGTGACCTCAGTGATTCCTGCAGGCCGGCGAGCCCTGGAATTGAGGGGAGTTTTGCTTTGCCTAAAACAAACAGGTCCCCAAACAAAAGCAGCTGGTGAAACGCTTGTCGTGCCCTCGGGGACCTTCCCGACTGCTCCTCAGTGAGTTTGCCCCCTGTTTATCCTGCCTTGTAAGGTGGAAGCTGTGAGCATTCCAGCCTTCCTGGAAGGAAGGGCAGGGGTGGTGGGACCCTGGAACCAGGCACAGCTCTGTTCCCAGCATCAAGGAGAGGATCTTGCGAGGTGCCTTGGAAGAGACAGCTTGGCCATTGTGGGGGTGGGGAGGGGAAGCAGTTTGAGCAGTAAAAAGCTTGGGTGGCAGAGGAGGAATTGCAGGTGAGGGAAAATAGATGAACAAAGCCAGGGAGATGGGAATTTGGCAAGCTGGCTGAGGCCAATATGATAAAGACAAATTTTATGTGTTGACATAACTTGGTCATTGGGGGCCTTGATGTTTGGTTGAACATTTTTTTTTTTGTGTGTGTGTGTGTGTGTGTGTGTGTTTTGTGTATTCCTAGATGAGATTAACATCTAAATCAGTTGAATGTGTTAAATAGATAGGGAAGTGCCTCATCCACTCTTGTTTAAGGTTTGAATAGAACAAAAAAGGCCAAGGAAGAGGGAACTTCTGTCTGAAGTTTGAGCTGAGACATGGGTCTATCCTGCCGGGGGCTTGGGTCAGCCACGTACTCACACCATTTATTGCTCTCCAGGCTTTAGGGGTCTCTGGACTCTCAGCGGCTGCATCACCCACTCCTCCAGGTCTCTAGTTTGCCAACTGCAGATCTTGGGACTTCTCAGCCTCTTGAGGCCTGTGAGCCAATTTCTTATTATAAACCTCTATCTATATTGCTATCTTTATCTGTACCTCCATGTATATATATTTATATCGGCATTGCCTATTGGCTCTGTTTCTCTGGAGAACCAATGAGAGATAAAGATATAGATATGCATATGCATAGATATAGCAATATAAAGACAGATAGATATAATGAGATTTATTATAAGGAATTGGCTCACAAGATTATGGAGGCTGAAAAGTCCCAAGATCTGTAGTTGGCAAACTGGAGACCTGGGAGAGCCAATGGTATAGTATACCTATCTCTATCTCCATGCCTTTCTCTGTGCCTGTCTGTCTGTCTGTCAGTCTGTCTCTCTTTCCTCCTTCCTTACTTCCTTGTGGTTCTGTTTCTCTCGAGAAGTCTGATTTAATACAGCCAAAGTGATAGTTTTCAGCCGAGACGGCACATCCCAGCCCCCCAGGGTAAGGGGCAGTACGTTAAGAATTAGGCCTCCTGGGCTCCTTTTCCAAAGGTTCTGATTTAGCTGGTTGGGGCATGAGGTCTGTGCATCTCCTCTGATTACTTTGTAATTAAAAAAAATTTAAATGCGAAACACATGCCCTGTGGAGGGTGGGCAGCCACATCCTGTCTGCACTAATTTTTTTTTTCTGCAACCCCCCTCACCCTGCTGATTTTCTGTTTTTCTCTCTTTTTTATTTTTAATTAATGGCTTCCCCCCCCCCCCCCTGTAGTATTGAAGATTCCAATCCAGACTCACAAACACCAGGCACGCGCTTTATCTTAAGCTAAGAACCCTTTTTTTTTTACCAATGAAAACAAAGCAAAATAAAAATAATAAACACCCACTCCCCACCCTATTGGGGGAAAAATAATCGCATCTCTGCTTTTGGAGCGGTGCAGAGCGCCCCTACAGTTGGCATGGTGCTGCCGAGCTGGGGCTGGGGTCCTTGAAGGAGGAAGGGAGGGGAAAGAGCTCCTTTGGGCCTCTGCAGGAGCTCAGTTTTGCTTGTTTACAGAAGCACCCCACAGGCACTGAGGATTATTCCTCCCACCCCAAGTTTTCCAAGAAGGATGCAAGGTACTTAGCAAGTAAGTGGATGGTTCAAGGTCCTGGGGCTGCTAAGGGCAGAGCTGGGCTTTGCACTCAGGTTGGTCTGACTCTTGTCTCTGCAGGTGAGCCTGGAGTCGTATTTGCCTTCTATTCTGGGAACAGGGAGAATAGAGGGGCCTGGTAGCCCCAGCTCTGAGGCCAGATCCCCTGAGGGATCCCCTGTGAGAAGAGCCCTAAGCCTGTGTGCCTGCGGGATTGGGGAGTCCAGTGACAAAGTCTTGTGCTTCTCAGGGGCCTATTAGTGTCGGACTCAGAAAATCCAAGCATTCTCTGTCCCCTGCCTTCCTTCCAGGACTGGCACCGTGCCATGGTCATTGCTTTATTCCCCGGCTGGCAGCACTCAGCCCCCAGTGGCAACATTGATTAATGTCTAGGAACGGCTTGTAAAAGGCCCTGAAGATGTAGCGGGTGCTCAGAGATGCGAGTAGGCTTTCCGGGTCCCAGACTAAGCTGTCACGGCACCAGAACTGGGCTCAGGGCTTCTGACCCCAGCCACGCATCCTCTCCCCATGGCTGTCGCGCTCACCTCTAGGTTTGGAGCCACAGCCTCTGGGGCATGACGGGGCCTCAGAAAAAGGCTCATAAAACATAAAAAGGCAAGAAGTAATTTTTTTCTTTTAGTTTTTGGGTCACACCCAGCAATGCTCAGGGGTTACTCCTGGCTCTGAACTCAAGAATCACTCCTGCTGGTGCTCGGGGGACCATATGGGATGCTGGGGATTGAACCCAGGTTGATCGCGTTTAAGGCAAACGCCCTCCCCGCTGTGCGCTGTCTCCCACCTCTCTGCAGCCCAGCAGCAGTGGTGGCTTGTCATGCTATGCTGAGAAAGATTTGGAAGAACAGTGGCATCGCTGATGACCGGGGAGTGTTCAGAGGTAGCATGTGTGTCAGATGGTGCCATCCCTGTGAAGGATTTCATCCAGACTCTTGTTTCATAACTCGGAGAATGGGGGTCCTTCGTGCCATGCAGAACCTTTGCTGCTGGAAATGTTATGGATGGCACGTCCTTATCCACCAAGCCCAGGGGTTCTCAGGTCTCAGGGAGGCCAGCGTTGGAATTGAGACAAAGATTCTAGGCTCGCGTCTGCATGAAGAGACTGAACACATGCTTGTTACAGCGTGGTCTCAGACAGGCCCCTTCCGAGTTTCAGTTTCTTCTATAAGATGAGAGCAAATTACTCTCTTGGTGGTGTTATGAAGAGTAAAGTAAGGAAAGGGTGAAAACCTTCCATTAATTCTATAGCCCTATCGTTCATTCCTTCTGCAGATTGCAGTATTGTTCACACTTTTTCCTCCTTCCCTTGGTCCTCTACCTGCAATTCTTCCCATATGACAGTGCTTCTTTCCCTGACTCTTAGCTCTGGGTTTTGGTCTTCTCACTTGATTTGTCCCAGAAAAAAAGGACAAAACAAATATGGGGCCAACATGGACCAATTCCCCAGAGGCATTATGCTTCCATTTGCCCTGTTATGCCTCTGCCATTGCCATGAGAAGTTGCCCCAGCTGGGAGAGAAAGGAGGTGCAGACTCATCCCCTGCAGCATAAGCTGCCCTGCAGAGCCCCGCCTCATCAGCTGACCCCCAGCTGACCTGCAGGTGTCCGGTGAGAAGAGTGTTCATTGTGCTCTATGATTGGTTTTGATGTGCAGCAGGAGCTGACCCAGGCACCTCTCAAGGCTATTTCTGGCAGGAAGCAGATTTCTTTTTCTGAGGTGGCAGTGCAAAAACTCTGAAGTGGAAGGAGCGAAGGACAAAGCACTACAGTGTACGAAGGGCTGCCGGATGCTATGGACTTTGCAATGCACAACAGCTTGTGAAGGACCTCTCACCCCACAAGGCTTCCTGGCCACTTGCAGTCTAAGAGTATCAGCTGCTTTGGTTCTATTTCTCCAGCCTTGCTAATCACAGCCTCTCTCGGACCACCGTGCACCTGCAAAGCCCACCCATCCCTACCCTTGAGGATTCGCATTGCTGATTCCTCATCCTCTATTCCTTGTCAGCATCACCCTTTAGGCTGAGTTTCTCCTCACTGTGGGAGGACAATAGATGAGAAGGGCAATTGCCCCAATTAGCTATGAAGACTCAGCCTCAGCCTGGGAGCAGGGCTGGTCTGTAGAGGGCAACTCAAGGGCAAAGAGGAAAGTGAGAGAATATGCAAAGGCTGCATTAAAGAGGCGAAGGTTCAGCTTTCCAAGTCCTTTGCTCTGAAGTTCAAGCAAAAAAAAAAAAAAGTGAGAATTGATATGCTAATGATGCAGAGGACAGTCTTCCAGCGGGTCCTCTGTCAGAGAATTTTCTCCCTGGATGAAGGAAAGAAAGGGATGTACTCTAAAGCTAGTTGAACTCGTATTTCTCAGCAAAGTAGGCAGCTCGACAGTGAGAGCACAGGTTTGAGAAAGAAGCTTGGCTCAGAGAACTGAGAAATCACTCCGTGATTTGGAGTTTGGCAGTGACTGGTTCCACCCAGGCCATGAACTGGGTCATAAACTAAGCTGGTTCTCAGTGCCCCATTCCCTCTCCCAGGGTCCGGTGGTTACTTGCTGCAAAATATCCTTCTTCAAGGTCTTCTCAGAGCAAGACCCCGCTCTTGGTCCTTATTCATTCATCTGTAGCTGCCACTCAGGCTGGCTGTTTCCAGATTTTGTCAACTGTGAATAGTGCTGGGGTGAACATAGATGTGCACAGAAAAATGATCCGCCATTGATATCTTTCAGATCCACTATTTGATAGCTGTAGTTTTATCTCTCTGGCCACTTTCCCTGTAGTTTTATCTCTGGCCACTATCTCACAATGAGAAAAGAGGCCCAGAGTGTGTGAGGGGCTGACCCAAAGCCAGGCTGCTGGGTCTGTGTTGGAGACGAGGCCTCCTGGACTGGATATTTGTGTGCGCCCAGAATTCAGGGCGGAAACTCTAATTCTGAACTCACGTTCATGGTAATTAGGAGGTGGATTAGGTCCAGATGAGGTCATAAGGTCTGGCTCTACAGGAATAGTTCAGGGGTGGGGAATGTCCAGGGCTATAAAGGACCCTATAATCTTGCAATTTGGCTCTGGGGTTCTGGTGCATGATGGGACACACACAGATGCTTCTTGTGGGCGCCCTGTGATCCATCTGTCTGTGTTGCATTGCATGGCCTGTGAATGATCTTCTAAATTCCTAAATGGCTCTTAGCACAGCAAAGTTTCCCTGCTCTGTGAGGAATTCCTCTTTCCTGAAACTCACTCTGATGAAAGATGGCATGAGCCATCTTTCGGGGGTCTCGGAGCCAGGAGGGGCCTGTCAATACCATCTCCATCTTGGATCTCCCTGCTATCATAACCAGGAGAAGAAAATGGGGTTAAGCCACCTGTGAACAGTCTCTGAACTCAGTAAAACAGGCAGTGAGAAGCTGCCTTCATTTCCCCTTGCAGTGTCTTCTGGGGAGGAGAGTTTGCTCAGGACCACTGGATCATTTCAGGTTTATTTACCTGGCCTGAGGGTGAACTTTGTTCTGTCCTTCTGCTGGACAATGAAGTGGGCCCATCAGCCGTAAGTGCCTTAAAGTTAGAAAAATGTTTCCCTCTGAGAACACTTGTGGCAAAAGAGCAGGCATAGACATCTTGCTGTCCAACAATCGAGGTAATTAATATTCCATTAACAAGGCCATTACAGCTGCCGAATAGAAATCTGCTTCATCTTAAGGTGTGAGGCCTACTCCTAAGTGACGTGCAGCCGCTGAATAAGCATACCTGCTGATTTATGTCCATAAAACTTAATTTATTAGCAATGTCTTAATTGTGATGGTACATACAGTCCCTGGACCATTAGCAAAAATCCTCTAAAAGCTGCTGATGAGAATAATATGCCCAATAAATGGGATGAGCAGCACTTTTTCTGCGTTGGAGGCTATAGACTTGCTAATAAGGCTGAACAGGTCTTTTAATGGAGTGGCCAAGTGGGCAGGAAGGGAGGGTGCCCCGGAAAATGAGGGAGGCGGAGGGTGGGCTCCTCCTGTGTCCCCGAACTGCAGCTGGAAGGATGCTTCTTCTTTGGGCAAGTGAACAAACTGTGCAAAGTTGTGTGTGTGGGGAGGTGGCATGTTCCTGCAAAGTGCGTGTGGCCCCGGGGAGGACTCGGGGTATGTGAAGCATGGGGCATTGCACTGGGCTGGAGAATAACTATGGTTTTGTGCTGACTTTCTCCTTCCCTCCTTTCCTCTCTCCCTTTTTCCTCTTTCCTTCATCTTTCCTCCCGAACTGCCAAGAGCTTGGCCATATGTGAATATACAAGGCCTCAATATTTGGGTACCTGAAAGGACACTTGGGAGACCCTGATCCCTTTCAGACAGGCTGCCCCCAGGACTGCCTGAGCTCAGACAGGGAAATCTGGCAATTAGCAGCCACCAGACTTCAAAGGACGTTTGACTTTGTGCTCTGTAACACCCTTCTGGGGCAGATGGTTTAATACTCGACCTCAGTGATGCAGCACTACTTGTGTCCAGCAGTGCAGGGGCCACCGGGGTCATTCTGGTGGTGCTAGGTGAGAGCTATGTGATGTTGGGGATCGAACTTGGGTCCTCGTGCATAAGAGGCATGTGCCCCTCACCTTCCAACTCATAATCTGGCCCTTCTTTGGCTTTCTTTATTCAGCCTGATGGTTTTGAGAATCATTCATGTTGTCGAGTGAATCAACAATTCATTTTTGTTGCAGACGAATATTCCATTGTCTGTAGAGAGTACCATTTGTGTATCCTTTCACCTCTTGACGGACATTTGGGTTGTCTCTAGTTTGGGACTGTTATGAATACAGTTATCAACATTTATATATGTCTTTCTCTGATTTATAAATATTATTTTATGTACATGTATAATTTATGTACCAGTCTTTCCATACACACACACACTCACACATACATAATTTCTCTTGGATAAATATGTAGGAGTGGAACTGTGGAATTGCTGGGTCATATAACTATATGTTTAACTTTGTAGTAATGATCCAAATTGTTTTTCAAAGTGGTTGAGCCGTTGTACATTCTGATCAGTAGTGTTTGAGAATTCCAGTTCCTCCACATCCTCGTGTTCTGATCTTGGAACTGTCAGTCTTTTAAATTTTAGCTATTCCAGTAAGTGTGAAGTGATATCTCATTGCGGACTTAATTTGCAATTCTATCATGACTAATGTTGTTGAATATCTTTTCTTGTTTTTATTGACCTTTTGTATATCTTTTGTGAAGTTTCTATTCAAATATTGCTCATTTAAAAAATGAGTAGTTTGTCTTCTTATTGAAATAGAGGTTTTGCTTTTTCTTCCATTCCTTCTTTTTAAAAAACATATTCTGGATACAAGTTCTTGTTAAATATATGCTATGCAAATATTTTCTCCCCTCTCAGCCTGTGGCTTGCATTTTTTCTTTCTCAGTAATGTCTTTAGAGAACAGAAGTGCTTTATTTTGAAGAAGTCTAATTTTTTTCTTTATGACTAATGCGTTGTCTTTCCTGTCTCAGAAATCATTGCTTACCCAAAATTGCAAATATTTTCTCCTGTGATTTTTTTCCTAGAAATTTTTTATGGTTTCAGATTTTATCTTATAATCCATTTCGTATTAAATTTTATAGATGGTATAAGCTAAAGTCCGGGGTCCTCTTTCTTTCATATGACAAATTCAGTTCTAACCTCGTTTGTTTAAAACACTGAATGTCCTCATTGAGTTATGTTGGTGTCAGTGACATTGAAAACTACTGGCCACATAAGCACTGGCTTAGTTCTGGGTTTTCTGGTCTGTTGAATTGATCTGTAGTTTCATTTCTAGCCCAATATCATTATGTCTTGATAGTTGTAGATTTATGATGTAAATCTTAAAATCAGAGAGTGTAAATCCTCCAGCTTTATTATTATTTTTAAGCCAGCTTTGTTTTAGGGATGCCAGATCCTTTGTATTTCCATTTAGCTTTGGAATCAGTTTGTCAATGTGTATAAAAGTCTCAGAGATTTTCATTGGGTTGTGAAGTTATAGATCAATTTGGAGAGAATGGGCAAATTAAATAATATTGAGTCCTTAATCTATAACTGGAGTAGATCTCTTTTCATTTACTTAGTTTCTCTCGGTAATATTTTAGTTTCCAGTGAAGATGCACAATCTTTTCTTAAGCTTATTCTAAGAATTTATAAGTTTGATACTGTTGCAAATTCTACCCTTTAAATTTTTCACTTTTCTGTTACTTGTTGCTAAAAATGAGAAATATAGTTATTTTTTTATATTGATCTTTAGCTTGTGATGTTGCTGAATTAAAATAAATTGTTCTAAGAGGTGTTTTCTTTCTGACAGAATGCTATCATTTATAAAAATAAAAAAGGACCATTTAACTTCGTCCTTTCTGATATTTATGCTTTTAATCCTTTAATTTTATTATTGTACCATCCTGTCCTTAAAAAATGGTGTGAGCATCTTCACCTTATTCTGTTTGTAGAAGAAAAACATTAAGTACTATGTTAGCTATAGTTTTTTCAAAGATGCCCTTTATCAGATTGAGGAATTTCCTTCCATTTTTAGTTTTCTGAGAGTTTCTTTTAAAGGGCATGTATACTTTATACTTTGAAGTATAATCACATAATCATATTGATTTTAATTTTTCCTATATAATAAATATTGCATTAACAAAATTTTTGGAGGGAAAAAGATTGAAATGTAAAAAGCAGAAGCTTAAGGATAGCTGAAAAAAAAAACATGGGAAATACATAGCTATCTTTTATAGTTTAATGGTGACCACAAAAGTAGACACTGTAATGAAAAATTTATTTGGTTAGACTATATGAGCTGTCAGAAACAAATAAATGGAGAAGACTAGTTATAAAATATATGCAACGTAGATGATAAAGGGTTCTTATTTCTGATATATATTTAGTCTGCATCAACAGGGAAATTATAATAATAGTATAAATTAATGAGCAAAGGCCCTGGACAGCAGTCTACCAAAAAGACACTGATATCCAAAAAAGTATGAAAAGTTGCTCAATCTCAACTGTAATAAAGTAAATCTAAATTGAACAATAGCAAATGTTATTGGCAGATTGGCAAAGGTTAGCAGATTGATAATATTCAGTGTCAAAGAGGGTGTAAGGAAATTTTCATATTGTTGGTAGGAGAACACATTGTTATAATATCATTGGAAGACATTTGCAATGATTTATCAAGTCTTGAAAAAAATATGTATACCCTTGTGTTACAGGGATGTCACTGATGTCGGAGGGTGGACTGGTGGGTGATGACAAGTTCTCAGATCTTGCATTTTATCAGCAAAGATTTGAAGATTACACACATGCACAAGTTTTCACAGTGATAAAGCTAGCAAGTTATTCAGGCACAGGACACTCCAGAGAGAACAGAAGTGGGTGGGCCGGAGCCTTGTAGCTGACTCCCAGGTGCTCAGGTAGTAAAGCTTTATACGATAGCCATAGGGTGGATGAGGTGTTAATGTCACATTGGGGTGGGTTTAGGTGGGGCTTAAGCAAAAGACCTAGGATGCATACAGAAAAGCCCATTAAGGGGTGTGGGAAAGCTGCAATGTTAGTCATATATGATGACGTTATATGACGTTATATGACGTTAGTCATAATGATACGTTAATGAGACAGGTGAACCAAGGCTGTCAGTTGGATCCATCTGTGCAGGTTTGGGGTCAGTAAGGTCCCATTGCTTTGTGCTTCACTCACTTCAGGCACAACTCCATTTCTGCTGGACACTAGACCATCCCCATGTCCCAATCTTACCTCATTGTCAAGCTCCTTTCTCACTGCCTCTAACATTAAACCCTAATGACCTATGCTAACATTTGGACTCCATAATTCCAACTTCTTGAATTTATTCTAAAATGATCATTGAACAAGTACAAAAGCATCTCTATATGTTTATTACAAATTGTGGATACTATCAAATTTTGGATACAACTCAAATATCCATAAGCAGGAGTTTAAATAAATAAGAAAATTTTATATAGTTATTCAGAGGAATACTATGGGTGTGAGTGTGTGTGTGTGTGTATGTGTGTGTGTGTGTGTGTGTGTCTGGCGGTGTTCCGAGCTTATTCCTGGCTTTATGCTCTGAGATTACTCGTGACACCTTCAGAGGAATACTACATAACTAGCTAAATGGATTATGTGGATTTTTATTTATTGGGATGAAAAGCTTCCCTATATTATAGTAAAAATGTTAGATGTGTATATTAAGATCCCATATATTTTTATTGTTATAAGGGTGTATATTTTTATTGCTGCATCCTGGCATGTTGTATTTTGAGGTGCTGGAAATTGAACCTTGGACCTTGCATATGTAAGGTATGTGCAAATCATGTGTTCTACCATTTGAACCACATTACTAGTCCAAGACCTCATTTTTGGTATATAAAAAATGAAATATATGTGCATGCCAGCCATAATGATTGATATGATTGATATATATTAGGCACATAATACATGGTGATTGGCTAAATGTGAAAATGAAAAGGTTAGATGTCATCTCAAATGTTAAAAATTAATATCTATGGATATAGGTAGTTAAGTGATTTCACTGTATCACTGTCATCCTGTTGTTCATAATTTACTCAAGTGGGCACCAGTAATGTCTCTATTCTTCCCAGTCCTGAGATTTTAGTAGCCTTTTCTTACTCGTCTTTCCCAACGATTGGAGGCTCTTTCAGGGTCAGGTGAAAGAGACCTATCATTACTGTTTTTGGCATATCGAATATGTCACGGGTAGCTTGCCAGGCTCTGCCCATGTGGGTGGGATACTCTCGGTAGCTTGCTGGGCTCTCCAAGAGGTATGTGTATATATGTGTAAATATATATATATGTATATATATGATTTGTTGTCTACTGTCTGAACTCCATCAAATATGGTGTGGTAATTATGGGAAATGGGTAGGAAGTGTCTTTATAATGTGGGCCTGTAGCGTGGCAGTGGTTGGGTAG
Source organism: Sorex araneus (assembly GCF_027595985.1). Lineage (NCBI taxonomy): Eukaryota > Metazoa > Chordata > Mammalia > Eulipotyphla > Soricidae > Sorex > Sorex araneus. Next base: position 37,934,929 of record NC_073306.1, read on the forward strand.
TGGAGGTTGGCTGCCAGGGATGGGTCCTTTGGGGCGGGGAGGGTTCTCACTCGCCCCCTTCTGGGGTGCCCCAAGTGAAAACAGCCTGGCGCAGATTTAAGTGATTTAAATCTCTTAATTTACTTTTAATTTGGGGGTCCTCCTAAGCAGTGTTCAGGATGCCTGGGGGCACCTCCCAGTGATTCTTGGCCGACCAGATTAGTGGCTTAATGTGAGGGCCTAAAGATGCAGGGCTTTCAGGCCACTTGTAATGCCAGGGATTATCCAGGCCACCCTGGCAGTGCTTCACCCTGTGATGCTTAGGAGACCGTGTGGTACTCAGAACTTGAATTGGGGAATGTACCTTAACTCTTAGAGTATCTTGTCAACCCATGGGACTTTTGTCTTCTCCTTTACTTTTTGTAGATTTTGGAAATTTTAAACCAATGCAAGCTTCATTTATATAAAAATAGAAATGGATCTTTTTATTTTTTGCCAAGTGAAAGAGTCCATGGGATTTGATTGATTGTAAGTGGGCAGAAGGGTCAAGGAGGTGTTTGTAAGTGGGCAGGAGGCTGAAGGAGGTGCTAAGCATACTGGTCTGTTTCATGGCTTGGTTGACTGCCTTTAGGGCACTTTTAGGATGAAGAGAAGAATCAGGGTGGGTATTTGTGTAGGTTGGTAATTTTTTTGTTTGTGTTTGGAGTACCAGTGGTGCAACCTATTGAACAAATGGGCCTGGAGAACCAGGCAAGGGGCTGGATCACAAATTCAGTGCTATTGATCTTTAGAAATGAATCAGCAGCCAAGATGTGTTTGGTGCCTGTAAATTAATGCTGCTGCCCAACAGAGACAGTGGGCAGAGAGGGCAGGATGTCCCACAGAATGCCAACTCTTGCCCGCCCCCCACTTTACTTAAACATGGTTTACAAAGTTGTTCGTGATGCATTTGTTATAGGCATTCAATATTCCAACCCCAATCCTACCACCACTGTGACCTTCCCTCCACCATTATCCCCATTTTCCCAACCACTCCTAAAGCCTGTCCCTGTAGCAGGCCCAAAGTAATTTATTTTATATTGCTTGTTACCAGTAAATGGGTAATGGAATGATCAAAAAATACATCAGTAAAAGAAAATTAGTAAAAATTTTTTTATATCGTATCATGGGGACATCACATCTTTGTCTGAGGGTTTACTAAGCTAGTTGAGCCTTCTGTGCCAATGTTTTTGTTACTATAGCTTAATTGACTTCTACATTAAATTTCCATTTGATCTGCCATGCTCCTACTAGGATGTTAGTATTGTAGAGTTGGAGATGTCACATGGCAACAAATGTGGTAGCATGTTCCAGAAAATCCAGAACGGAGCAGTGATCTTACATTGTGGCATTGGTGGTGGGATGTGGGTGTGACTGCCAAGTCTTTGGGAAGTAGGGGAAGCAGGGCTAGGACATCCACCACCTCTCCAAGAAGGCCTGAAGTTCTCAGCCAAAAGACCCCGGAGTACCTGAAATTTTTGGCAGTTTGAGCTCTGCAGAGCTCAGTCATGATGTGGTAGAGTCTGGCCATATGCATGACAGCAGTTGTTGGGTGTGAGTGTGGCTTCTGGGACTTTGGCACTTTGGGGACTTGGCCTGTGCCCCTACCAAAGATGCTCTGCTTCTTAGTTGGGGACCAGAGAACACAAACCCTTGAGAGAGGGTCAGAAGGTGATAGCAGGAATGAAGTAGAAACAGAAACAACCTTAGGAAAGAGCAGTCAATGAGTGGCACCCGACAGGGTGGAAACGAGGGTGAATTTGGCTGTTAGCAGGCCATCCATGATTCTGTCAAAAAAGCTTGACAGAAATGGAATGAAGTAAGGGTGAATGCCACCACAGGGTTGATGGGGGCAGTAAGTGTATTCAGTAAGAATTCTCATGGAATCTTATGGAAGAGACTTGGCTGAGCTGTTGAAGACCCTGAGAGGAGCAGGGCAGCCACACAGGAGTCAGAACAATGGGAAGGGACAGCAAGATCCTCAGGGGGAAAAGATTAATCTTGAGCCAAAAGGACCCTCTCCCACCACGCTGAGGGAAATGGGAGGAGAATACAGCAGGGGGTGCAATGGCAGAGTAGGAGGTGGGGCGGGGCGGGAGGGCTGTAGTTAGAGGTGGTGGTTTGGGTTTGATTTTCTTTCGGGAGGCCCACGATGCTCCTTCCCCAACGGCATTTCATCATCTCACTACCAGCAAGCTCAGAGTTTTAAGGTTCCCGCTTGATGAAGTTGGCTTGACGCAAAGCAATAATGAAAGTTGCCAATGGAGAATGTGGCAGGAATCAGCCTGGGTGTCAAATTCACTCAGCTCCGATGTGCAAATAGATAATTACGAGGCAGCATCTACCAGTGGAACAGATCAAGATTCTTCTCGTGCGTAAGCCGGCACATGTTTAAGATTTCCAGAATACTGATCTCCGAAATAATGATTTTAATAAACAGTGGTTATCTTAACTTTATTTTCAGGCCATAAAACACATCCTTTGATAAATTATTTCGCCGTCTCTCCCCAAGTGCACCTCTCCAAGCCAGCCTCCCCTCCCCCGGCCAGCAGCCACCCCGAACGCCAGCTCCATATATTATTCATTCCAATCAAATAAGACACAGTGGTGCCTCAGTAAACTTGCTTTTCATATCAGAATTGCTCTTATTGAGTAATACACACTGCAGACCCCAGCTTCCAGCACCAGGCCTGAAATGAGCAATTCTCTCATTGTAATAATGTGCCTCTGTCATCTCCTTATTATCAGCATGATAAAAGATGAAATATTCACAGACGTTGCCCTCCTAACCTGATCACAGCTTGATATTTGAGCTTTGGAAATGAGTTTTATAAGCTTTAATATACTCCTTGGCGGAGTGACCCCTGAAATTAAACATTATTACAGAGCGGATATTTAAAAAGCTGGGGCCGCAAATTACATCAAAATGAAAATATTAAGGAGTATTACGAATATACCAAGTGGGAGCTCACAGCTCTGGAAGCTGGGAGCGCCGGAGAGCTCCACGCGTGGGTGTCAAAAACATCAGAAAAAATAATAACAGCAGAGACACCTTGACTTCGGTTATTTTATACTTAGGACTAAACGAAATTATTTGAATGGATTTTTTTTTTCCTCCTGTAGGCTAGCTTTCCAGGAGGGGGGGGAAGCCCATTATTCTCAACTTTAGGTTCCTAATACATTTCACGCTTGGATTAAAGAGGCACCTTCCTTTTTTTTCTTTTTTCTTTCCCTTTTTCTCTTCTTCTTCTTTTTTTCCCCTGATGCGTGGATAAATAAAAGAAATACCTAAATATAATGAAACCAACGATCATGCTAAGAAAAAAGTGAGCAAACATGACTAGAAGGAGCTTCTGGATTCAATTTCCTTGGCAATTGGCACTCTGATGGACAGGATCTCGGCAACCAGGGGGCTGCAGGAAGCTAGGGGTGTGTGGGGGGGTTACTGCCTGCAGCAGGGCTGTGGCAGCTTCCAGAAGGGGTCCTGGAAATCCCTGCAAGCCCCGCTCACCTATTTGTTCTCCAAACAGCCTTCTGCTGCCTTGGTGGCGGGACCTGAAGTCGGCACCGTGGATGCAGACCCGGGTTTGACAGGTTTAAGGACTGGCTCTACTGCAGGACTGAAAGTTTCATGAGGGCAGAAGCCTGGCTTATTGGCAGCTGAACTCCTCACAGTAACCCTGTGTCTATAGAGCTGACCCTTAATGAATAGCCAGACATGGGTTGTCTAGTCTTTTAGGTTACACCTGGTGGTGTTTGGTAACTACTACCTGCCCATGCTTGGGTCCCCTGCGATGCCAGCATTGGAGCCTGGGGCTCCCATGTGCAAATATGTGTTCCCGCCCTTAGAGATCTCATCCCAGCCCTAATAGCATATTTGTTAAGTGAATGAATGAGTGCAAAAGAATCAATTACTTCCCAGCCCCCTTGAGAACTGCAAAGAGGGGACTTTGTCTCTGGGGACTAGTGGAGACACACACACACAGATGAACCTTTCCCAAACCTCATCTGTGGCTAGAAAAGTAAGTTGCAAATTGCACTTGGAATCTATCTCAAAGCTTGTGATTGAAAGCTCCTTTTGGGTTGTTGTAGTTGATTATAGTTATCTCTCTGGACCTCAGTTTTCTAATCTGTACAATGAGAGCAATGGATAGGGCTCCTTCCTCTTTTAGATCTGGCTCAGAGATGGTTTGCCTGTATCTATTAATTTATTTTTGTTTACTTATTTTTATCTTTTGTGAATACCTGGCAGTGCTCAGGGCAGAAACTATATGGGGTGCTGGGGATTGAACCAGGCTCAGCTGCGTGTAAGGCAAGGACCCTACTTGCTGTACAAGGGTACACTCATTCTTTTGTACCCTACTCCAGGCTGACATCCATTAATTCAAATTCTTTTTTTAATCTTAAAAAGAATAAGGAAGTAAAAATCCCCTTCCTAGATGGCAGATTAGTGTTTATATGTCATAATATTCCCCTTTATGTATCTCATGCATGCATATAATGGGGAATAGGCCAGAAAGTTGTAGCATAGGGCACAAAAATTATGGATTTTAGAACAACTAGATTGGGATTTGACTCCTGATTGTGTTTATTTCTAGCCACGAGGCTTTAGGTAGAGAAGTTTATTTTACCTCTCTGAGGCTCAGTTTCATCACTTATAAAAGTGGGAAACAGGGGCTGGAGCAATAGCACAGCAGGTAGAGCATTTGCCTTGCATGCGGCCGACCCAGGTTCGATTCCCAGCACCCCATATGGTCCCCTGAGCACCGCCAGGAGTAATTCCTGAGTGCAGAGCCAGGAGTAACCCCTGTGCATCACCAGGTGTGACTCAAAAAGCAAAAAAAAAAAAAGGAAAACAGGTAGTACTTAGCCCATCTCCCAGTTTTATGCTGAGATACAAATGTAAAAAAATTAAGTACAAAGCATAGGAATTAGGAGAGAAGAGACCAGTTATTATCTGGAGACTCATGATTGACTAAATGTAGAAAGCCCAAAAGAAATTATAGATAAATTATTAGAATCAAAGTGAGACTTTAATAGGGCTGCTGGATACAAAATCAATAAACAAAAGTCAATTGAATTTTTATACACCAGTAGCAATCAGTTGTGAAATTTAATTTAGAATAAATCATACATTTATATTAGCAAAAAATAAGAGTACCTAGGGTAAATATAACAAAGCTATGCAAGTTTTTAATGGACAATATTATAAAAAGGTTTGGAACATAATCAATTAAAGCCATTATAAATGGATAGATCGTGTTTGTGGTCAAAATATCTACTATTCTAAAGATATACATTCCCCAAACATTTCTTTTGATTCAATGTAATTCCAGTTACATTTATAGTGAAACAGGGACTTGACAGGTTGATTCGATGCTTATATAATATTGAGAGGGGCCAGCATCTTTCTACAGAGGAAGAAAAATTGGGGAAATGTTCCTCTGGGGAACTGGAGAGAAAAATTTAGCATAAAGCTCTAATTTGAAGATACTTATAAAATAGAATTGTAGAATAGAAAAAGATCCCAGACACAAATCTTGCATAAGATACTTGATACTTGATGAAGCGGACATTGTGATTTGTGAGGGGAAAAAATGAATATTCAATTTATCACTTGTTTCACTTGTCATTCTGTTGCTCATTGATTTGCTCAAGCAGGCACCAGTAACATCTCTATTCGTCCCTGACTTGTGCTAGTGTAGCCCAATGGCGTTTGCTTGCTCCAGGAACATGAAGAATTGTCAAACCATTCATTCATTCAGGGTCTTGACAAAGAAGTCTGACCATCTCGTAGGTGGGCGGCCAGGCATTGACCATCTCGTAGGTGGGCGGCCAGGCATTCTTTTGACATCCTATGGAATCCAGTCGGTAACGGCTCTAGTCCAGCGGTATCTCCAAATCGCATTAACATGTCCGGGTCATCTGATTTTTGATGCATTGGCAAACGAGGCAGTGTCCCTGATCCTCGATCATTGAGGGAGGTCAGAACTCCGGATTCCTTCTCTCACTTAAGTGAAACGTGATACTCCAAGCATAGCTCTTTCCATTTCTCTTTAGGAGGGCGTGTCTCAGGGTATGTCTAAGGGGGCCAAGGGGGCATGTCAGAGTGGCTCAAACAGCTGTTGAAATGAAAAGGGGTGTCTAAGGGCATGGCACAGGGCGGATGAGAGGGTGTGTCAGCGGGGCGTCTCAGTGTGGGTCAGAGGGTGTGTCTGAGGGTGGGTCAGAGGGTGTGTCTAAGGGTGGGTCAGAGGATGTGTCTCAGGGTATGTCTAAGGGTGGGCCAGAGGGCGTGTCAGAGTGGCTCAAACTGCTGGTGAAAGAGTGTGTCTAAGGGTGTGACACAGGGTGAATCAGAGGGCGTGTCAGGGTGGGTCAGAGGGCGGGTCAGAGGGCGTGTATAAGGGCGTGGCAAGGTGGATCAGTGGAGGTGTCAGAGGGTGGGTCAGAGGGTGGGTCAGAGGGCGTGTCTCAGGGTGGGTCAGAGGGTGGGTCAGAGGGCGTGTCAGAGGGTGTGTCTGCGGGTGTGTCAGAGGGTGGGTCAGAGGGCCTGTCTCAGCGTGGGTCAGAGGGTGGGTCAGAGGGCGTGTCTCAGGGTGGGTCAGAGGGCGGGTCAGAGGGCGTGTCTCAGGGTGGGTCAGAGGGCGTGTCTCAGGGTGGGTCAGAGGATATGTCTAAGGGCCGGTCAGAGGTCGTGTCAAAGTAGCTCAAAAGGTGGGTGAAAGGGCGTGTCTAAGTTCGTGGCACAGGCGGATCAGAAGGCGTGTCAGAGGGTGTGTCTGAGGGTGTGTCAGAGGGTGTGTCTGAGGGTGGGTCAGAGGGTATGTCTAAGGGTGGGTCAAAGGACGTGTCTTAGGGTGGGTCAGAGGGCGTGTCTCAGGGTATGTCTAAGTGTGGGCCAGAGGGTGTGTCAGAGTTGCTCAAACGTTGGTGAAAGGGTCTGTCTAAGGGTGTGGCAAGGGTGGATCAGAGGGCGTGACAGAGGGCGTGTCTCAGGTGGGTCACAGGGCGGGTCAGAGGGCATGTCTAAGGGAGTGGCAAAGGGTGGATTAGAGGGCGTGTCAGAGGGTGTGAGACAGTGTTATCCTGTTTTCATAGGGCCCAGGCCTCTGAGGCATATGTTACTGCAGGAAGAACAGTGGAGTCAAAAAGATGTGCCCGGAGTGGAGATTCTTTGTCCTCTTAACAACTTCTTTGATGGTCTTGAAGGCAGTCCACGTGACTCTCCTCCTTCTGCACAGTTCTGGCTCAAGTTGTTCATCATGTTGAGTTCTCCACCCAGGTACACATAACTGCTGCATTCGGAGATGTTCCATTTGCTTTCCATTGAAATGCTTTCCATTGAAAGCAAATGGAACATCAGGAACTAGTTTGTTTCTCATGAACATTGTCTTTGTGAGATTCAGCTGCAGTCTGACCTTTCCACACTCATGGTCAAAACCAGCCAGCATTTGTGCCACTTGGCTAATGTTTGGTGTTATTAGAACGATGTCATCAGCGAAGCGAAGGCGGTGTAGTTGCCAACCATCTATCTTCACTCTCATTCCTCCCCATTCCAGTCATCACATAACGTTCTTGAGGGTGGCATTGAAGAGTTTTGGTGAAATGGTATCATCCTCCTGAACCCTCTCTTTGCGTCAACGATCACTTCCTTGTAGAATGGTGAGATCCTGGTGGTGAATCCGTAATATAGCTCGTGGAAGATCATGATGTGCTAAGTTTTAACGCTCTGTTTGACTAGGTCTTCAATGACTTCTTCAGTCTTAACAGAATCAAAGAACTTCTTTAAATCGATGAACGTTAGAGCAGCATCTTGAACTCTCATGAAACCTCAATGAGGTTGGTCACCATGTGGATATGGTTGATCATGCTGAATCCTTTTCGGAATCTGGCTTGCTCGCATTGTTGTCCTTCATCTAGTGTTCTGCCAATCCTATTCAGGATGACCCAAGTGAATAACTTGTAGACGATGGACAACAGGCAGATCAGGCGATAGTTGCTGATGTCATGGATGTACAACAGGATGTCCCTTCTTGTACAGCAGGATGGTTTTGCTGGTTTTCCATTAAGATGGAACCTTGCATTCAGACAGGTAGTGTATGAAGAGCCAGTGTATTGACGAGTACTGACAGCCGATTCTTCAGGTGTTCGGATCTAACCTTGTCTGGACTGGGTTCTGAACGCTTCTTTACTGATGAAATGGTGTGGCAGATTTTGGAAGGGAGAACACTGGGAATGACATATCCATCCTGAGGAATTTGGTATGTGGGCAGGTGGATGTGGCTATCAAAGAGATCCAAGTAGAAGTCATGGATAATCTTCTCCATTGCCCTTCTGGAAGATGTGATAGATCCATCAGGATGTCGAAGGGCAGTTCTTGGTCTTGTAGTTGGTGAAGGACAGGCGGGTGTTGCGAATACTTTTCCCGCTTCTGCTGCATTAACCAACACCGCTGCTCTTCTCTCTTTGAGGTCTTCCTTTATCGCTTCTCTGCACAGCTTTTCGAGCTCGGACATTAGCTTGTGATTGCCTGAGGCTCATGTCAAACCATGAATGAACTGGCAAATGAGCTTGAGAATTTTCAAAGACAGGCATCATTTTGTGGCTTTCTCACTCTCAGCATTCCTTGCACAGTAATGGAGGTGCTGAACTAGTCTAACATATTCCTTGTCAATATTGTCACCAATGGCATCTTCCCATATTGCCGCAATAGTGCCAAAGAGCTCCCAGTTGGTGGTCATTCTGGGATTTCTTTTCTTAAACTTTGCAGGCCTTTATCCCCTTTCTGTGAAGTAGAATTTTGTATGAAGGAGACGATGGTCTGATCCTGTTTGGAATTTTGGGACAACAGTGACATCAGTCAGGCAAAACTGTTGATTGAATATGAGATAGTCAATTTAGTTGTGGAACTGTCCATGAGGAGACTCCCATGTCTAATGTTTAGATTTGGCCTTCTGGAACTGCAAGTTGCCATGGATGGTCTTGGTTGACATGATGAACTCATACAGTCTGTCACCCTGTTAGTTCCATTCTAGGCTGTGGGTCCCTATGTAGAGTTCTTCAGGCAACCCTCTTGGTCCTATCTTGGCATTAAAATTGCCAACAATGACCTTGTAGAAAGTGTAGTCTTCTTTATAGGACTTCTCCAGTCCCATGTAGAACTTCTTAATTTCTTCTTGGTCATAGTTGGATGTTGGTGTGTAGACAACGAAGATAGAAACTGCCAGCAATGAGCCACATCTATTCAAACGTAAGCATCCGATTTGGGTTGTTAGGCATTTGAATGAATTGATGCTCATGGCCAAGTTCGTGTTGACGAGGACATGACACCACCAATGCCTCTACTGTCGCATGTTTTGAGGAACAGTTCTTCTCTAGTGTTGAAAATGGTGTGATATTATTGATGCCTTCTTGTCTTGGTCAGTCCAATGACGTTGTACTTGATCTTCTGCGCTTGCACCATCAGGTCTTCAATGGATGCTTCCAATCCCAGTGTATGTGCATTGAAAGTACAGACAGTCGTTTTAGTACGTCTTCATTCTGGCAGCCTAGTTTGTCCCTGATATTTTATCAGCCTCTCCTTGCTCATCCTTCCCAATGCTGCCATATCAGGGGCTCTTTCAGGGTTAGGGGAATGAGGCCCATTATTGTTACTGTTTTTGGCACATTAAATACGCCATGGGTAGCTTGCCAGGCTCTGCCATGCAGGCAGGATACTCTCGGTAGCTTGCCAGGCTCTCCAAGAGGGACAGAGGCTTTTAGGGCAGCCTCTAATCACCCTTACAAGTACTCCCAGTCTACTGAATGCAAGCGTTTGGTGTACTGGCATGTTTTAACAATCTGCACGATAACAAACACGCACCTGCCTGGGTTTCTGGGCAGCACCTGTTGGTTCACTCTTCACCAGTTGGCACCATTGCCACCCCCTGCCATGACGAGGCAGTGAACCATCAAAGGGATTCAATTTATAGTACTGGGAAAACTGGTTATCCTCAATGAAAGAAGAAAAAAAAATTGGTTCTCACCTCAAATGAAAATGGGAAATGTTCAGAAATAATGTAACAGGATGGTTTTTCTCATCTGGATGCCTGGAGATGTGAACTCTATAAAAAAAAGAGTGAATGACTAGGACTACATTAGAGGTAAGAGCTAACTCATCACACAATGAAGAGATGAGTCACACTACAGGAGAGGCTATTTTTAACACAAAAAATAAACTAAGGATTAATATCCAGAACATAAAAAGAATGGGTGAGAATGTATAAGATCAACATATTTGTGATTGACCAATGGGCAAAAGGCTTAAGTAGGGATTTTACCAGGGAAGCATGAGTGGACAATAAGTCCATTAAAGGCTAAGCAACTTCACTGATTGCCAAGGATTAAAAAGACTGACAGCACCAAGTATTGGCAGGAATACAGCAATAGAAAAATCTCACCTACTATTTCTGGGAATGTAAAATTGTGCAACCACTTTGGAAAACTGGAATTATCTTGCAAAGCTGAACATGCACATGTTATGACATGACCTAATCATTTCATTCCAAGAATATACCCTTAAGAAGTTTTTGTAATTGAGTTCTGAAGGTGTGTACTAAAGTGTTCATTGCAGCATTTTCTATAACAATAACAACAAAAAGATACAAGGCAACCAAAATGCCTCTCTGCTGGATAATGGATGAAGAAATTGTGTCAAAATTAAATGGGATGCTATTCTGAAATAAAATGAATATATTACTACTTTTTGCATTAACTAGGATAAACGTACAAATCAGTTGAGTGAAAGAAAGAAGCCAGATAATATTGAAAGTACAATTCTATTTTTGGACAACTCATAATCAGGTCAGTAGATAAGATAGTATTTTATTTAGGAATCCATAAATAGACAGTAAAACAATGGAGAAACTTAAGGAATGATTAAGACCAAACTGAGGATAGTGATTGTCTTGGGTTGGGTGAGATCTATGGTTGGAGAAGAGAAAAATTAGGATCGGGGAGAGGGTAAGGGCATGTGAAATACTGTCAATATTCTATTTCTTAACCAGGATTGAGAGACCATGGCCTTCATTTCACTATTTTTTAAGAGAGTGCATATGTGTTTAAATCATCTTTTGTATCATATATTTTAGAGTGAAAAGAAATGTCCACAGGTGGAACATAACTTGCTCCGAGTAAGAAGATGAGCCATGATTCAAGCCCTGAAGTCCTGTTAGTGCCTGGAGAAGCGTGAATGAGCCCAAGTCCCTTCTCCTCCATGTGACTCTTGTCTTGTGCTACATGTCCATGACTCTCTCGGTCCTGCAGCTTCGTCTTCCTGTGTGTATGCTTTGCTTGGGGACAAGGAACTCAGTTAGAGGCCATATTTCCAACCAGGGCTGTATTTTCCTCCAACCCATCACCAGGAGACAACATGGAAACCCAAGTACCAGATGTGTCAGCCAACCGTTAAAGGGCCAGTTGGTAAGTACAATTTCTTGAGAATTTAAGATTGCCAGAAAATTCTGGCAAATGACAAGAAGAAGTTGCCAGAAAAGCTGAGATCAGAAAGGACTTTGGGTGATAGCATTGTCCAAGTTCCTCCTTTTTTATCTGGGAGGACATTGAGACCTACAAATGCCTAGAAACTGGCCTGATGTTGCAGAGCTGGGCCAGGGTGGGGAAAGGGTTGTTGAAGGTGCATCTAGATGGCCCAACTCATATGACTGGGAAGTTGCTTCCTGTGGTGTGGGTCAGCAGCAATATTCTACTGTCTTTACGCTCTGGAGAGTATGAGAATCCTAGAGCATTTAGGAATGCCAGAAACTTCTGGAAAATTACAAGAAGAAGTTGCCAGAAAAGCTGAGATCAGAAAGGACTTTGGGGGATAGCATTGTCCAAGTCCTAGAGAGTAAATGGGAATTACGATGCCTTTGTGGGTTTACACCCATGGTTATGGTTTCCAGTTTTGATTCTGCAAAGGATTTTCTGACTCGTGAGAGAAACATTCTGAATGTTCTAGATTATACTGGCATTAACAATATCAAAATCCTGGCCACTAGACTTTTCATCAATTTAGGGAGTGTTTAAATTTGTCTACCAAGTATAAAACATAGACTTAATGTCTGGGGTTGGAGGGTAGCAAGAAGAACTTTTTAAAAGTTTGGGATTAAACTTTTGGGAAAAGTTTAATTTTCAGAGAACTGAGATCTTTATAGAGTTTGATGGGAAAAAGTGAGTCAAGGTGCTATGAAAGCAGTGGGTTGATTTTGTTATTGCCCTGTAATAAACTACTGCAAATGTAGTGTCTTTACACATCTTCTTTTAGTTCGGGAAGTTCAAAGTCACAAGTGTGTTTCACTGGGCTAAAACCAAGATATTGGCAGGATTACATTTATTTACTTATTTTTAATTGTTTAGAGGCCATACCTGGTAGTTTTTGAGGGGGCTTGGAATCACTCCTAATGATGCTTGGGGGCCACTGAGGTCATGCCCAGTGGTGTAGCTGTGTGTGTGGTATCGGTGCTCCAACCTAGTGGAGCACCACTTGCCAGTCCTGTGCTTTCCCACCAAGTCACAGCCCCCCTTCCCAGGAGTTTCTTCTTGGAGGTTTTAGAAGAAAGTCTCTTTCCTTGCCTTTTATGTCTCTTAGAGGTTGTCTCCCACATGCTGTGGTCCCTTTCTCCACTTTCAAATTTAGCAGTGTCATAACTCCCTGACCATCTTTCTATACTCACATCTGCTTCTCACTTTTCTCCCTCCCTGCCCCACCAGTAGAAACCTTCCTGATGATTCACTCCCTCCCCATCATCTAGGATTATGCTCCTGTCCACTGGTTAGGAACCTTAGTTCCATAGGCTGCATTCATTTCTCTTCACCAGCAGATCCTGGGGACTAGGATACAGGTATCTTTGGGGTTCTTAGCCTGCATACTGCAGGTGTATGCACACTTGACTATAGCTGTATTTCTTATTTGTTTCTCCCTCACTCCCCTTTGCTACTGTGGCAGTGCCCAAGGTGGTAACACAGACACTTTGCTTGCAGTGCTTGTACACCTCGACTATGGTATGCTCTCAATCAAATACTCTGCCATGCTACCAGGGCTCACTCAGTGGCAGTGCCAGAGGGGCCATGGGGACCTTATAGGCATGTGGGCAGTACAAGTCTCAGCCTCAGACTGACTAGGCAGGTACTCTGCCACTCCTAACAAGGCAGCTCTCTCAGGCAAGAAGGATAAGATGAATCAGGCAGAAGATTTTGAGCCTTTTTTCCACCCAGTCTCAGATTTTTTTGTTCGGTTTCTGGTATGGGGCCTCACTTGGTGGTGCTCAGGGATCACTCCTGGTAGTGCTTGAGGAACCTTATGTGGTGCTGAGGATTAAACTGGGGTAGGCCACATGCAAGATAAGTGTTTTAACTCCTGTATGATCTCTCTGGTCCCATGATACTTTACTGGCTGGCACTAGGAGTGCTCTTGGAATCCAGGGGAGGGGACATTGTCTATAGTGCTCAATGGGGAAGACTTTGTGGTCATTTGCTTTTAAGCATTCACAACCTAGGAGTGAAAAAATCAGTGATGGTGCCAGTGAATGTCCCTGCACCACACACAGTCACTGGCAGGAAGTAGGATTCGTGTGACATTGAATCATTGAATGAGAGAAACTTGAGCACTAGAAGTTTATGTGCTGTGAGTTTATGAACCCGTTTATTCTCCATGGTAGCACTGGGAGGCAGATGTCACTGTTATCCTCAGTTTCTAGATGGGGAGATCCCGGCAGGGAGAGGTTTTGGAATCTGCTGTATAATAGAACTGGGAAATGGGGAAGTTGGGATTTGATCCCAGGCAGTCGATCTCCAGGGCCAATGTCCCTCACTGTGTAATTTCAGGGAAATCATCATCATCATCATCATCATCATCATCATCATCATCATCATCATCATCATCATCATCATCATCATCTCATTGATCATCGAATTTCTCGAGCGGTCTCAGTAACATCTCCATTTGTTCAAGCCCTGAGATTTTAGAAGCCTCTCTCTACTTGTCCTTCCAACAATGCCATACTGGAGACTCTTTCAAGGTCAGAGGAATGAGACCCAGCTTGTTACTGGCTTTGGCATATTAATACACCATGGGAACCTTGCCAGGCTCTTCCATGTCGGCAGGAAACTCCCAGTAGTTTGCCAGGTTCTCCCAGAGGAAGAAGTAGGCTATAAGCTTCCAAGAGCTGGCTTTTAAGTCTCTGGATGCTGGCTGTTGACAGGATTGCATGGCGCCGGGGACAGTCCCTGGGTGTGACCGCTTAGCTACTGGGAGATGAAAAATCTGGGTGGAGGAGGCTCAGTCCCGATCTGAGCAGCCTTGGAGGTCTTAGCCACGGGTCCCACACACCTGGGTTCCTCTGCTGATACCTTCATGCGTGAGATTCGTCCGAACGTTTTGGAGAGGGGCCTTGAGCATGGCTGTGGCTAGGCTCTGGAGGTCTTCGGCCACCGGGAGTTCTGCTCGGGGTGAGGAGGGAAGCTGGGGCCCATCCCCTCCAAGGAAGCCTCATGGAAGACAGCCAGATGTGCAGGCAAGAGAAATAGATGCACAAATAGTCCATTAAGACATGTGGTGACTAGTGCTGGTAGTGAGGGATAGATATGGCAGACACTGGGGGACCAAGTCGGGAGTAGGGGAGAGGAGGGAAGTGTTTCAGGGGTCAGCTGAATCTTCAATGGGGGTGTTTTGAGTGTGGACTTGCAGGGAAGGTGGCTGAGGAAAAGCACCAGATTGAGCAAAAGCCTCTGGAACAAGAAGAATTAGAGATGATGTGAGCTCCATTTTCATAGGTGACTCATGTTTGCATATAGTCTGAGAACCAGCAAGAGGAATCAGGATAGCTGGGAATGAGTTTCCCCCAACCCTACTGAAGACCTGTAGGATTTAACACTAAGAGGTGCACCAACTTGGGCAGAGGCCTATGTATTTGGGGGTGCAGTGGGAAGGCAGGTTGGAGGTCCAGTTCTTTCCATTTCTCTCTCTAGGCTCTGGGGAGCTGCTTCCAACATCTGATTTACTCAAGGATGAAGGTGGCTTGTTTGGGACTGTGGCTATCTTACTTCTTGGCAGCTGGCTCACAGGCTTGTTAATGCAGGAGGTCAAGAAATTCAGCCAGGTCTCCGTGTCAGTCCCCCCAGTCAGCTGAGTGTTTCTACTGTCCCAGACTGTCAGCAAGGCTCCAGCTTTTGTGCTTGTTCATCCTCTTGCTTCCCTCAGGGCTGGAGCGATAGCACAGCGGCTACGGCATTAGCCTTGCACGAAGCCTCCATCCTTCTTGGAGAGCCCGGCAAACTAATAAGAGTATCCCTCCGCACGGCAGAGCCTGGCAAGCTACCGTGGTGTATTTGGTATGCCAAAAACAGTAACAAGTCTCACAATGGAGATGTTACTGGTGCCCACTTGAGCAAATTGATGAACAACGGGATGACAATGCTACACTGCTACTTCCCTGAGAGAGACAGCTTATCACTGGGCTTCCTTTCCCAAGCTGCTTAGTTCTCATTTTCTCTGTATGAAACAAATGGGCTCCTGAATAATTTTCTCTGATATTTCATTTGAACCAACCTTTGCAAGTAATATGTGGTCCACTGGAGCTAGCCAAAAGACGGGGTTCAGAGTAAGGATGTTGGAACATTTCATGATCCAAAGGGAGAAATGAGTCTGGTTTTAGGAAGAAGCAGACCCAGTGGTGGGCTGTAAAGAAGCTCCCCATTCCCCACTTCATTTCTGTAACCGACAGGGAGAACAAGGGCTCTGCCTCATGACTAGGGCAGAGAGTGCACAGAAGGGCTTCTCGGGAAGAGGGAAAGAACCATTAGGAAGGGGCTTTCTTACTTCTTGCCATTAACCTTGGGGACTTCTCCTACTCGCCAAATGCGGTTCAGTGAAGGTCGAGACCTCTCCACCCTGAGAATGAGTGCCCAAATGTGAGAGACTGTAAGTGTTGCTGGAGTTCCCATGAGTGAGCAGGAAATATGAGGCAAAAGGAGAAGCCTTCCTCTTACTGCTTTGGGGCCTCAGTGTGTCACCTAAGCCAACACTAGCTATGCAGCATCCAGAGCCTATGTTTGGATTTCATTCTTTTTGGTGTCATCTCCTGATCCAAAGTGGAATATGGGCACTGGCTCCTCCTTGGTCCAGGTTCCCCGAAGTGACTACATAGAAGGGGAGATTTATTTCCTATTGGTTGTTGCACTCACTGTTTCCATGGCAGAAGCGAGGTTGGTGCAGTTGCTCCTGGCCTTTGGCATTCTCCAAAGTATCATCAAACCCAAATGAACATGGTTTTGCACCAGGATCAGCCCTAAAGGTACTGTTACATTTGTTTTCTTATCACAGCTCTTGGGGAGCAGAAACATGCCCAACATTTAATTCACTTTTCTCTTTTGATGTCCCAAGATGGGATCAGCATGAATAAAATTTTAAGAATTTTGGATTACACATGGGGAGGGGCCAAGTCCAAAGCATGATACAGAGGGGGAAAGAGGGTTCCTCCTGTCTCAGTGGGGGTCTACTCAGATATTTCCCTGTAAGTTCTGGGACTCAGCTCAGGAGGTGGGGCAGAGATTGGGACTCTTCCTTGAGGGCCCCATCTCAGTTCTGGGTAGGGGGAGCAGTGCTCCTTAGCGCTGCTATTCTTGTGTCTTTTAGGATTCTCTTTACTTATCCCTTGTCACTCTTGTAGCAAACTACTGTTATTCCTGTCTTAGGTGTTATTCTTATACTCAGCTTTTACAGTTCAAAATACTGTGCCCTTTCTTTTTCTTATTTGATTAAACCTGGGCTAACACCTTAAAGATCTATGATTACATCAAAAAATGAAGTAGTGTTTCAAATTAGATTGTATTTTATACATTTCACAGATGGGAAATTGCGGCAAAGGGGTACACATTCAGCTGACACTGTGCAAGTTGGCCCATTTCCTTGCCTCTCACCATTTACTTCTTTTTGCATTTCTCTGCCTGGGGTCTTTCCCTGACTGGCAAAGCCCACTGTCTGCCACCCCACCACTGCCCACCCCCCACCACATTGTACTTCTTCAATAGCAAAAGCACTTGGGGGAACAGGGCTTTTCCAGAGCAGCCCTCAACAAATGACGCATAAAGACTTCTGTCTCCTTGCTCCCTGGGGATGAGAGAACTCTGGTCTGTTTTGACTGCCAGATTCCCCCAGTGGGATGCCATTCCATTGCCCTCTGGCTAATTGGTACCAAAGAGTATCCTTGACTCTCTGCCTCCAGTCCTGCTTTCACGGAGGCCCACATTCTGCTGTCATTTTTCTCAATTTTCAAACAAAACACTGGTCCCCAGGCCCACTTCTCTGGGTGTGCTTCTGGTAGAACTTATCCCCAGCACCTGTGTGCCCAGGTATGATCTCCAGCAGTTCCAAACATTCCCTTCCTACTAGGGAGGAAGTACAGGGACACAGGGAAATGAACTCTGCCTATCAAAACATGAACTCAAAACGTGAAAGGTCGGGGACTGGAGCGATAGCACAGCGGGGAGGGTGTTTGCCTTGCATGCAGCCGACCCGGGTTCTATTCCCAGCATCCCATATGGTCCCCTGAGCACTACCAGGGGTAAGGTAATTCCTGAGTGCAGAGCCAGGAGTAACCCCTGTGCATCACCGGGTGTGGCCCAAAAAGCAAAAAAAAAAAAAAAAAAAAAAACCGAAAAAAAACAAAAAAAACGTGAAAGGTCAGCGCCTTGGCCGGCCAGAGCCTGGGACAGTTGGTGCTGAGGTACAGGCACTGACCATGGAAGGGGCAATTTGATGAGCAAGGTAAACAGTGGGTGCCAGCAATGGTGGGAGACAGGTGCCAGCTGCTGGGATGTGTTCTTTCTTCTTTCTCTAGGAGGGTTCTGGAACATTGTCCTGCATAAAAATAGTAATGTTTCTTTGCATCATGCTCAGCCTTTACCAACTCGGTCTCCCCTCCCCTCCCTGGCCCCAGCGCTCTCAGAGTCTCCTCTCACCTTGTTTATTTTGCAGCAGGAACCCAGGCTGTGAGAAGTGACCAGGCCTCCTAGTCTCACAGCTGCTTCCGGGCCCGTGTGGTCTCCATCTAGAATTGGGTTTCTCTGCCTGAGCAACCTCAGCTTTGCATCATCTCAAGCCATAACAACAAACACCCCCCGCCCCAAACCCTTTTTTCTCTCACCCTGGTCTGTGTGAGCGCCTGATCCTTGGAATGAGGCAATTGCGAAGAGAACAGAAATTCTCACAAAGGATTTTGTTTCCCCTCTGGGTGTATTCTGTTTGACTGTGGTATCGGTGACAACATCTGCTTTGTATTTTCACAGAGTCTTTTTCTAGGCATGTAGTTGAAGCGTGACTGAGTATTTGGTTTGGGGCAGAGTGAATGGTTTATTTCTCTGATAATACACATCTCTTGGGGGCCTGTGTCTGAGCTCCCCAGCCTGTCCCACTCACTGAGTAGCTGGGTCCTCAGTCTAACTCCCGCAACCCTGCCCCCACTTCCCTGGTAGATGAATCTCTTTGAACAGCGTTTACACTTGCCACATAATTTATTTACTAATTCATATGCTTGTTCAGCAAGAGAGTTTACTGAGCATCTGCTCTTGGCTAGACATGGTGCTGGTGGCCGAGAGCTCAGACAAGAGCGACCCACCTACAGGAGCTCAGAGAGGAGGGGTGTGGAGGGGAGGAAGGTGGGAAAGAGGAAGGCCAGGCTCATCTTTCTGTAAAGGATCTCTAATGTTTTCATAGAAGTAAGCAGGGGGTAGGGGAGGCAGTGGGGGGATGACTAGACCCAGAAGAGCTGTGAGTGCATCAGACTGGGTTCTCAGGGAGAGGGTTCTAGAATTCAAAGCCAGAGTGTGTTAGTTACATGGAGAATAGATGGGATACAGGGATTTGATACAGAAATTATAGCAAGAATCAAAGTGTGTGTGTGTGTGTGTGTGTGTGTGTGTGTGTGTGTGTGTGTGTGTGAGGGAGGGATTTAGGAGACTGTAAGTCAACCCTTCCACCGCCCAGTGCTGTAAAAGCCGGGGTGACTGGGATATGGACAGAAAGACATGGACAGGGATATGGGCAGGTCTACTCTTAAGAGGATTTTGAGGACAGTTGCTCAAGTCCAGTTGTTCAAATTGGGGATAGAGAGAAAACAGATTTGAAAATCATTGGAGTGAAAAAAATGGTTGAACTTGACATAGTGGATCAGGGGTGGGGGAGTGGGAGGTGTCCTTTCCCAGGGCAGGGACCTGGGAGACCTTATGGTGGTGGCATCATTTACAGGAATAGTGATGCAGAAGTGGGAGTGGCCTGGGGGCTGGCCAGGTGCAGAAATGAGCATAGATTCAAACATGCTAAGGTAGATGTGCCAGGGGACTTTTGGGTGAATGTTGGCTCTTTGGTGGTGGAATACCAAAGAGAGGACAGAAAGTGGGGCAGGGGGTGTGCTCTGTTTGGACAGCATCCTGCAGCTGGAGTGAGATGGGGTGAAGCACTGTAGCACTGTCGTCCCGTCCCATTGTTCATCGATTTGCTCGAGTGGGCACCAGTAATGTCTCCATTGTGAGACTTGTTACTGTTTCACGGGGAGCTTGCCAGGCTCTGCCGTGTGGGATACTCCTGGTAGTTTGCCAGGCTCTCTGAGAGGGATGGAAGAATCAAACCCAGGTCGGCTGCGTGCAAGGCAAACGGCCTATCTGCTGTGCTCTCGCTCCAGCCATGGGGTGAAGTCGTAAGGGAAACTTTTTGCCTAACTTAGAATTCCTGCATCTCTTTTGACAAGCGTTTTGTAAATTTTTTTAATGTGGAAAAATTCCCAGTTTGTTTTGGGGGCATAGAGTCAAATTTCAGGGGGGGATTCTAGTAGTTTCCCTGGAGAGGCCTATCTTCCCACCATTCCAATGGAGAATGTTGGTGCTGATGTAGAGAATTCAGCTTTCTTGCAGTTCATTGATCCGTTCCTTGCATCTGGTATCTACTGTCCTTTGGCCATCATCAAGTCAACAGGATTCTAATATTCCTTCCCTTGATCCAACCAAAGCTCTTTGTAAATTGGACTCAGCAGGAGTAAGTCCAGTGACCTCATAAATAGTGGAAATGATTGCAAATCAGAATTCATATATGTTCCCAACTCAGTGGGTATTCTTCTCCCCCACAAAGGAAGCAATCATTGCTTTCAAATCTCTGTTTGCCCTTTCACTTGCTACATTGGAAGAAAATATAGAGATATTTTGCTGCCTAAGCCTGAAAGGTCTACTTTCTCCAACCTGAAAAAAAAATTCCTATGTCTGATCTGTGTAGCTGGGTGGCCTGACCGGGAGAATCATTCAGAGGTGTGGGGAACCGAGTGGACACTCAGAACAGGTTAGCCAATGGGTACCAGAGGAAATTTTTTATACTCACACACAAAAATGATGTATGAGACTGCTAATGTTCTCTCCAATTTCTTGGACTGGAGATGGGGCCCTCTGACTCATTTTGGTTAAGGAAACATGGAAATGATTGTACTTCCTGCCAGCTTGACCTCTTACAAGTCCCTTTACTTTTTCTTTCTTCCTTGTTCTCTGGCTTTTGCAGTGATAGACTGGATGATTATAAATCCCTCACAGTTTGTGGAACTCCAGAAAGGGAACCCGAGTCCCTGAATGGCTGCATGAAGCAGAGTCTCGCCTGCAGATCTGCACCAAATAGGAAGCGCATTTGGTGGAATGTTCAGGTTGTCTGATGGGGAAATTAGGTGGTCCCTTCTGATATATGTTTCTTCCCTAGTACTGCTTTAATACCCCTACTTGGATTTGCATGGAAAAGCCTTCTTTTTGCTCCCCTTCTTCCTTCCTTGCCCCCTGTCTGTGCTTTTCCTGAGATTTATTCTTGAGATACTGAGATTTATTGAACTCAGGAACTACCACCTCTGATGCATGAAAGGTTCCTAATAAAATCAGTGGAGAGACGTGGAGAGTCTTGGCTTTCCATCCTTCCTGTATGTAGCTTTTACTAGCTGAAAAATCACTTGATATTGTCAATCTCTTTGCTCACTGGTTAAATGGGTGTATATGAGTAAGCAGGATTGCTGTGAAGTAATTGATGAGATAATGCACGTGAAACACCTTCTACACTGGGAGAGCTCAATATGCCTATGAGAGAGCATCAGAGCAGGAGGGTATGCAAACTTTCCCAAGGAGACTTTGTGCCTACCACACTTTCACTGTTTCTCTGCCATCCTGGGCATCCAACCATCTTCCATGGAAGGACCAATGTTGTGCCCCCAATTCTGTCTTTTGGCACTGATGGAAAGAGTCCTTGGGCAGCATCTAGAGAAAGTTAAGGTTAATTTTGCTCGTTTCTCTGCCTCTTCTTTTAGTTGTTGCTGGATTTATGGGAGAAGAACTCATAGCGGAGTTAATAAGTCAATTAAATTTCATTTAGTTTATAAAAAAGCCTCCGTTCTAAAGCCGCCCAAGAAACAAAACTACATCTATTCACACAAATTGCGATGCTTTCCTCTGAATAAACAATTTCTTTTTTTGTTTTATTGTTTTTATGTCCTGAAAGGACAGGAAAATTCACCAGTCTTAGAGTTTCCATAATTTAAGAGCAATCATTTGCTTTTTCTAATTTGTCCTAATGAGCCCACATTTTTTCTTTATCAGAGCCATTTTCTCTGGCAAAAGGTCATCACGGGCAATCATCCATGTCTGCTGGGTATAAATTGTTTTCATAACAATTTTCATTTGCCTTGGAAAATGTGCCGGGCTGAACACATGGCCACTTTGTATCTCTGACAGGGCGCATCAGAGCCCCCCATTTACTTAGGAACATCAGCATTCCAGAGAGCAAAAGCCACGGAGTTCATAATAGGAGAGGGGAGATCTGCTGAGGGTCTTGCTCCTAGGACCCTGACTTTCCTTACTATGTGATTGTCTAGTTGCCTCTTTGTGATTGTCTTGTTACCCCTTTGTGATTCACCCATGAGCCTAGACCCTGTGATTACTCCCCTCCTTCCTCCTTGGTGAACTCTCTTGCCTAGGAATTCCCCTAGCCTCTGTGCCCTCTTGATAAAAGTTGGTTATTCCCATGCCTCCTCTAGTCTCGGCTCCTAGAAGTTCTAGGTCAAGTCCTGGGAAACTGTGATAGTAAGAAAGTGAGACGAGTACCAAACACACTTTATATTTGTCTTAGATCTCCACAATCTCAAGCATGTGCTCTATTCATCCATCTATCCCTCTATCCATCCTCCACCCATATACCCTATCCATCCATCCACCCACCCATCCACCTTTCCACCCATTCATTCATCTATCTCTTTATCCATCCACCACCATGATCTATCCATCCATCCACTATTCCATCCATTTATTTATTTATTCATTTAAGTTATGACTAAACATCTCCACTGTTCCAGGGACAAATGCAGAGATTGAAGGTCTATTCATGGAATGTTCTAAGTCCAGTGGGGGGAAGGACCATGTCACTGAAATTGCATCACTATTGTGCAGTCACCTCAGAACACAGTGGGTCTAGATGAAAGTTTCTGCTCAGACTCCAGCCAAACAGACCCCATATCCCAAAGGAGGGACTAGACCATCATTCTCCAGTGGGAACGTAATGTGGGCCACCAATGTGATTCTTAAATTTTTACTTAAAAAATAGTACATAATTGTATTTTTCTCTTGTGGCATTTAATTTAGTGAAATTTAATGCATGGGCTGCATTTATGTACCCACCATAAATAACAGTTTCATCACCCTTCCCCCAACTCCCATGGACTATCTCTGTGACATCACAATCACCCCCCAATTTCTGGCACCCAGTCATCTGTTTTATACCACCACTCTGTTTTAAGAACATCACATAAATGGACCATACAATATGGGACGTTTAGGGTGGACTTCTTTTGCAGCTGACTGTCTGTAACATTCACTCAGGTGATGTGGACTAGAAGCAGGTGCGTTTCCATTGTCGGTAGACCTCAGTGATCTGGGCCTACCCCATGTGACATTGGTGGGGGGAAGTGACACTGGTGGTGGAATTGGTGTTAGAACATTGTATGCCTGAAACTCAACTATGAATAACTATGTAAATCATGGTGCCCTATAATTTAATTAAAAAACAAAAGCTTTTAAACCCATATCAGATAGGGAATTTGAACCCAGATGGTATAAGAATTTTCAAAATGTAGTCTTAAGAAACAGGTAATTTTGAACACTGTGTAAGAAATGGAAATAAAGATGGAATTTCAGATTCTGATTAGGTTGTATAAGATGTTTTGCTATAAGCACTTCCACAATCCAAGAAAGATAAATAAAATGTACATTAAGTGAAAAAAAAAAAAGAAACAGGTAAAAGAATTTGAACACTGTATCAAAGATGATAAAGGTCAAACCGTTTGAATGACGATACTAAAAACCATTGAATACCAAGAGTGGGAGAGAATGAGGAGCCACTGGAGCGCTCGTCAATTGTTGCTGGGAAGCAGAATGGTACAGCCACTCTGGAAAGGGGCTTCTGTGCCCAGTGGGCCATTGAGCCAGTGACCCTATCCTGGGTGCTGAAAGGAAACGTTACACTTACACAAACATCCGGAGCAGAGCCTGAAAACAAAATGTCTGCTTCATCCCTATTTATTTTATTTTTGGTTATGGGGGCACAAGGCTTACTCCTGGCCATGCACACAGGAATCAATGCTGGAAGGCTTGGGGGACCGTTATGGGATGCTGGGGATGGGGCCCAGGTCTGCTGCATGCAAGGCAAGCACCTCACCCGCAGTACTATCGCTCTTCTGTCCTCCTCCCGCCTTGTGAAGACACACTGAGGCATAGCAAAATCCCGAACCTGACCAGGTAGGCACAGGAGCTAAAACTTAGGCCCCCAAGTGAGATAGGACATCTCTGGTTCAGGAGGTGTGCAGGAAAAGTGTTATAGCAGCACAAACCAAATAAAACAGCAGCTGGGTCTGTGGTAGAAACTCCTGGAACAGCTCACGTGTCCTCCTAGGGGTGAGTGGATAAACAAGGCTGGTAGGCCCAGATCACTGAGGTCCACCGACAGTGGGAAAGCACCTTCTTGTCCTCATCACCTGAGTGAATATTACAGTCTGCTGCAAAAGAAGCCCACCTTAAAGGCTAAAGGCCTCGTGTTGTATGGTCCATTTATGTAATATATATACTTTTTTTGCATTTTGGGTCACACCCGGTGATGCACAGGGGTGACTCCTAGCTCTGCACTCAGGAATCACTCCTCATGGTGCTCAGGGGACCACATGGGATGCTGGGAATTGAACCCGGGTCGGCTGCATGGAAAGCTTACACCCTATTCGCTGTGCTATCACTCCAGCCCCTTTTCTTAAAACAGAGTGGTGGTAGAAAACAGATGAGTGGGTGCCAGAGATTGGGTGGTGGTGGTGATGTCATAAAGATTGTCTAGGGGAGTTGGGGGAAGGATGATGAAATTGTTATTTATGGTGGGTACATAAATGCAGTCCATGCATTCAACTTTATGAAATTAAATACTATAAGAAAAAATACGATTATGCAGTATTTTTAAGTAAAAAATTAAGAATCACATTGGGGGCCCACATTATATTCCCACTGGAGAATGGTGGTCTAGATTCTCCTTTGGGATATGGGTCTGTTTGGCTGGAGTCTGAGCAGAAACTTTCATCTTGACTGTGTTCAGACTGTGTTCTGAGGTGACTGCACAATACAGTGACAGTGTCCTTTCCCCCACTGGACTGAGAACATTTCAAGGGCAGATGTGTGATCTCTGCATTTATCTTTGGAACAGAGGAGATGTTTAGTCTCAACTGTTGAATGAATGAGTTAGTGGATGGGTAAGTAGATGGGTCAATGGGCAGATGAATGGAAAGATAGATGGACAGATAGACAGATGGATGAATGATGGATAGATGGATGGATGGATAGTATGAATGAATCAGCAGAGCACATGCCTGAGTTTGAGAACTAAGATAAATATAAAGTGTGTTTGGGTCAGGTAAATAGCATTCCTTTATGAGTCAGGGCATTTAAACAAATGAGTAGGCTCTTTTGTGACTCAGGTGACATAAGATCATTTGTTCTTTGGGGGATGGGGTGAGTCATACATGGTTGTGCTTGGGGTGGCAGGGGTTGGATCTGAGGCTCTTGCATGGAAAGCTTACTCTCCATCACCCCAGTTCTCATTTGTAATTCTTGCTGTTTGATGCCATTGACTCATAACTAGTCTGCCTCTACGCTGTCATCTGGATCGCTCTCTCTGTCATCTGTCTTGCTCATTGACTCTTGGTGTAGCCAATAGCCTGATCATACCACATGTCTTTTCAAAAACCTCATGTGAAAACCTCTCAAGACCACACCCCCATACTATAAGGAGAAGTGTAAGGAGAGGCTCCTTCTAGTCCTTCCAAAGTTGTCATTGTGTTGGTCACTCGTAGGTATCGGTAACAAGAAATACCAGACAGCATATCTATGTCACTCACATGCTCCAGAGACCACAGCCCAAAGCCCAGATAGGGTGTCATTTGCTGGCTTTTTCTTGTGATTTATTTTTTGTTTGTTTTTGATTGGGGGGGGTGTCACAACTAGCTATGCTCAAAGCTTATTTCTGGCTCTTTGTTCAGGGATCATTCTTGGTGCTTCTTGGAAGATTGAACCCAAGTCAGCTACGTGTAGGTCAAACACCTTAACCTCTGACTAACACTCCAGCCCTGTTTTTTTTTGTAATGGAAAATCATATAACTGTTAAGTGAAGTTGATCCATTGGAAATGTTGAACTATTGTTAGATTGTCATTGAGTAAGAATAATCCCTCTCTCCAGGAATATAATAAAAAATACAAGAATAGGCGGGGTGAATTTTTTAAATTAAAGAACTATTGATTGAATCAAACACCACACTAAGGACCTGAGTTCACGGGGCAGACAGAAGTCACAGCCTGCCCACATGGTTCTGTCCCACAGCAGAGACAATGTGTCATATTACAATGGGGTTTTTCTATCCTGCTGGGATCAAACCTACAGCCATACACAGGGCTGGAAAGGAAGCAATTATTAGGGGACCCAACCCCATGGGAACTAGAAAGGAATGACACTGTTGGGTGAGCTCGCGATTAAGAAGGCAGAGGTAGGAAAAGAGCTCAACTGCCCAAGGATAGATGGGAAACAGAATGAATGATAGTCATCAATCATGGAAGGGGAAAAAAAGGACCAGAAAATCATTTGCTGTTGAAATCATGTATTGATCCATCATAGTGGGAATAAAACATTCACATCTTCCAGATAATCATTAAAAATGGGTGTTAGTGTGAGGCAGCCTTCTGTGGAGGCCATGAGACTGTGCCTCTGAGACTTTCCAAGGCTCAGCCCGCACTACTGCTGAGCGCTGGAATCTTTCCTGCCTTTGTTTGAGGCGATGCTTTCTATAGGCTGCTCTTACCCAGGACAGAGATGGTGGGTACTAAGGCTGTTTCTGGGAGAAGCTGGCCCCTTCGTCAGGTGACTGTGTTGAGAACTAACCGAAAACTTGATGAATGTTTGCTGGTGTACTTCCTGCCTTCCTTTCCCTCCCTCCCTCCCTCCCTCCCTCCCTCCCTCCCTCCCTCCCTCCCTCCCTCCCTCCCTGCCTTCCTCCCTCCCTCCCTCCTTCCTTCCCTCCTTCCTTCCTTCCCTCCTTTTTTTCTTCCCTCCCTCCCGCCCTCCTTCCTTCCCTCCTTCCTTCCCTCCTTTTTTTCTTCCCTCCCTCCCTCCCGCCCTTCTTCCTTCCCTCCTTCCTTCCTTCCCTCCCTCCCTCCCTCCCTCCCTCTCTCCCTCCCTCCCTCCTTCCTTCCTTCCTTCCTTCCTTCCTTCCTTCCTTCCTTCCTTCCTTCCTTCCTTCCTTCCTTCCTTCCTTCCTTCCTTCCTTCCTTCCTTCCTTCTTTCCTTCCTTCCTCCCTCCCACTCTCATTTCCTCCTTCCCTCCCTTCTCCCTTTCTCCCCTTTTCCTTCCTTCCCTTCCTTCTCCCTCCCTCCATTTTTTCCCTTCCTTCCTCCTCTGTTTGTTTTCATCTACATCGTAGGCCCTCCTGGTGGTCTCTATGTATTTTCTTTCATAAGTTCTTTCCTTAACACATTTTTCCATATCCAATCTCAGAAGACCCAGGCTAACACACTTTCACCAAAGAGTGTTCCAGAGGAAGTACGTAGATGTTTCCTGAGACACACTTTTTTAAAAAAAGTATTTTTTAAAAAATTGAATCACTGTGAGATACACAATTACAAAGTTGTCCATGATTGGGTTTTAGTCATATACTGTTCCAACACCTATCCCTACATGAGACACACTATTATTCAGACACCACCCAACTGTGTGCAGGGGGAGTGACACAAAGCCAGGCCATGTCACCTCCCTCCCTGTCCCCAACACACACACACACACACACACACACACACACACACATCCTCACACACGGTTCAGAGCTTGGCTTTTCAACTTACTACTATGTCATCTGACACAAACACCCTCATCTCTGCTATGCTCCTCACCTGTGAAATGAGATTATCGTCCCTCACAGGTTTCTTCTTAGGGGGGTCGATGGAGGTAATGCATGTAAGGACTTCTTACAGTACGTGGCCTGACCCAGCCCGCCAGGCTGGCTGCTAAGCATCTCAGTGCCTTTCTCCTGGAGAAGAAGGGACTTGATCCTCTTTCCTGCAGAGTCCCTCAGGGTGGTGCTTAACCTTTACTGCCACTTCAGTGGGACCCCACATCTCCACGAGGAGACCCATGTGGTCTTTCATGAGTGGATCCCCCTTTCCAGGAACTGAACCTCCTCCATCCCTGTGATCCTTGGGGGAGCCAGACATCTTTCTCAAAGTCCACCATCAGTGTGTGCCCCAGGAGGTTTGGGCCCAGAACTCAGAGGGTCAGGCTTGTGCCTCTGTGGCGGCAGCTGAGTTCATGTGCCAGGCTTGAAAAGACCCTTAACCAGAGCAATAGTATAGCAGGTAGGGTGCTTGTGTTGCACGAGGCTGATCTTGGTCTGAGTGTCAGCACCACATATGGTCCCCTGAGCCCTGCCAGGAGTGATCCCTGAGTGCAGAGCCAGGAGTAAGCCCCAAGTACCACTCGGTGAACCCAACAAACAAACAAACAAACAAATAAGCAAAATGCTGCTGGTCATCTAATCACACATTCCAGGGTGTGGGAGAGGGGCAGCTCCTGAGAGAGAGTGCCGTGGCACCAGGAGAAAGTGTCCAGCAGACTCTGGTTAATCCTTAGATGTGTGTGTGTGTGTGTGTGTGTGTGTGTGTGTGTGTGTGTTGGGACACACACAGCAGTATTCAGGGTCTACTCCTGGTTCTGAGTTCACTTATTTGGGGACAATATGCAGTTGCCGGGGATAGGACCAGGGTTGACCAGTGCAAGGAAAATGCCTTAGCTGTGTACTGTCTCTCTGGGCCCCAGTCCTCAGGTTCTGTTAGTCATCTGACATTCTTAGGACCAACTCCCTCCTGGATTATGTGAGTTAGTTGGAGGGGGGGATGACTCCTGCCTCCCGGAGCTGAGTAATGATGCGTGTTTTTGCCAATTTTCTGTCTTGCCTTCTCACCTTGACCAGTTTAGAGCCAGCATGATGAGCTCAGCTGCCCCCAGAGGAGCACAAGCCTGAGCTTCTGAGTTCTAGGCCCAAACCTCCTGGGGCACACGCTGATGGTACAGATATTTGCCCTTCACATGGCTTCTGCCCACAGTGCCGGGAATAATGGCTGGCCCTGCAGCTGCTCCCCACAGATGCGCCACTGAATGAGGCTCAATCAGATATTCTGTGCACAGGAGGTTTCTATATATTCCACCCATGATGTCACAGGAATGCTGGAGTCTATGCTTGAAATTCTGGTATCAGCATGCTAAAACTGTTTGGTGGCAATAATGGTGGCCCCTTCTGGAAAAGAGCTCCCGGCAGGTATTATGTAAATGGCACGGTGGAGTTTCAGACTGATGGTGTTGCTAGGAGAATGGCTGTACTTAAAAGGAGGTGATGTGGCCATCCACCCCACCCAGACGCCTGCTCCCCCGTCCCGCCGCTGTTCCACCAAGCAGCATTCAGAGCCCCAGACATGGAGGAGGACTCTGAGGTCACCGTCTCTTTGCTTGCGGAGCCTGGAGGGTTTGCGTCTCTCCCCACGTTTTTTTTTTTTTTTTTTTTTTGCTTTTTGGGTCACACCTGGCGATGCACAGGGGTTACTCCTGGCTCTGCACTCAGGAATCACCCCTGGCCATGCTCAGGGGACCATATGGGATGCTGGGATTCGAACCCGGGTCGGCCGCGTGCAAGGCAAACGCCCTACCCGCTGTGCTATCGCTCCAGCCCCACTCTCCCCACGTTCTTTGACTTCATGGTTCCTTCTGGTTCCTGATTAAGATAGAAATCCACAAAGGCACATGATGATTGGAAAGGATCACTCTGGATGGGAGATGTGTGCTGAAAGTGGGTAAAGGACCAAACTTGATGGCCTCTCAGTATCTGCATTGCAAGCCATAATGCCCAAAAGAGGAGAGAGATGGGGGTGGGAGGGAGAGGGAGAGAGAGAGAGAGAGAGAGAGAGAGAGAGAGAGAGAGAGAGAGAGAGAGAGAGAGAGAGAGAGAGAGAGTGAGAGAGAGAGAGAGAGAGAAAGAAAAGTGTCTGCTATAGAGGCAGGCTGGGGTGGGGAGGTGGGATGGTGGGAGGGATACTGGGGGATACTGGGGTGGGGATATTGGTGGTGAAAAATATACACTGGTGGAGGGATGGGTGTTGGAACATTGTATGACTGAAACCTGATAGTGAAAGCTTTGTAACTGTGTATCTCATGGTGATTCAATAATAATAATAAAAAAACAGAAATCCACAAAGGCAGATAATTACTATTGTTTACTATTATTTTGCATGTCACAGATAACCTTTCAGCAAATGCATTAGACTCAGAGACTGCTGATATGTATCACATGCCTCCAGAAGCCTGGCCCTGAGGCCTTTCTTGTGCATTCTCATTTAACCCAGGAACCCCATGACTGAGGGCCTGTGATCTTCATTTCACAGATGTAAAAGTAGACACA
This sequence comes from Sorex araneus, assembly GCF_027595985.1. Taxonomy (NCBI): domain Eukaryota; kingdom Metazoa; phylum Chordata; class Mammalia; order Eulipotyphla; family Soricidae; genus Sorex; species Sorex araneus. Next base: position 37,965,016 of record NC_073306.1, read on the forward strand.
GAGAAGTTAAGCTAATTGCACCAAGTCACACAGCAAGCTGCTTAGTGGCTGAGCTCAGATTTGATTCTAGGTCTGTTTCCCCCAGAATATGGAGAATCATAAATGACGGAAGAGCCTCATGGATAAGCTGTTCTCTCAGGGGAAAGCAGAAAATGACTCTCCTGAACTGGGGGCAAATGAATCGCACACAGAGCGCCTCTTCCTCATTCTGCAGCGAGAGAAGAGCTGGGACTTGGGTGAGGAGCAGACACTCGCCAATGTGCAAAGTTTTCGGGTCTGCCAAAAAACCCTCAATCATCAAGACAAATCACATTCAAGCACAATTTTGAAAAAAAAAAAGGCACAAAAAAATCTATGATGAGCCAAATCTTAGCATTTTTTTGTCAGGATGGGCTCTGAGGACAAGCCAGGGGTAGGAAGAGACACAGGAAGTGGAGTGTGCAGCTGGGGGTGGGATGCTGGAGGCAGGGAAGGTCCTTGATTGGTTTCCCTTCTTGACTTACAGGTGACTCCTCGAATTGCTCTTGGGTGCAACTGCAGGTGACTTCCAGCCAGGAGACATCAGGAAACTTGAGTTAGATGGCTCCAGGCCTGGCAAGCAGAAGCTCCATCATTCAAAACTTCATGCTCTGTCTCCCCATTTTTCAACTCAGAAGCCCAGAAAATGACAGAGTTACTCATGGGAACCTGGGAAATGGGTTCATGAATGATGGATCCGCCTTTTGACCAGATCAAGGTCCTTTTGCACTTTAAGGGAATTTTAATATACTATATATATATTTTTTCCTATGTTATATTTTAAAAGATGTCTAGCTGTCAGTGAACTAAAGATTTTGGAACTGATTGCTCCAGCAGCTAGCATCAACCTGGACTAATGCAGAATTTGGTACCCAAAGTGGGATGCTGCTATTTTAAACGCCTAAAATATGTGATGTTGTCTTGGTGGCCAGGTGGCAGGCAGCCATAAAAGTGATCTTGGAGGCTGAAATTACAGAAACTCAGGTATAGAGAGGAAATACCTTCGTGTGCTCTTGCCCTGATACCTTCGAAGGCAGACTGCATGTCTCTGGAAGCTGTTGGTGCCCTGGGGAACACGGCTGGCAAGAGTCAAAGTGACAGTACTGGATGTTACGCTTTGCACTGGGCAATGTATTACACAAAAGAGACAAGCCCCAGAGAGATTTGACTGAGGAGCCTTGAAACAACTCTCGTGTCTCTGAACTGTACAAGAAGGAAGCAGCAGTCAAAGGCGCGGTCTGAAGGAGAGAGATTTCTTAGCATCCGTTTTGGGTATGGCCACAGAAGAGAGTGGACCGGAAGGACCCCCAAGGACCAGAGTCAGATGCTGTCGTGCCAGTGGGCGAATGCCCCAGACCACAGAGCCACATCTACCGAAGGGACTATCCCCACTGTGAGGACGGCTCACGTCTCGTCAAGCCTCTCCGCTCAGAGAGCAGATTGTTGAACTGAGTTTCCCCTTTGACCCCTTGCTAGGCCTTACATTTATATTTTTGGGCCCCTCCACCCCCAGTGATGCTCAGGGGCTACTCCCTGAGCTCTGGGCTCGGGGATTGCTGCCGGTGGTTCTCGAGGGACTGCGCTGTGTATTTGATGCCTGGGGTGCTGCCCACTGTGTGGGTGTGAGTTCAGGGAGGTGAGTGTTTCACATCTCACTAGCGAGCACTGTTGCCTTTTCTGAAACCCAGTATATCCCCTGGAGCCTCTAAGATGCTACTTGCACTTTTCATCCAGTGATTCCATGCCCAGGAATCTAGGGGGGAAAACCCTACTGTATAAACGAAGATTTAAGCGTAATATACACAACAGTGTTCTTTGTTTATCTATTTACTTACTTTAGGTCTCCCAATCAGACCAGGCTTGTGGTACTGTTAGGGCCCAGGATGCAGGGGGCCCCTGGGGCCACCCCAGTGGTACTCAGGACCATGCAGTGAGGGAATCTAGCTTGGATCCTTATGTATTTAGAGCATATGCCTCTGACCCCTGAGTTTTCTTGGCCCCGCTGTCTTATTTAGGGGATAATAAAACTTAGGGACTTGCCTACATAGCCAAGAGTAAACTTAATAAATGATTTAGCAAAATCTATAGTTTATTTGTAGGGTGGAATATTCCTTTTTTCATTCTAACTTTTTGTTTTGTAGATGAAACTTCTTAATGACTTGGAGGAAATTTCATGCAAAATTTCATGGCCACTAAGACATTAAGTATGTAAAATATGTGTGCAGTGGGGAAGAGCTGCAAGAGAATGCCTGAAAATGTTACTGGTGCTCTTACAGGGAATTACAGGACTTCCTAGAGAAAAGATCTTGGATGTTTTGGGCAATATATAGATTTTTCATAAAGGGCATAGATTGCTTTTCTAATTAGGGGGAAATTATCTTGAAAGAGAAACAATTGATGCTAGATGATAATCTTATCCCTGCTCCTCTTCCTGTTTCAAAGCCTGCTTTGATGTGCTGAAGTCAGAACATCGGCAGAACCGGGAGCCAAGAGTTCTCCATGGATTTGCTGTCTGTCTGATCTCAGCCTCGCATAGGCTGGTTTTCCCTGTTTTGTACAAAGTGACCCGTAGCCTAGACGAGTCGCCCTTCCCACTTCTAGAACTCTGTACACAAATGTGCTGAATCACCCCTGAGTTATTACTCCTTTTCATTCCTTGCGGTAAAACCAACCCCAAATCTTGGAGTCTGGTAGACTTTGAAATTGGCCCTCATTTAAATTCGCAAGTTCTTAGCATGAGAGCAACATTCAATATGGTTCTGAAATATCTCATGCAAAAAAGTGCCAGAGTCATAGACTGAAATATTTATTTGAATATAAATGAACTCAGATTTGCCAAAATCCATTCCCCCTGTTGTCATGGACACAAATGCCTGACTTTCTGATTTGCATTTCTTTTCTAATGGGTACAATATGTTTCAGCTCCTCCTAGGTGCTGGGATTGGATACCAGAAAGTCACCATTTTGCGAGCATCCCAAAATGTCAGCCAGTGGGGAACTTTCATGCCTTTCATTCGGTTTTGCTTCACGGGCTGGAAGTAAGTGTGTGTATGTGTGTGTGTGTGTGTGTGTGTGTGTGTGTGTGTGTGTGTGTGAGAGAGAGAGAGAGAGGGGGGGGGTGGTGTTAGTGACTCAGATGTCTCTTGCCCCTCCCTGCCAGCTTCCCCCAGAGGTACAAATAGTGGTTTGAGAATGCCCAGTGCCCTCTAATAGTTGCCACTCTGGTCTCTTTTCCAGCCCAGCCCCTGCCCCCCTGCTCTGGAAACCCCTCTTTACTCTCTTGGTCTTCCATGGTGAGGGGTGCAGGAATTCTTGCTCTGACCTTCCTGCTCACTGTCCTAAGTGGTTCCTTTGGACCCTAGGTTGTCACCTGCTCCTCCCTCCACGAGCCAGTCCTCAGCATTACTGTCTCCCCTTTCCTTTTCATCTCAAAATCAACAACCCCCAAATCCTGACGATCCTCTGCCCTCCTTCCTCCTGGAGTTCTCCAGCTCTCCTTCCCAAGTGTTGTCCATGTCACCCGGAGAAATATCTTTTAACATTCGAATGGGATCTGGGCCTAATTTGTCTTCACACCTTTCCTAGGGACAGGCTGACCCTGAGGCTATGGTAAAGTCTTAAATCCTTCATGGGGATTTCCAGGGGCCATCGTGGCCAGCTCAGTGCCACCTCTCATCCAAGTCCTTTCCAGTGTCCTCCCACACATCTCCCCTGCTCACCCTTTTCCAGGCACACCGACCACGTGGGGGTGTTTCTGTCTTGCCAGCCCCGCTCTGAGCCCTTGCACACATGGTCCTGCCATCCGGAACACATCCTCCTGCCCCTGGGCAGATGCGTCTGAGCTCCTTGCCTCCTCTTCAGTGCTGCTAATTCGGGAAGGCATTTCCGCTCACCCTATCCCGCCCTGTTCCTCCACAGACAGGTCGCAGTGGGCATAAATCCTTCTCTGAAGTCTCTCTCTGCCTGTCTGCTGGCTCTGTGATGAGGGCCGAGCCTCTGCGGTCCACTCCGTGGACTCACTGAGAGCCAGGGACAAGGAAGTTGCCACATAATTATGTGCATAACAATGAATTCTTCAGAGCAGGCATCAGAATATATTTCCAAACCACCAACTTGACCACATAACTCGCCCCAACCCACGGCTCTCCCCTCCCCTGACAAAATCAAGTCACTCAAACCTAATCCCTGGTCTCAGTGCTGATTGGCAAGTGGTCCTGTGCCCCACACAAGGCCATGGGGGCCTGTCTCCTCATGTCCTCTCTCTTGCCAGCACCCTTCTCCCCCCGCCCCCACACTTCAGGCTACACACCCTCCCTGGGGCTCTGGACACTGGGTGGGGGCCCCTACAGTTGGATTCTTCCTTCCTCCTTCTCTGAGTAGAAAGCCTTCAAGGCATGCTTCAGATGCAGCATGGCTGAAGGAACGGAGGCCTCCCCTCCCCTGGGAAGCCTCTCTCAGCCCTGACCAGCATGTGGAAGTACTCCTCCTGTGAGTCGCTCTCCTGTCTCTCTCCTGTCTCACTCTTCTCATGTCTTCTGGGACCACTGCAGGTGTGGCCCCGGTGCCGTGATAGGTTTTCTCCCCAAAGTCCCTCTCTGCACAGATAAGAAAGCCCTTCAGCCTGGCCTTCCCGCCAGGGGAGGCGTTTGTCCCTGCCAAATCCCTTCCAGCGGTGCCCTCTACCAGATGTTGAGAATCTGATGGGTCGGGGTGAGGACAGTCTCTGGAACAAATTATCCTCGTGGGTGGGGGTGTTTGTACATTAAAGGCAGGGCCAACGGCTCTGGGCCTCCTTCTCCCCTGCTCATCCAGCTGGCCGGTCTGCTCTCTCAGATGCAGCTTCTGTGCTGGAGCCCATGAGGGAAGTCCAGTCCTCCTGCTGCAAGAGTCTCCATCTGCTGGGTAGAGCCTGGGGACTGGGAGCTTGGCTTGGCACCCCTCTGGCTTCATCCCAGAGTCCCGCCTGGGAAAGGGAAGAAAAGCATGGGAGTTGTGGCCTGTTGCTAAGAGCCATGGACCTGGGGGGTCTAGGTGTGTGGGCTTCCCCAGCAGGGCCCCCATCCCATGCTCACTCTTGGATGTGTCCATCAGGAATATGGGGTCTCCTGTTCAGAGAGCCTGTGACTGTGGGAATGGTTTCCTCATCCAAAAAAACGGGAACATTGAGAATCCTTGCCTTGGGCTGCTGTGAGGATGAAATGAAATTCTTAGCGCTATGCTGGAGCTTGGGGAAGCACAGGTTAGCCTTTAGGGGTCCCTGGGGAGATGAAACCCACAGGTGAAGGTTGACTTGAAAACTCTCTGAGGGTGAGAATACATCCCCCATGCCGGATGCTCGGAGCTCACCAAATTCCAGTTAATGTGGCAGATCCCCTGTGCGGGGTTCTCTGTACAGCTGTTACAGGGAACGAGTGCATGCATGAACTCTCTCCCAAGCCAGCACCCAGTCCATGGGCTTGAGGAGAGATGCAGAGTAGAGATTGTTTCAATAGATCGAATATGTGGGGACCTCTATTCATATTTCCCTGAAATGTCAGCAGAACCTTGAATAACACTAGCATTTTGGAACAGGCTGGTTGGGGGATAATGACAATCATCGCTTCTTCCTCTCTCAAGCACTCTGTGGGGACCCAGAGATACAGAAGGACCAGGTATTGCTCCCTTGCCTTGTTGAGTTCCCTGAAACAGGCCCTCCCTCCTTTCCCTCTTTCTGGACCTTTTACAATAGGATTGATAGTTTTAAGCTCTTTTAAAGGGTAAAGCACCACAGGGCCTGGGCGGTGCTGCATTCTCAGGCTCTCACATGGAACCGCAGACCTAGTTAGATAAGAACCACTAGGAGGCGCCTTCTGTCTCCTGACACCACTAGGGAAGCCCCAAAACAATGTTTAAGAGAAGTAGGAAGGTAGTCTGAGGCTTTCCATGCTACAAACCCTCTTATCTCGCATTTATCACAATGAATGATGGGCCAATATTGATAGCGCACTGTTCACTCAAGTCCATACTTCATTCAACTTCCTTTGCTTTACCCAAATGCCCTTTTTTATTGTTTTCCCCCGCTCCCAGGTCCCCTTGAAGATACCACCTTACATTCAGTTGTCTTGGGTTCCTCTTAGCTATGACAATTTCTTACACTTCCTGATTTTCATGGCTTTAGCCTTATGTGCTTCATCTGGTTTCTTCCCCAGCAACAAACCTGAGAAGTGTGTTGTCCTCATTCATAGAACCTTACTAGGTTCAGGTAAGGTGAGGCCAACGGATCAGGAAACAAGTAGTATTGAAAAGGTGGTTACTCACTGTGCCCAGGAGGACAGGACATGGTCACAGTCAGGGCCACTCAGGAAAGCACCAGGGTTGGTCTAGCTGCTGTCTGGCACAAAAGAACATAGTTGAAGGCAGAACTAGTAGTTACATCTCTCTAGGGTGGAGACTTTTTTTATGGACAAGTGAAAGTTGACCATGACTGGGCTAGTTTCCCTGCTCTTGAATGCTTATAGCTCCGGTCATTTCCATAAGCTTTCTGTGCCTCCATGTACCTGTTTGTAGGTGTGGGATGGCAATAGAACTTGCCAAGAGGAAGGAAGTTCTGCTCTCTGGAGATGGTCCTTGAGGCCAAACCTGAGTAGGGAGCTGAGACAGCTTTGGGATGCAAATGCATACAGTTCAAGCTCATTAATTCAGACTTCAGTGGTTTGCAGTCTAGGATGATTTGAAGCCAGTAAAACCAGCCTTCCTTTTCACGATTAATAAGAGTGTAAACAAGATTAGGTGGAGAGTGCAGGGAAACTAAGGTAGGCCATTGTTATCATAATATTGCAAGGGAATGTTAATTCACACAAGCAAACAAACTATTTTCAACTACTTTGAGGCTGCTGTTTACACATCAGCGGTGTGCTAATTGCCACCGACTCCTCTTCTCCTCTGTGCAGTGGCGCAGACTAGTCTGTTCGCTTTTTCGCAGGAGCACTTTTTACATTTGAAGGCAGTTAGCATGCTTTTCTTTAGAGATACTCTGCAATTCAGATTTTTCACGTTACTGGTTGAGAACCCCTGAGATTTGAGAGAATCTTACTGGAAAGGATGCGCAGGAGAGAGGCAGGCAGGGGCTGCATCGGGGCTCCCTGTGGGGTCTTTGCTCAGAAGTGAGGGTGGGCTTTGGGGCTTTGGTCTTTAAGAGTAAAGAGTTGGTTTGGTTGGTTTGGGGGCCACACCTAGTGGTACTCAGGGCTTACTCTTGGTTCTGTGCTCAGAGATCATACCTGAAAGGCTTGGGAGACTCTGGGGTGCCAAGGATTGAACCTGGGTGAACTGCATGCTTAGCTAGTGCCCTACCTGTTATACTATCGCTTCTTCCCCAAAAGGTGATGGGTTTGGTTTGATTTGGGACCTACTCCTCAGTTTCTAAGTTATGTTCTACTCATCTAGATCCTGTTTCCCATCTGTCTTTTCAGCCTTCCCTCTTTCCCTTCTTCTTTTCATTCCCTTTCCCTCCCTTCCCCTCCTCTCCCCAGCATTGCTTAGGGGCTACTCCTGATTTGCTGCTCAGGGGTTGCTTCTGTTGGTGCTCAGGCCATCATGTGGTGCTGAGGATTGGACCTGAGCTCCTGTGAGTATAGGACTGTGCTCCAGCCCTTTGATCCGTCTCTCTAACCCCAAGCTCTGTCTTCTTTATTGTAGGCAGCTGCCAGAATAGATCTAGCCCAAGGGTCAATCCTGGAGGTAGGCATCTTCTCCAGGGCCTGTAGCTGGACTGTGTGGGATGTGGGCAACCCAAGGAATCACCCCTCCTTTGAGTTCTTCGAAACAAGATATCAGGGCAGGATGGCAGAGTAGTAGTTTTTCAAAACTGGTTTCATATTAGAATTCTCTGGGATGTTCGCTTGCTCTGCCTGGGTAAGGCCCTGGGTGCAGTCCCCATCACCACTCACACAATTTCCCTGAGAAGCTTTCCCCTCAAAGGAATAGGAGCCTTAGACCCTGCTGCAGACCAGTCCAGTCTGTAGAGCACTAACCAGCGACCAGGGACACTTCCTGGAAACTTGTCTCATGTGCTCTCTACCCTCCTCAGCATGTTTCCCTTGCTTCTCCCTCAGCATGCGCATAGCTAGTTCACTAGTAGTTCACTACATAACTAGTTCACAGGAGCCAAGATTTGTCTGCTCCCTACTGGGAAGGGAATCCTAATTTGGGATTCAAAGATGGATGGTGTAGGGCCCTCAGGACCTCAGAAAACTGGAGGCATGTGGTCTTGGGGTGGTGCATACTGTCCCAGAAACACTGCAGTGTGTGTGTGTGTGTGTGTGTGTGTGTGTGTGTGTGTGTGTGTGTGTGTATGTGTGTGTGTCCACATGTCAGTTGGAAGAACATTGACTGAAGAAGGGAACACCAAAGGTAAAATGAACACTCCCTACTTTTTTCATCTCCAACTCACACACACGTCAGGAAACTGAGGTAGAGAGAGATCAAACCACATGCTTCGGGGCATTCTGCCTCTCAGTGGGGGACTTGAGATGGAAAGGAAGCCGTGCCCAGTCTAGAGGGGAAACTCTAAAACTGAGGGAAGCATGGGCGTGATGAGGGAAAGGTGGTGGTTGTGAGGGGTGGGTTCAGCTCATAAAGTGACTTTCTCTTTCGAGACAGTTTAGAAGACGTGACATGATTCCTGAATCACATTTCTGATTTTCTTGTGATCAACGGACTCATCTCTGGGGTGGCAGAGGGAAAGGATTGAGGGATCTTGGAAGGATCAATTAAGTTAAAGCTTCAGCTACATTCTGGGGCTATATGGCTCTGGATAGGGGAGCGCTGTGATTGGCTGCAACATAGATGGGAGATTTGTGATTGGCTGAAACATGGATGGAGTGCCCACTGAAGTACCCAGTTTTTCTGGAGTAGCCTGTGGTTTTGGTCCTGTCTGTACTTACAGCTTTTGTCAGGATGACGATCTCTAGTGGAAGAAATTGCTTTTAAGGAGTAAGAGCTCTAGGCTTGGAGTTGGGTAGAGCTTGTCTCTGGATTAGGAACTAAATAAGTGATCAGTTTGCGGGGTGGGAGAGCAATCTGATCTCACACAGCCGGGTCAAGCTACGGCTTTGTGTTCAGCAAGGGGGTTGAGGTGTCTTGGTTGAGGTGTCTTTGTCATTTCTAAGGGCAGTGCTGAACAACTCGGTCTAAGAACAGCTCAAGTAGAAAGCTAGAATCATATCCGCTACCTTGACAAAAATTCAAAATACTGATCTCTGGGAGTCCTCTCCTGCAGAGACAAATGGCATTTGAGGGACAGGCTCTGTCTATCTTAGACACCAGGGGATGAGAGAATTCCTTACAGGGAGGGGCTGGAGTGATTTTCGTGCTTCCTGCCTCAGAGCCGAACACAGCCTGACTTGTCTGCAGCAGCCCCTGAGGTTTGCTCTGTGATGTTTGGGTGTCCTCCCTCCAGCCCGCGGAGGAATGAGAGGGAACCTCTGAGCCCTGCAGCAACAGGAGACAGGAGCTCCCACTAGAAGGAGGCAGCTCCAAGTTCCATTTTGGCATCATGGGAGATGATTCTCTGCCCATTGCCCTGTCGGCCAGCTGTTTTTGTGCCTGGCAACCCTGTGTGCAAAGTTGCCATGGTTGGAACTGGGACCGCTGGCTTGCAAAGGTCAAGGACAGCAGGAAGTCAGAGGGACTTGGCTATATTGGAGGCGACTTGGAACTGGGAGTGGTGGCTGCCTGCCTCCAAGGGCTGGAAGCAGAATCAAGGGGAGGATGCCAGGAGGGACAGAGAACGCTCCTGCCCTTGAGGAGTTTGCAGCCTATTTTATTTTATTTTATTTTGCTTTTTGGGTCACACCTGGCGATGCACAGGGGTTACTCCTGGCTCTGCACTCAGGAATCACCTCTGGCGGTGCTCAGGGGGCCATATGGGATGCTGGGAATCGAACCCGGGTCAGCCGCATGCAAGGCAAATGCCCTACCCGCTGTGCTATTGCTCCAGCCCCTGCAGCCTATTTTAATACATAGTTTTGTTGTTATTCTTGTATGGAGAGGCCAACAGATGAGAAACAATGGCCACTGGACAGGTGGGCGCCCCTCACGGGAAGGTGGGTGTTCCTCATGGTGCCCAAGAGCAGAGGATACATCACGCCCTGCAGGGCCAAATAAGGAGGCTCCAGGATTAGCCAAGAGGCTGAAGGAGGTGGGGGGATATGGACAAGGACCTTTATGGTGGTTTCTCTGGGAAGGCAGAGGCTCGGCAGAGAGAGCAGCCTGTAAGGACTCGATTGGATGATTTCAATAGGGGCTGGGGTGGAGGGCTGCTTTGCATGCTGAGTCCGGGCCCAGGGTGGGTCTAGCAGGACAATATTGTCTAGGAGCGTACGAGGCCTGGGAAAACCCAGCAGAGGAGGTGGTTGGGTGAGAGTGGGAACTAGATTAGTTGGATTGGTTGGGCTTATCTCACAGGCTCTCTGGCAGGGAGTAGTTTGGTCTGTGGAGGAAAAGGCAGCTGAGAGATGCTGCCCTCTTGATCAGTGAGGTCCCAGCTCCCAGGGTATCCCTTTAAGATATGAGAAAACACAGGAAAGAACCAGCAAAGGAGGCACATGGGAGGTGTTTCCCAGGCACTGGGGTGCAGGCCTGCTCCAGTGATGAACTCAGAGGAACGGCGGAAATGAAGCCTGAGCTGATCTGGAAGGATGGGTCAGCCAGGGCTTCCTAGCAGGGAGCAGCAGTTGGAAAAGAGCCAGGCTGTTCCAAAACGGGGGAGTTTCAGGACCAGAGGGGCCAGGATAGAGTTGCAGGAGAGGCCTTTGGTCATAAAAGGCCTGGATACACTGGCAAGGAGTTTGGAATGCACGTGTCTGTGTTTGTGTATGAGTGTATGCAGGAGTGTCTGGATGTGTGTGTGTGTGTGTGTGTGTGTGTGTGTGTGCGCATGTGCATGAGTATGTGAGAATGTGTATGTGATTGTGTATATGTATATGTGCATGGGTGTGTATGAATATTTGAGTGTTACATGTGAGTGTTTGTGTATATATGTGCGTATATAAGTAATGTATATAAGCCTGGCAAGCTCCCTGTGGCATATTCGATATGCCCAAAACAGTAACAATGATGGGTCTCATTCCCCTGACCCTGAAAGAGCCTCCAATGTGGCACCGTTGGAAGGGACGAGTAAAGAGAGGCTGCTAAAATCTCAGGGCCAGGATGAATGGAGACGTTACTGGCACTCGCTCGAGCAAATCAATGAACAACGGGATGACAGTGATACAGTGATACAGTGATAAGTAATATATGTGTGAATGTGAGTGTGCATGTATGAGTGTGTGAATGTGTGAGTATATGAATGTGTTTGTGAATGTGTGAGTATGTATTTGTGTGTGTGAGAGCAGATGCATAAGTGTGTGTGAATGTATATGTGAGTGTGTGAGTCTGCATGCATGATTGTGTGTGGATGTGCGTGTGTGTGTGTGTGAGTCTGAATGCATGTGTGATTAAAATTTTCTGAGTGTGTGATTGAAATATTGAAAACTCAAGCAACTTAGTCCGAGTTTTCCTTTTGGCAGACTTGGGGTGATGAGTCTCATTCCTGACCACACATCTGACTCCTGGCTGAGCTCTGCAGAAATCCTGACACTCTGGGTCCTTCCCACCAGTCCGGGTTTAAATATTCCCAAGGCTACTATAATACTTGACTGAAAACCACTGACTGGAAGCAAGGACATCAAGAAGGAGGCTGATGTCGTGGTTCAAAGAGGGTTTTTGTTGCTATTTATTTATTTATGTTTGTTTTGGGGCCACACTCAGCTATGCTTAGGGTTCACTTCTTGCTTTGTGCTTAGGGATTGCTCCTGGTGGGCTTGGGGTACCATATGAGGTCCTGGAGATTGAGCCTGGGTTGTACGTGTACAAGGCAAGCATTCTCTCTGCTGTATTATTTCTCCAATTTCTATTTACTTATTTGGGGAGGTGGTGGGGCCAAGCTCCTGTAATCTATCTCTCTACTTGAGCCCACTTGACTGATTGAGTTTCTTAATTTCTCTCCTCCCTAATTTCCTCATCCAGAAAATGAGAGAATAGAATTTATACTTGTTCCTTTAGGAAGGAGAATTCAGTCAGATAAAACATGAAAAACACCAGTGCCCAAAATATGATGCTCAGTAAGAAATGTATTGTCCCTGTTCTGGTTGTTCACTTTGGTTTATAATAACCTTTCCTATTCTCCTAGATGTGACAATGACTGCAAGCAACCACGGTTGTGGGTAGAGTAACAGGTGCTGGCCTGGCCAACCTGGCTTGAGTGGAGCGGGAAAGAGACCAAAGCGTTGCTGACTCGCACTATCCAGCTCCAAGGCGTTTTGCCCAGAGAGAGAAGGTCCTTAAAGGCAGCTATGAAAACAGCGGTCAGGAAGAGTAAGAGATTTGAATTCAGAGGATCTGGGTCCAAGTACTGGTTCATCCTGTAAATCACAAGCTCAGATCCTAGTTCAAGCTGTACACATTAGGACTAACTCTCTTACTTCTCTGAATCTTGTCTTGTCGGTGCTACTGGGGCCTGCTTTGCACTCATCTATGAGTCGCATCACTTTGGGCTGAAGATGAGCTTTATCCCAGGAGTGCATTTTCCTGTTTGTGATCAGTCTTCGCTGCTGTCCTCTGCACCTGTGCACTCCACCTCTGAGGTGGTCTCAAGGTGAGGAGGCTTTGAGAAGGGGCTGGGAGTTCTTCAGTGGTCTGAAGGCAGGAAACTAACTTTAAGTTGGGTGATTCTCCAGCTGTTATCCAAGCCTAAAAGTTCCCCCCAGAGGGACAGGATCCAAATGTTCCACCTTCTAAAATCAAAAGGGATGACTCACAGGTCATTAGCATCCCTGGAACAGAGTGGTTTCTGTTTTATTGCTATTAAGTAGGATTTAGCTCTATTTTATTAAGGCAATTCTTATAATCATGTGAGAGGTTAATACGTTTTGCACATAATCCGCTGCTTGGCTCACTTAATGCTGAACCCATTAAAGCCAAGCCTTGCAGGGGGAGAGTTCCAGACAGAGTGACAGGTGTCGGACAGTGTGGGGAGGGAAGCAGAAAGTATCGAGGGTTCCTCGTTTTTCTCTTCAAAATTCAGAATTTGTTCTCAAGCAGGAAAATAATGGATGCTCCCGGGTCAAACTACTTGTTTTAGGCGTGTGATGCTGCCGTGGCTAGTTCAGCCAGGAGCTGTCGGCTGAGGCCGCTTTGAGAGTTCCTGCGATGGTCCCAGCCCCTGCCAAGTGGGCCTCCTCTTTTCATCTCCCTGCACCTGAGCCCTCTAAGGTTGATCTGCCTTGAAGCCCAGTGTTCTCTGCTTCACTGGGTGCTGCTCCAAGGACAGAGGAGAAGGCAGGGGCCCAATCACTCAAGACTTGCACTTTGTTAGTTTGTTTCAGGACTACATCTGGCAGTGCTCAGGGCTTACTTCTGGCTCAGTGCTCAGGAATCACTCCTGGCAGGCTCAGGGGACCCTATGAGGTGCTGGGAATTGAAACCGGATCAGCCACGTGCAAGGCAAGTGCCCAATTTGTGCTATACACAGCTCCCCCTTGCCTGCTTTCTGTTTTGTTTTTTTTTTAGAAAGTTTGCAATGTTTCCTTTAGGCCCTGGAAGCAGGGCAGGAGGAGGAGGTTATCTTTTTCTGTCCATTTTATTGTGGTATGTACATGGGGTACAACATGATGTACCCCATGTTCATTCTAATTATGCAGTTGGATGAATTTTGACAAATAAAACAGACATCACTATAGTCAAGATGGAATGTGGTATAAACCCTTCAGAATCCCCCATCATACCATATTTTGGGTGGAGGAGAGTGTTGCTCCCAAGCAGTGCTCAGACTGAGCCACTGAGCCACTCTTAGTGATTTGTGGCCAACCAGGCTGCTAGTTCAATGCCACATCTGCAGTGCTGCTTGGGCCCTGTGCTGCCATCCTGGTGGTATTGGGGTCCTCCTGGGGTCTAAGGTAGGAGCAGCAGGGTATGTGGTGCTGGGGTTTGAACTCAGGGTCCCACAATGCTGACCACCATGCCATTTACCCAGCCCACTCTTTTCTCCATTCCTCCAGCCCAGGCAGCCAGTGATCTTGTCTGGCCACTGTGTAGATTCGTTGACCTTATTTTAGAAAGTCTCACTGTGTTTTTGATCCCTGTTGTTGCATGTCTCAGCAACAAGGATCCTCCAAGGAGGAGCCATTGTCAGGGCTGCTGCCCTCCATTGATCTGTTCTGCCTGTGGACACACAGTTGGGTTGGGTTTATAAATGAAGCTTTGAGGACATTCATGTGCAGTTCTGCGTGGAAACACTTTCCTTCCTTTCAAGCAGTGGGACTGTAGGACCAGAGAAGTGCACATGATTTCTACCAAACAGGACTCAAAGAGAAAATAAAGTGGGTAAGGAAAGGCTCACACCCACTGTACTATGAAGCCCCAGATGGGCTTGGTCCCTGGCCCTCACATATGGTCCACTGAGCACCACCAAGAGTGATCCTGGAGCACAGAGCCAGAAGTAAGTCCTGAGAACAGCTGAGTGTGGCCCCAAACCAATAACTATAAATATGTATTTATTTATACATAAATAAATAATGCCAAATGGTTTTGCTGGTTTATTTTATTTTTCATTTCACATCATTGTGTGAGATTCCTGGGAGCCCTTTAACATGGAGCCAAAGTGATTTGCAGAGGTACCGCACTACATTTTAATGTGTTTCTTGAAGGAGTGATCTTATTGGACAAAGACTCCTCCTGTGCTCAGGTAGGATACAATTTTATTGTTTAGAGTTGTATCCCCTAGTATCTGTTCTTTTTTGGGCTGGAGAGATAGTACAGCAGATAGGGTACTTGCCTTGCATACAGCTGACCCAGGTTTGATCCCCAGAATCAAATATAGTCCTCTGAGCACCATGGAGTAATTCTGATTCAGAACAGGGAGTCACCTCTGAGCACAGTCAGGTGTGGCCCCCAAACAAACTACACATAATCAAACAACCCCACAATGGTTATTTGTATATTCCTGAGTCATAGTACTCTTATGGAAAATGGGAATGGTGAAAGTGTTTTTAGAGTGAGTGTGATGCTTCTCAACCTCCCTGCTGCTGGGAGTTATGAACTTGATTGCTGGAACTGAAGCATCTCTTTTAGACTGTGAGGTAAGGAAGGTGGAGCAAGAGAAATGAATGAACCAGAGCCCCTGGCCTCGTGGTACCATTGTCTATTCTAGCATGACAACCGCACAATTTATTTTGCCCAAGAAGTCATCTTTCATCTTGCTTAAACCTCTATTATTTCATAACTTCTCTCTCTTATAGCTGAAACTAATTTTACTCTACATATAGAGTCCTTAATCACTCTTAATCACTTTTGGGGAAAGGAACAATGAGTTAATAATCAGTAAGTTTATCCCAAATAAACCAACTATAAATGTCATCCACATATATGAGTGACTGGTGAAAAGCTGCTGGTTTGATGAAAAGATAGTGACCTAAGAGAGGGACCCAAGGACCACTCTGAATATTTGGCACACGTAGTACCTAGAAAAATTAGTATTTTTGGGAAACAGGGAAAAACAAAGGCAGCAAAAATAACCCACCGAATTGTATTTTCAGTAAGAGCTGAGATGCAGTTATGTTGATTTGAAAAGATGCTTCTGGCTTGGGAGATAACTCAATGGACTAGAGCAAATGCTTCCATATGAAGGAGCCCAGAGTTTCAATCACAAAAGCTTGTGGTCCCCTGAGCACTGCCAGGAGCAACATCTGAGCACTGAGCCTGGAGCAGCCCCCAAGCACTGCTGGGTATGGGCCCCAAACAAAACAAATTGAATAATGAAAAAATTGAGTCATAAAACAATGGAGTTCTAAGGAAGAAATAGTATAATTTTCATTTCTTTCTACCCTATGAAGGAAGAATGGTACTACAGAAAACCAATTTGATGAATTAAAAATCAGTTTGAGAAGTTCTTGCTCAAAGCAGATGGAAATTATAAGGAGGTAGAACAGAAATGATAATGGGAAAGGAAAAAAGCTTAATTTTCATTAATTTATTAATTATTTTTTTTGCCACACCCAGTGGTGCTTAGGGCTTACTCCTGACTCTGCTTCAGAGTTCACTCCTGGTAGGTTTGAGGGACCAGGTGGTACACCAGGGATTGAACCTGGGTTGACCACATGCAAGGCAAATGCCTTCCCCACTTGTTGAAGTTTCTGCTGGCACAAATCTTTTTTTCTTTTTTTTGCTTTTTGGGTCACACCTGGCGATGCACAGGGGTTACTCCTGGCTCTGCACTCAGGAATTACTCCTGGAGGTGCTCAGGGGACCGTATGGGATGCTGGGAATGCTGGGAATCGAACTCGGGTTGGCCGAGTGCAAGACAAATGCCCTATGCACTGTGCTATTGCTCCAGCCCCTGATACAACTCTTGAGCAATCTGGACTGGGTAACCTGTGAGAACATTCCAGAATGCTATCGACCTGGCCCCAGGAAAAGAACCTTAGAAGGGAAGGAGTAAGTATAATCAAACAATAGGATCCAGGAAATTTACTATCATTTAATGGATGTTCCAACATAAAGTTAACTTTTCTTTTTTTTTTAACAAATAAGTAAAAGTAATACTGTATTTTTTAAAATTTTTTTTTACAGAGACACTTTATTATTATTATTTACTTATTTATTTATTTTTTCTTTTTGGGTCGCACCTGGCAATGCACAGGGGTTACTCCTGGCTGTGCACTCAGGAACCACCCCTGGCAGTGCTCAGGGGACCATATGGGATGCTGGGAATCGAACCTGGGTCGGCCACATGCAAGGCAAACGCCCTAGCCGCTGTGCTATCACTCCAGCCCCAATACTGTATTTTTTTTAATTGAATCACCATGAAAAAAGTTACAAAGCTTTCAGGTTTAAGTCTCAGTCATACAATGATCAAACCCCCATCCCTTCACCAGTGCACATGTTTCACCACCAATAACCCCAGTATACCTCCCATCCCACCCACCCCCACCTGTATGGCTAATGATCTTCATTTTACTCTCTCTATGCTTTGACTACATTCAATATTTCAACAGAAAACTCACCATTATTATTTGGAATTTTCCCCCAACAATCAAACCTGCTGAAAAGGCATCATTTGATAATTTGTTTTCCATTACTGAGAATGAAGAGTATATGAGGTCGCGGCTGCGTGGTTTTGGGTTTCTGGTATTTTAGTAATTAAGTCCAGAGGAATTTCTGCCAGAAGTTGTGTCACTGCAAGATCGTACCTCCCATTAGTGGGCTTTATAAGATGGTGGTCGCCATGCGGCCACCACCATCGCCACCGTCGCCGCCGCCACCACCATGGAAAGGAAAGGCTAAGGGAGAAAAACCTTTCCCCTGGGGTCGCAGCTCAGTTCACAGTCTAGAGGCATTTCTGCAAGAACCTTCTGTAAGAACTGCTCGGGGTCTCATCTGGATGGAGAGTGCATAAAGTTAACCTTTATGGAAGTTAAATGAAAGGAATACAAAAATAATTATTTTAAAGTACACATTAAAAATAAAAATATCCACCATGAGTTGGGAAGAAGTTCAAAACTTAAGGAATTATCTTACAATTATAAGATAGGAAAATCAATAAGAAGAGAATCCAATTATTGTTTGCTTTATTTTCAAATTATACTCAACTATAATAGAAAACATTTACAAATTTCTGAGGAAAAATGATTGTGATGCTATATAAAGTTTTTATAATAACAGACTATTAAAGTTTTGATTGCTTGCTATGTGTCAGAAACTGTTTAAAGAACATTTGTTAAATTATTTCATTTAACACTCACAACAACCCCTAAGGTAGGCACTACCATCTTTTTACAGATAAGGGAACTAAGGCACAAAGAAGTCAAGTTACGTGCCCAAAGTCACATAACATAGGAAAAGGAATCAGAGAATAAATTCCTCTGATGCCTGAATTCATCATACTACGCTGCCTTCTGAAAGAAGATGAAAAAAAAAATCAGCCTCCTATTGGGGGAACCAGACTTCAATCAAATACTCAAGCATATAAATATCAAACTGCAACTATGACACGTGCCATGAGGGGGTGCTATGGAATTTTTGTGCCTGACGATCCAGCCTGTCACCTCGCAGATGAATGGCACCTCGTTACTGTTTGTAGAATGCTTTCTTTCTCACCAGGTACCAAGACAAACCTGGCGATGATTTCTCCGTTTACATGGAGAACAGAGAAACTCGACTTCAAGGCACATATCAGGGGATTAGGACCCATGTCTGCTGATCAACCCCATTGTCGGGGTGCCCTTTCCCTCCCCCAGGATGCTGAGTCTCCATTGGGCATCTGGCCCCCAATAAGACATCCCCAGGCTTCAACTCTGAATATGTCCTTGAGGGCTTGAGATAGAAATGATCATGAAATCTTGACTGGTTGGCATTAAAGTGCAAGGCACAAAGCACTGTGCCCACTCGAAGTTTGAGTATATTTCTGAGGTGTGCTAGCGCCACGCCTCTGGGTACAACAGCCAGAGGCACTTCGTGAACTCATGCCTGGATGTCTGTGATCTGTGATGACCCCTTCATGTTCACCTTTTTTTTGTTGTTATTGGTTAGTTGGTTTTGGGGCCACACACAGTGATGCTCAGGGGTTACTCCTGGCTCTGCACTCAGGAATTAGTCCTGGCGGTGCTTGGGGGACCATATGGGATGCCCAAAGATCAAACTAGGGTTGGCCGTGTGCAAGGCAAGTGCCCTACCTGCTGTACAATTGCTCTGGTTCCTCATGCTCATCATTTTTTTTTTAATTGAATCACAGTGAGATGTATGGTTACAAAGTTGTTCATGATTGAGTTTCAGTCATAACAATGTTCCAATGCTCAACTTACCAGTGCACATTTCCCACCAGCGGTGTCCCCCGTTTCCCTCCAGTCACCCCCTGTCTCTGTGACAGGCACTTTTCTACTCTCTCTCTCTCTCTCTCTCTCTCTCTCTCTCTCTCTCTCTCTCTTCTTTTCATTTTCCTTTTAGGCACTGTGATTTGCAATGTTTTTACTGAAAGGATATCGTGTCATGCTCACCTTCTGATCACTTATTCAGTCCTGCCCCATTAGCTGATGCCCGCCCCTCCCCTGGACCATTCATTCCTTTTCTATGATCTCGTCCATTCATAGATCCAGGCAGCATTGGCTCAGTCCCCGCTAGACTGTGTGCAGGGGAGGGCACCAGGATTCTTCTGCCTGATGTCCTGCCAGGATTCCACTCGAGTTGCTGGCTATGATAAAGCTGGCAGGTTTGCAGAGTGTGAGGGGTCTGCGAGAGCGGGGTTGGGGGCTTGTCCCAGGGAGTGAGCTGAGGGCGAAGGTCTGGGATCTGGTAAAGGTCTGTGTCTTGCTTCAGACATGCAGCCAGTACAGCGAAGATGAGGAGTTAGGAGCGGCTTGAAGTCATTTACACTCCAACTGAAGTGCAATTGTTGTATCTCATGCCAGGCATGGCTGGGGAGTTATGGAGGCAGTTGGAACAATGAGAATGTCTTATGCAGCTTTTCACCTGTTTCATTTTGCTGGTGTCGGAGCTGGAAACTGTGAGGCAGGTGATCTGCTGCTGAGCCCCACCCAGACCTACTCCTTGTGGGTTTGGGGTTTGTGGCCACACTTGGTCATGCTCAGGGCTTCCTCCTGGATCTGTGCTCAAGAGTCACTCCTGGCAGATCTTGGGCACCATATGCAGTGCTGGGAATCTAAACCAGGTTGGCCACATGCAAGGCAAGATCCTTATGGCTCTGCATGACCCCTTCGTCCCGCCCTGCCTTTCCATTTAATATGAGCTCTAGGCCGAATGGAGGCAGATTGACTCTCAAAGTCCAGGGGAGTGCTTGGGCCAGCCTCAGGGCCAAAGGTGAGCAGACAGGAAGATGGAAAATGGTGTAAAGACTAAGTGGGGCTCAGCTGGGGTCTGTGTCAGAAGGTGACATGTTTTTAAATTATTTTTATTTTTAATTGAATCACAGTGAGATACACAATTACAAGTTTGTTCGTGATTGGGTTTCACTTCTATAGTGTTCTAGCACCCATCCCGTAACCATTGTACTTTTCCCACCACCAATGTCCCCAGTTTCTCTCCTGCTACCCCCCCCTCTGTAGCAGGCACTTTTCTTCTCTCTCTCTCTCTCTCGCTCTCTCTCTCTCTCTCTCTCTCTCACTCCTTTCTTTTGGGCATTATGGTTTGCAATGCAGATACTGAAAGGTCATCATGTCTGTCCCTTTACCCACTTTCAACACGCAGTTCTTGTCCAGAGGTCCAGAGTGATCATCTCTAACTATTATTGTCATACTGGTCCTTTCTCTGTCCTAACTGCCCTATGCTCCCCACACACATGTGGCAAGAACTCTGCACATGTTTTCCTTGAAGGTGTTCCCAGTCTGGATTCTCTGCCCACCTCCCTAAAGCCTCTCCCATTCCCCCCAAGGAATGGTCTGTAGGCAGTGTCCTGGGCTCCGGAGCTGCATCTGCACAAAGCCCCCACTGAAGGTACAGAAGGTGCTGGGTCCCCTCCCCCCTTTCTCCAGCTCTCTCCCCTCCTCTCCGCTCTCCACGCCTCTCTCCTCCTCTTCTCCACTTGCTCTTTCCCAGACCTTTCCTCTCCACTTGTGTTCATTGTCCGTCTCCGCAAGTCTCCGATAGCTGCATGCCAGGGGTTCATGGATGAGAGGGCCGGGGTCCCCAACTATGGAGCAGCTTGTGGGGAAGACCTGTGAGAGCCAAAAGTGAGTTTCTCTTGTGAGGGCAAAACTGATGCCATGAAAAGCGGCAGCTAACATTTGAAAAAAAAATTTTATTGAATCACCGTGAGATAGTTATAAGCTTTCATGTTTGGGTTACAATCACACAATGATCAAACACCCATACCTCCACCAGTGCACATTCCCCACCACAATATCCCTGGTATATGCCCCCTTTCCCACCCTTCCCCTGCCTCCATGGCAGACAATATTACCCATACTCTCTCTCTCTAGTTTTGAGCATAATGGCTTGCAACACAGACACTGAGAAGTCATATGTTTGGTCCATTATCTACTTTCGGCACACATCTCCCATCCCAGCTGGTTCCTCCAGCCATCATTTTCTTAGTGATCCCTTCTCTATTCCATCTGCCTTCTTCCCTCCACTCATGAAGCAGTCTTCCAGCTATGGGACAATCCCCCTGGCCCTTGTATCTACTGTCCTTGAGTGTCAGCCTCATGTGATGTTCTTCTATACTCCACAAATGAGTGCAGTCCTTCTATGTCTGTCCCTATCTTTCTGACTCATTTCACTTAGCATGATACTCTCCATGCCTATCCATTTATAAGAAGATTTCATGACTTCATCTCTACTAACAGCTGCATAGTATTCCATCGTGTAAATGTACCAAAGTTTCTTTAACCAATCATCTGTTCTAGGGCACTTGGGTTGTTTCCAGATTTTGGCTATTGTGAACAGTGCTGCAATGAACATATATCTATGTCATACAGATGTCATTTCTTTTTTTTTAAATTTCTTTCTTTATTTTTAATTTTTATTTAAAGACCATGTGGAAAGTTACAAAGTTTTCAGGTTTATATCTCAGTTATACAATATTCAAACACCATCCCTTCACCAGTGCCCATATTCCACCACCAAAATCCCCAGTATACCCACCACCCCTGCCCCCCACCCCAAACTGTATAACTGAAGAATTTCACTTCATTTTCTCTTTACCTTGATTACGTTCCATATTGCTAAACAAAACTCACTATTGTTGTTGGAGTTTCCCCCAAAGAAAGACAGCCCTATTAAGGAAGCATTTGATAATTGGTTTTCCATTAAAAGATTGCATGTTTTCAGTTTTCAGGCTGCTAACGCGGCCGCGCAGCTCGGATGTGTCCCAGTCCCGCAAGCCGGAGCTGTGTTAGTTGCTGCTCAGTGTCGCCAGGGCTCCATCTGGAGAAGGTGTTGTGGCTGCACCTCCTCCGTCTGGATCCCCGGTGTTGTTGGCCCGGTTTTGGGTCCGGAGCATTTCTCCGGCCTCGTTGCTCACCAGAATGCCTGCCTTCTTCTCTGTTGAATGTGGCAAGATGGCGCCAAGGGTGGGTCGAGGGTGTGACTTCCAGCGGCCGGGACCACTTGGAGTTTGGGCTGGCGCCGCCCCACTCCAGTGCCCCCCTGTGGTTCGGATGTGTCCCAGTCCCGCAAACCGGAGCCGTGTTAGTTGCTGTTCAGTGTCGCCAGGGCTCCATCTGGAGAAGGTGTTGAATGTCATACAGATGTCATTTCTACTGTGCTTTTTTGCATCCTTGGGATATATTCTCAGAAGTGGTATTGTGGGGTCATATGGAAGCTCAATTTATAGTTTTTGAAGAACTGTCCATGTTGTTTTCCAGGAAGGCTGAACCAGTCGACATTCCCACCAACAGTGAAAGAGGGTCCCTTTTTCCCCATATCCATGCCAGCACTGGTTGCTTTTGTTCTTTTGAATGTGTGCCAGTCTCTGTGGTGTGAGATGATATCTCATTGTTGTTTTGATTTGCATCTCCCTGATGACTAGCGATGTGGAGCATTTTTTCATGTGCCTTTTGGCCATTTGTATTTCTTTTTTGAGGAAACTTCTGTTCATTCCTTCTGCCCATTTTTTTATGAGATTGGAGATTTTTTTCTTGTACAATTCTACTAGTGTCTTGTATGTCCTGGATATTAATCCCTTATCAGCTGGGTATTGGGTAAATATTCTTTCCCGTTCTGTGGGCTCTTTCTGTATTTTGGTCACTGTTTCTTTTGAAGTGCAAAAGCTTCTTAGTTTGATGTAGTCCCATTTGTTTATGTTTGCTTCCACTTGCATGGTCAGTGCTGTTTCATCCTTAAAGATGCTTTTAGCTTCAATGTCATGGAGAGTTGTCCCTAGATTTTCCTCTATGTACCTTATAGATTCATGTCTGATATTGAGGTCTTTAATCCACTTTGATCTGACTTTTGTGCCTGGCATTTGACAGAGGTCAGAGTTCATTTTTTTGCAGATAGCTATCCAGTTTTCCCAGCATCACTAGTTAAAGAGGATTTCCTTGTTCCACTTCACATTTCTTGCTCCTTTGTCAAAGATTAAGTGACCATATATTTGGGGGTCTGTGACAGGATATTCAACCCTGTTCCATTGGTCTTTAGGACTGTTTCTAGTCCAATACCATGCTGTTTTAATTACTATGCTGCAGCTAACATTAAGTCTCAACTAGACCTCAGTTTCTGTTTCCCCAAAGCAGGACTTGCAGTTTCTGGTAAACTCCCAGTTGAGCAGTTTGCTTAGATAAGGAATTGGGCAGTTGGGTCTGGCCAGTCATGAGGGGTCACTGTCCCCTCCTTAGAAACTGTTACTGGTACTGGAAACTATTGGCTAATTTCTGACCACTGTTGTAATAGGGCCGATGCTAAAATAAACCCAGTATATAAACCGCTTTTAACTCTGAACCCTATTTAAACTGCTTGTGATTTAGAGTCGGGGTCCTTGTCAATACTCCACTTGTTGGATGAGACTCGGACCCTAGCTCAAGCTAGCAATAAAGTTCCCTTGCTTTTGTGTTATCGTGTGTGGACTTGGTCTTTCCGCAATTGGGGATCCAAAACTCGGGCACAACACTCTGAGGGAGAAGTGGAGGCTCTGGGGAAGATGCCGGGGGTTGGGCAGTGAGAGAGTGGGTGAGGTGGCCACACTTCCTATGGGCAGGACCATATCTGGGGCCAGCAGAGAGGGACCTTCCAGGAGACAGAGAAGCGCCCATTAATATTCAGGGGAGGACACACAGGAGGGCCTGGGTGTCTGGATTCGGAAGGGGATCATGGACCTGCAGAAAGACCCCACAGCTTTCTAGTGAGGAGGTGGACTCTTGGTTCCCACTTGACAGGGGGTTGTGTGGGAGCCAGACCACCCACCAGGAGCATTTCTTCATACCTGCCAGGGAGAGCTGACTAGTGGGAGCAGGCAGGACAGAGAGATTGGCGGGGGTGGGGGTGGGCCCTGCCCCTCCAGTCCTACCACCCCTGGGGGTCTGCTGTGAGGAGGATGACATCATCGTAGCTGCCCTCTGGGCAGTGAGAATCCCCTGGCTTCTCTGCTTTCCCCCTAGTGATTCAGGAAATCAGGGCAAAAGTTCTGGCCAGGGATGGGGAACAAACCATTTTTTCTAAACAGGAAGCAGTGCCTCTGTGGGCTGCCCGCCTTGTGTGCTTCTGGGCTTCTTCCCCTTCCTCACATCCTCTAGGCAGTGCCTGCTGATGATGTCCTGCCACTCCAGCCAGGCTGCATAGAGACCTCTGGGTCCCTCCCAGCAAGGCCCAGGCGGAAGCCTGTAGCGAGTCTCAGAAGGGCTCCCCTGGGCCCAGGCTGCTGGACGGGGACCCTGCAGTGGGCTTGGCCCCAGTCCTTCTGCTTGTGACTGCCAGTCCCTGCCCCAGGGCCCTCCTCCCTTGGAGCAGGTCTGCACCCAGTGTCCCCGGGCAGCATCCACCTGGCCATGTGGCTGACTGCCAAGCTCTGCTCAGCTTGTGGCCAGAGCTGGGCCCGGCCTCTGGACTCATTGCTGTTCTGGAACTTGGCAGTTCTGAGGATTCAAGATTGTAATTACCACCACTTAGCCCGGGTCAGTGATCTGGAGCAAGGAGCAGCCTGGCCGCCCTGCCTCCCGCTGCCAGCGGTCCGACCACAGTGCTAGCTGCGTGGCTCATAATAGCGATGATAATGATAATGGCTATCATTTATTGGACACTCGCTGTGGACCTGGCTCGGGGCTAGGTGTTTCACATGCAGAACAGAGCCTGCTCGGTGCCTCCCCACCCCCTCTCCCCACCTCCCTTTCACCAATGGGGCAGGTCCTGAACGTTAATTTGTGAGCAGCTAATTTTAGAGCAGGGGTGGGGTGGGCCTGGAGCGTAGGGGACAAAGGGAGAGCAGACAATGCACAGGGCTTCCCATCCTGCCCCTGCGTGTCTGGACTTGTGCGGTCTGGTTAAAGGGTGAAAGGCAGATAGACAGATTTCTTTCTTTTTCTTTTTGGGTTATACCCAGTGACGCACAAGGGTTACTCCTGGCTCTGCACTCAGAAATTACTTCTGGCAGTGCTCAGGGGACCATATGGGATGCTGGGAATCGAACCCGGGTAGGCCGCGTGCAAGGCAAATGCCCTACCTGCTGTACTATCGCTCCAACCTGGAATTCTTTCGTCATGAGGATAATTGGGAAGATACTGGGAAAGAAATCCTGGGCTTGAAGGACAGACATCCAGGCAGACTCTGTGAGTCTGGAGGCCGAGCTAAGTCCCTTTGGAGGGAGACCTGCTCCCCACTCTTCTGGAACCCCAGATGTTAGTGGTTTTGGCCACATCTGGGGGCAGCCCTGTGGGCAGAGACAGCAGCCTCCTCTGAGGAGCGGTGCCAGGGAGGCTGCGGGCGTGAATGAATTCTCCAGCAGAGAGTGAGGTTGATGGGACCCACCAGGCACAGCAACTGGGTGCCGCCTTGCTGGAGGGTGCCATTCCCCTCCAAACTAGGGACCTGCAGATCCCTCGCAGGGCCTTGACTAAGCCCCAGGCTGCGGGGCCACATGTTGTAGCAGAGTTCACTGGGTTCTGGCCAGTGTGACTAGGGGCTGGTAAGATGAGGAGGTGGGTGGGTCTCACCGTGGAAGCGGGGGGCAGTGGCATACAGGGGAGGGTCAGGGGTCATCTTGCAGAGTGTTCAGGACACTGTAGGAGAGGTAAGTACTTTGGGAGTGTTTGTTTGCCCTGCTGCTGAGGATTCAGACCACAGCTGGAGGTTTCCCCAAGACTGTGGGAGGCAGCGAGGACTCATCTGAGCACATGACGGGCCCCAGAGATGTGAGAAAAGGCCAGGCCAAGACTCAAGGTTTCTGCCATCACCCTCCTCTGTCCACAGCACCTGCTGTCCCCGAGGTCTCTCTCCCTCACCAGCAAGGCTGGGCAGCAGCGTGGGCAGGCAGGCTGGGATCGGGGCTGGAGGGAGTGTAGTCCGCCCTCCTTAGGACCCCTCTCCTCGCGGCTGAGACACGGGGTGGAAAATGTGTGGCTTAGTTGTGATTCTGTGATTCTGGCGATGGCCGGGCCCTCCATCAGTGTTTGCCGAGCGGAGAATGAATGGATGGATCCCAAGGACAGGCTTAGTGTGGCGCTCCTGGGCATTTATCTTGAATCTGGAAAATGCAAGAAAAATTGGCCCATCTGTTTCGGTATTATATCAGGATAGCAAAAAGCCACAGAACTTAACTGTAGCCAACTCAATCATGTGTGACAACTCAGTGCCGTGCAGGATGCTTGTGTCAGCCCACGCATACATGTGTGTGTGTGTGTGTGTGTGTGTGTGTGCACGCATGGGACTCAGCTAAAGTCAGATGTGACTGCATAGAAAATACAAGATCAGGTGTGTGTATGTGTGTGTGAGTACATGTGAATTCATGTCTGCATGATTTTAGGGGGGAGTGGGGATGATACCTGGCAGTGTTCAGGGCTTCCCCCCCATTCTGTGCTCAGGGATTTTTCCTGGCAGAGTTAAGGAGACTGTATGTGATACCGGGGATGGAATCCAGGTTGGCCACATGCAAAGCAAGTGCCCTACCCACTGTTCTATCACTCAGGTCTTCTATGGTATTTTAATGTGAGTTCAGATGACCAGATGTACTGAAAATTGTTGTCAGGGTGTAGGTATATATTAGCTACCTCCCCATCCCATGCCCCCCACTGCCCCCAAACCTCTTGTTATCAAGCCCCTGGTGTCCAAATGTATCTGAGACCTCCTTGAACTCATTTATCCAGACTGAACTGAGCTTAGCCAGCATGAACAGTTACAGAGAACAGTCCAATATTTAGAAAGACAGGTGTAGTCCAGAGGCACTCGCTAGTCAGACTCACCTCTCCCAGTCAGGCCTGGCTTCCTCTGCCAGTGCTTCCGGGAGAACCTCCTATGACAAGGAGATGCCCCATGTCTACACGGTGTGTCCTGAAACACAAGCCTGGCCACACACTGGACACTTTGACAAGGCTGGCGTGACCAGGAATGGAATTTAAAATTTTATTTACTTTTAATACATTAAAATGTAAATGTCGGAGCTGGAGATAAAGTCTGGGGGTAAGGGGCTTGCCTTGCACGCAGCTGGCCTGAGTTCAGGCATCACCTCAGGTCCTCCAGCGCCCTGCCAGGAGTGATCCTGAGCCAGAGAGAGGCACAATCCCTGAGCACAGCTTATGTGGGCTCCCCCCTCCCCCATATTTACAATTCAGTGGCCACTCTTTGGAGTGGTGTGGCATTAGGCAGTGCAGTTAGCTCTGGAGTGTGAGTTCCAAGCATTGATTTTTCACCATGTCCCCAGAGTCTGGCTTGGGGCAAGACACTAAGAAACTGAGCAGGTGCAGGGCTGATGGAAGGGCATCCAGGGCAGGGCTCTGGGGGCTTCACATGAAAGAATAGAATAATGGAAATTCTATACAATAAATAGGAAAATAAATATTGTCCATACATGAGCAAGTGCTTCTCAAGGTTTGGATAAATCAATCATTTCCCTAAAGAGTTAATGACATCTTTCTGGTGGGACTTTGTTCCAAGAGTTTGTCAGGATTTTGCCATTTTTCCCTTCATGCGTTTTCTCTCTCTCTCATACACACTGTCTCCTTCTCTCCACCTCTCGAGCCTCACATAAGCAAACCTCAAAGTCATGGTTGCCAGAGGTATTTATTCCTCCCCAGGGGAGGCGCAGTTGGTGCTCTGTCGCCATTACCGTACCCCAGCTTTGCGTGTCCTTGTGAATGTGATCTCTCAAAACCCGGGGTGCTCACCCACAAGATCCCCCCCCCCGCCCCCAGCTCCAAATGCATATCCTGGACGCAAGTGATGCTCCACTTCACTGGGCAACTCAGCCACTGGCTCAGTGCTAGGAGCAATAAATCAATCTCTGCTCTCTGCAGGAAGTGGGTGTGGTGGCCGCTCCTCAGCCCACCTCAGTGGAGCTTGGCGTAGAGTGAAATTCTTCCACAGTTCAGGGGGGCTGTGCGTCTGAAGCGCCTGTCTCCTGTGACTCCTGTGAGCATCTGTGCCTCAGTTTCCACTGGTGAAGGGCCTTTATTGGCCATAGGACTGTGGACCAGGCACAGGAGTTCAGGGGAGGCATCCAAAATATGTTGGAGGCCCCAAACAGATGTTAATGATTAACATTAACATTTTTTTAAATCACAACCTCACCTAGTTAGAATCTGATGGCTGACCTGTCTATTAAGATAAATTGTTTATATAAAAACATTGTTGATCATCTTTTTTCCCAACTTAAAATATGAATGAGTAAAATCAATACTATGACACTTTATAAATATCGTTAGCCATTATACCTATGATCAGATCAATAAAGCAATAGTTTTTTTTTTTTAGATGGAAAAAGGAAAAAAGATTCTTTTATGCTGTAGAAGTTCAAATGTACACAAGAACTGTGGGGTCTCCTGGGTGAAGGAAGGGCAGGCACAGCTGAGGTCCCACCCTGCTCATATTCCCTTCACAGTTTTCTTGGGAGTCTCAGGCTCTGGGAAGCCTTGAAGACCTAGAATATTTTACTTGAAGACTGCTATTCACATGCTTTTCTGCCTCCAGATGCTGAGTGCCATTCCATTCCGTCATGACTTTTCTGCTGGTTGTCTCAGGCTCTATATTTTATCTCACCCCCAGTCTGGAACCTTCATCTAGTTCACTTGATTGATAGGCATTGAACACCTCTTTCCTCTTTAGCTAGTTCCTTTCCTGATACCCTCCTTACAGGTAAGTGCGGGAACATTTACTGGAGATGTGGGACCTCTGGGGTTTCAGTGTTTTATCGAAACCCCTCTGCCTTAATTTTCAAATACTAAGCACCGTGCGGACATGTTCCTTCTCCTTCTGCACTTCCTGCAAAGTCAAGCTCAAGGCAAGCACTCAATAAATACTTGTTGCATGAGATATTTTCTTAGGAAAGTGCAAGAAGAGACCTTATGTCAGGAAAGCGGGCTTTAACTCTCAGTTCCACTGGGTGCTTCGGGCAAGCCGGCTGAAGCTCTCTGGGCGGCAGACTCTTCGGTAGAGTCCAGCTGTGGATCACAAAGAAGGCACATAAGGAGTGAAGAAGGCAAAGATGGAAGTTCTCAGTGAGCTGTAAAGAATGTGCTTGAAAGAACTGTTGCTATTTTATCTCTGG
Organism: Sorex araneus; assembly: GCF_027595985.1. Classification (NCBI taxonomy): domain Eukaryota; kingdom Metazoa; phylum Chordata; class Mammalia; order Eulipotyphla; family Soricidae; genus Sorex; species Sorex araneus. The sequence goes on from NC_073306.1 coordinate 37,994,252, forward strand.
GGGGCAACTTTGGCTGGGGGAGCCTCCTGGGCTCCCTTCCGGCTGAACAACAGGGATGGACACATTGGCAGAAACTGTTTGCTAATTACTGTCTGGTTTGAATAATTATCCAGGGATCCTGGAAACAGCCCTTCCCACGGAGCAGACTGTCACATCTGCAGCCGACCTTTAAGTCATCTGAGTGGGGGTAATTACAAAGGGCTGGTTTTCTCTAAATATAGCTGTTCCCCAGTGAAAGGTCAACTTGAGGGAGCACAGTTTGATAATTACAAGAGGTTTGGTAATGAATTGGGGCAAACATTCCCAGGGGTGCAGGCAGTGGTTTCCTCTTAGAAAGTCCAGAGTGTGGCTGTCCCGGTGGGAAGGACTGACTTTGACTCTGACCAGGGAACCTGAAATTTCTCACTTGGTCAGAGTTCCCCCTATACGGTAATGGATGACCATCGCGCTTGCCAGAGCAGGCCAGTGGGAGAGCCAGTAAAGGAATGGACATGCCTCAGAGACCCTGGAACGCCAGAGGAGGGAAAGAGGAGAACCGTTCTCTCCTGATTCCGTCTGAAATGGCTTAAGTCTGAAATGGCTCTGGGGTAGGCCTTGTGCTTATGTTGCTACTTTGCCCTCTCTGGGCCTTCTCTCTCCCGGTCTGGGACAGACCTTCAATAAAAACTGGAGGGGGATGAATTTAATTAAGTCAAAGCCTTACAAAGTGAGATCAAGTGGCTGTATTCGAGATACCAAAGCTCCCACCTTAGGCTTCCTTTCGCTTCGTTAGACTTGTGTTCTGGGCATTGCCCTCTTAGGTCCAGAAAACTTTTCAATCCTATTGCTCACAACGTCTGGAAAAGTGCTCCCTCCTCCTCCTGGATGAACTGCCACACCGTGATTCCCTTACATAGAGTTGGGCTGCACGACCCCACCGGCCAGTAGGTGTCGCCATCGAGCAATAGCGCGTTCATGCAGCATCTGCGCCCGGGCTCTTCCCCAGCTTCAGGTAGAACCGCCTGCTAAACATCGCGGCGGCCTGGGGAGGAGGATAGGGCTGAAGCCCTAGACCTCGAATGTGCTGCTGGATATGGGTGGCTGCAGGGAGGAAGCCAGGGGGAGACCCTGGCAGGAGGGGCGCAGCTGCAGCAGATCTAGCAGGGCAGGAAGGCCTCTTCCTAGGAAGGTGACTTGGGACCCCAGGTGTAGCACTGCCCATTCCATCCTGGCAGGTGAATACCTTAACGTTTGTATTTTCGATGACCAGATTGAGTTTTTGTCTCGAAACTCCCGAGTGTGAGGCTCTGGCTTCCTCTCCCACGTGGGGATGGGGGAGACTCAGAGGGAGGAGGGAGGGGCGGCAGCAACCAAAGTCCTGCTCACTGGCCCGCGGCCCGGCTCTGGCTTCCGCTACGGTCCAACGGCTTCCTGCTGCTGCTGGGTCTTGCTGGAGGTGGGAAATGATTTATGGCCTGGTCACAGTTCTGTCTTCTGGGGCGCCGGGCCCCAAGGGGTGGCACAAGCCAGTCTTCTCCGCTCCCTTCTCTCCGCCCTGCCCTGGTTGGAGGCTGGGGGCTCTCTGGGTTCTCTGAGGAAGGGCTGGGCAGTAAAGCCCAGCTCACCCACTGCTTCTGGCCATGTCCACTGCCCAGGCCCAGGGGGTGTCCTTCTCCCCACTGCCGGAACCCTAAAGTCAGGGCAGCTGCTTCTGCAGTCTGGCCCCCTTTGAATCTCCAACCCCGAGGAAAATGACTTAGTTAGGGATGGGAGTGAGCTGGGAGAATGCAGGGGTGCAAGTCCACCCATGGGGTAATTCAAAGGCCCTCTGGAGGGGTGCAGATGTACCTCAGCTCTCACGGGGCTTCTCTGCTGAGCATTGGGCTGGGCTGGGGGTGCTTGATGCCCGGTGCCCATGCCAACCTGCACTACCCTCCGTACATTTCTCTAAGGCAAACAATGTGGTTCTCCAGGGGGAGGCGTTATTAGTAGTCTCCCACAAGCCCTCATAGGAAGAGAGATGTAGTCAGGCCAAAGGTATTTCGTTACCTTTCAGTGACTTAGAAACGTTTGTCTCAGAACTCAAACAAGCGGGGGTGAATAGTACAGTGGCGAGTGCTTGCCTTCCAAGGGGCTGACCCTAGTTTGATCCTCGGCACCATCTTCAGGAGTGCAGATCCCTGAGCCAGGAGGAAGCGCTGAGCGCCATGGGGTGTAGCCCCCAAACCAAGGCCAAACACCACAGACCAGCAGGAGTGTGAAGGCGAGTGTAGGGGGACTGTCCCCTGGCTCCTACAGTCAGAACAGAGGGGGCACTACCGGGAAAGGCACCACCAAGTCCCTGCTAGAGCCTCTGTGAAATAACCCCCCGCCTCAGGTCCACTAGAAGCGTCTCAGGAGATGTGAGACCCCTCCCACCCCAGCCCTCAAAAGGGCACACAAAGGCAGCTGAGTGACGGGGCCCCTGAACAGGGGGTAGGGGAGGGATGACCGGCCAGGCCAGACCAATTAGCCCCCTCCTGGCCCTCCGCTTTCTGTGGTGGTCTGGGGGCTGGGAGAGGGGGGAGCCACTGGGTCCTGGTGTGCTTGACACCCAATTAGTGCTCATTCGCCAGCTGACCGGCCGGCCCGCTCCCTGGCAGCTGCTCAGTAGCCACCCGGGTCGGCAGCTCTGTGAACAGCGTCTGCTAATTGGATATGGAGGCGCTGGGCCTTGCTGTCCGCCCGGCTGGGCTTGTCTAGGTCAGCCTTCCTGGTCAAATTCCCGTCCACGCTTCTGTCCCCAGATCATTCTCCTGAGAAAACACCTGGGCCTTCAAGTCCCAGCAAAATGGCTGGCGTCCAGCATCTGCAGCTTCTTGAGGGCTGGAGTGAGGACAGGGCCGGGGCAGTGGGTGATCATGTGAGGGATGGGCCCTGAGGAGCTCGGGCTCACGGCCTTTTCGAGGGTGCTTCCCGGGAAAAGCTCTGAGGATGGACACAGGGTGCCCAGCCTCTGTCTGGTGCCTCTCCAGGCCTGTGCTGGTGAGCTGGGAGACCTCTTTTTTTAAAAAAAATTTTTTTAAATCAAAAACATTTTTTCCCAAGTTTTAAAAATTGAATTACCGTGAGATACACAGTTACAAGGTTTTCATGATCGGGTTTCAGTTATACAATATTCCAACACCCATCCCTCCACCAAGTGTACATTCTCCCCCCCACCAATGTCCTCAGTAACCTGCCACCTCCCCCCTCCCCACATTCCCCACCCCTCCTACCTGTCTCTATGGCAGGCACTTTCTTCTTACTCTCTCTCTGCTTTGGGGCATTATGGTTTACAATACAGATACTGAGAGGCCATCGTGTTTGGTCCTTTACCTGCTTTCAGCTCCATCTCTCATCCAGAGCCCCTCTTCCAACCATCATCAGCATAGTGGTTCCTTCTCTATCCCAAGTGCCTTCTCCCCAGCCTTGGAGGCAGGCTTTCGACTGTGTACTAGTCCTCCTGGCCCTTGTAACTACTGTCCTTGGGTGTTAGTTTCATACTGTTATTTTCTGTGGGAGGCCTCTCTGAGTCCCGGCAGCTCTGGCTGGGCACCGAGGGCCTGTGCCTACCTCCTAGAAGCCGAACTCTCCTCAGGGACAGCACAGCCCGCCGAGGCCCGTGAATCTGGAGTGGTCATCATTCTAGCTGTGTGGGAACTCATGTGTATTCCTGGAAACGCCCCTCTCTGGAGCCCAGCTGGGCACAGTGAAGGCCTCTTTCCCTCCTCACCTCTCACGATGGCTGGGATGGGGCTGGAGGTGGGCTGCCATGGACATCAGGAGTGGGGCGTTCTAGGGAGAATCCCATAGGTGCACAGGTCGTCTAGGTCCTTGCTGGTCAGAGTGACACACACACACACACACACACACACACACACTCCCTTCATTGCATCACTTTCCAGTTCCTACAGTCCCCAAGGACACAGGGCACCCCACTGGGGGAGGATGGAGTCAGGGCTTGCTTTGGCCTGGGAGTGTGGGATGTGGGTGTCGTAGCAGGTGGGCTACGTTGGTGCTGCACCCCTGTGATTCCTCCTTGCCTCTCAGACTCCATGTGCTGCTGCACTCTGCTCTGGCCTCTGGGTCCCCGTGAGACAAACCTGGGAGATCTGGAGCCACTTGGGCAGGGCAACGGCCACCTGTGTGGGCCCATGGACTTGTGAATTTGGAAGCAAGTATGCAGGGTGGTTTTGGGTCCACTGAGATTTTGAGGTGGTCACATGATAAAGAACCAACTCAAATGCCCACCAAGGTGGGGAGCTGTGGGACAGGGATGCTGAAGAGCTCTGGGGACCTTCGAGAAGCCTCCACAGCATGAGGGTTTGGGAGTCGGCTGCTCATCTTGGGTACCCTCATGGGTACCCCATGACATCCTTCTGCCAGACCCCGGATTTCCTCAAGCTCCAGGGAGGCCCCAGCACCCCAAGTGGGATTTCAATTTCCTGGAGGATAGCACTGAGGGTAGGGCGTTTGCCTTGCACGTGGCTGACCCAGGTTCGATTCCTCTGTCTCTCTCAGAGAGCCCAGCAACCTACTGAGAGTATCCCGTCCACGTGGCAGAGCCTGGCAGCTATCTGTGGCATATTCGATATGCCAAAAACAGTAACAAGTCTCACAATGGAGACGTTACTGGTGACCGCTCGAGCAAATTGATGAACAATGGGATGACAGTGCTACAGTGCTACAGTGCAATTTCCCGGATTTGATTTCCACATGCCCTCAGAGAGAGGCCTGGGAGGGATGGAGCCCTCATCTCCCTAGGAAATGCTCTGAGCCAGAAGCTGGGCCCAGATTCCCAGCATACGTGATAATCCTGGAGCATTAGACTAGGCTGATTTGGAAGCCGGGTAGCAATTCCACTCCCTGATGGATGACACTCAGGCATGTCCTGGAGACCGAGAACCTGATTTTGAGGCAGTTCAGTTCAACTGATGGACAATCAAGACTTTTGGCCATGACTCTGCGGTGCTGAGAATTGCCGTGATGGAGGGCAATTGGCAGGGAAATCAATGCCCAGCTCTAGTCCTTTGGGCTGCATGCCCCAGGCACCCCCATTTCAGAGACTCTGCCACCAAGACTGGCTTCTCTCTTGCTTCTCTGAACTGAGTGACCCTGGAAGGAGGTGAGGCTTCAGCCTGTTTGCAGCCTGTTTGAGGAGTGATGGCCTTTCTAACAGCAGCCTGGCTTGTCTTTAAATTATGTGGGGGTTGAGGAATGCCCCTGGAATTCCATGTCTAGCCTTTGTCTGTGCTGGGCGAGGCCAGGATTCTGCCTTGTCCTCAGAAGGGCTGTGGAACAGGTTACTTGAGGGATCTGCCGTGACTTACCAGGAATTGGCGTGAGTCAGCGAGAACTGGTACTGGGCCCAGGTGCCTGCTCTCTGGTACCGGTCTTGCTCTGCCTTCCCTGTCTGCGACCCTGGGAGAGTGTGGCTATGGTGTCCAATATGGATTCCATTCTCTCTGACCCGGGGGTCACAACCACCAGCCTCCCGGGTGTGTTGGGGGTAATCCAGCAAGACAAGGCACTAACTACTTCTTACCTGGTCTGGCACCCAATGCCACAGGATTGGGGTATCTGGCAGTGCCACAGTCCTGTTGTGATTATTAATTTTCATAGAAACGTGCCAGATATACAACTGGTCATCAGTATACCTCACTGATTCAGCTAAAACATAAACTAAAAAATGGATCAGGCCATCAGTTGGTGGAAGAACACTGCCGATGTTATGATGACGATGATGTAAGTGGACAGGCTCCTGGGCATCGCGTGTCTGAAATCTTCCTTCATTCACCTTCCAGACCTCAGAAGTGGTTTGAAGACATACCACTTTGGTCCTTTAGAATCAGAGGTTGAGTCCTTGTCTGTTTGCTGTTCAGGAAACTGAGGTTCAGGTAAAGCCCAATTGTCAAAGGTCACCCAGACCCAGTTCAATTAGAATCACAGAGAAACAGTGGTAACATTATTTTATTATTATTTTTTTAAATTTTTTTTCTGTTGCCTACTCTTTGGAGAATCATTATTTTTTTCTTTTTCTTTTAAATTTTTATTGAATCACCATGTGGAAAGTTACAAAGTTCTCAGGTTTATGTCTCAGTTATACAATATTCAAACACCCATCCCTTCACCAGTGCCCATATTCCACCACCAAAAACCCCAGTATACCCCCCGCCCCCGCCCCCACCCTCAACTGTATAACTGATGAATTTCACTTCATTTTCTCTTTACCTTGATTACGTTCCATATTTCAACACAAAACTCACTATTGTTGTGGGAGTTTCACCCAAGAAAGACAGCCCTACTACCAAGGAAGCATTTGATAATTAGTTTTCCATTGCTGAGAATGAAGAGATATGTAGTCCCACAGCTCCAAGTACATAACTCTTTTTTTTCCTTTTTCCTTTTCCTTTTTTTTCCCCCTCATCCCCCTTCCCGAGCCTCATAGTATGGTGGACGCCACGCCGCGTTTCTCCCTGAAAATGGGAAACAACAGGGAAAGAGGGATATTTCCTCTTCTCAGCTGGCGTGGGGCTGTTGCTTAGTTCACAGCCCAGAGAAATGGCTGGTACTTTAATAACCTTCAATATTTCAACAACAACTCACTGCTATTATTTGGAGTTTCCCTCCCAAGTCAGACCTGTTAAAAAGGAACCGTTTCACATTGCTGACAATTATAGATGTTAAGTCACGCGGACACGGCCACGTCCGCGCAGTTTTGGATTTCTGTATAAAGTCCAGGGAAAATTCTGCCTGAAATTGCATAGCCCAGCTCACAGTCCCAGTGCATTGCTGTAAGAAGTCTCTGGAATCAAAGTCTTTAGGCTCAAAGGGTCTGTTTCACTCTCAGCAGCTCCGAATTTATCTGGGACGAGGGCATGCCAGTTACACCCACTTCCCCTGATTTCCCTAGGAGCCCCAAGTGTAAAAATCGTATACCTCTGGGTTAGGAGTCTTAGAAGATGGCTCCTGCCATGTGGATGCTGCTGCCACCGCCATTTTCCATGCAGGAAGGCAGGGTGGGGAGGAAAGATCCACCCCCAGGCAGCACGGAGTTGTAGCCCAGCTCACAGTCCCAGTGCATTGCTATAAGAAGCTGCGCTGGATGCCCGAATGTGTTAGGTCTCTGGAATCAAAGTCTTTAGGTGCAGAGGATCTGTAACATTATTTTAATATGGGAATTTTCCACGAGGTATTTGGGACATACTTTTATGGGGGTTTGAGCTGGAATTCTAACGGGACTGGGTGGCCTGTATTTTTATTTGCCAACTGTCATCCTCAGGCATGTGCCAGGAACAGGTGTGGCAGTCCCAGCCGCAGGCAGGCTCTCCTGGGGGTATTTCCTGCCAGCCCAGGGCAGGCCAGCCTGTTCCTAACAGCCAATCTTGTGGACTCTAAGATATCTCCCCCTTCTGGCATCTCAATGATCAGGACCATTTGACAACCACTTCCTTAAGGCTTTGATGGGTGGTGATGGCCATTACCACTGCACATGCTGAATCCTGGCTGACCCCAGAAGCCAGCCTTTCTCTATGCACTTAGCATCATACCCCATGAACATCTGGGGATGGGATAAGCCCTACTGATGGGCATAAACATGACGCATCAGGAGAAGAGTCACAAATGCACAGCCAGGAAGGGCTTCCAGAGATGTGGGAGGGACGCTCTTTGGAAAACTGCCCAGTGTCTACTCTCCAGTGTCTCTGTGGGACCTCAGGTAAAACATGGACATGGGTAACTCTGACACTTGACCCAGACAGAGGAGCTGGACCTGAATGAGAAACTTAAAGACACCGTCGGCAATGATTATTCTGCACTTAGAATACTCTTTACAGATGCTTGCCTGCATGTGGCTGACTCAGTCTGACCTCAGGTACCACATAGGGTCCCTCCCCAACCTCCTCTATCACTGCCAGGAGTGACCCCTGAACATAGAGCTAAGAATAGCTTCACCATTGGGTGTGGTCTTAACCTCCAAGCACCACCTCTTCCTCCCAATAGAACACCCTTTGCATTCCTAGTATTTTTTTTAATTGTATTTTGCTTTATGGCTTTTAGGCCACACTAAAAAATACTTCTCAGGGCTTATTCCTGGCTGTACACTTAGGGATTATTCCTTGGTGGGGCCCACGAGTGCTGGGGATCAAACCCAGGTTGTCTGCATGCACGGCAAGCACCTTACCCACTCTCCAGCCCCCACACTATTAGTATTCCTTGAGACGTGGTCACGAGTACACAGGCACTAAAGAATACTGCACTTATGTTATTGTACAATGCCAATGATTAGAAAGGATCCGCTTGCAGCAGCTTTTCCTTTCTTGGTGAGTGACACCATGATTCACGTTACAATCAATGACATCTGTAGTCAGGTGACTGTGGGGAGCTGAGCGTGTGAGCCCGGCAGGAGGCTGAGACTGGCTGACTAAAATTCACAGGCACCCAGGGCCCAAGGTTTTCCTTGAGACACAACCTGCCGTGATGGTCATTTTTCAGGGAAGGCATGTCTCTGCATGTAGATTGTCCAGAGCCGGCAGGAGGGGCATGTAGGAAGGGCATGTATTGGTTATGCGGACAATAATCAATTGTGCATCATGGCTGGTGCTCACGGCTTCTGCCAGATTCTTTGGGGACAGTCATGTCCCCAAGTCACTGTCGGTGCCCCTGGGGGGGCAGTTCTGCTTTTGAGTCCTTCTGAATCCCTGCACTGTTGGCCCATCACTGACCTCCCTATCTGGAACCTTGAGCCCTCACAGCTCTGCTGGGATGATTTAAGTCTGAGGTGAAAGCCCAGCCTGGTGTGGAGGGACTGAGGGCACAACCTGGACCTCTCCATCTCCCCTGCCAGGCTTCTGCCCACCTTGCCCGGCCAGTTTCCTCTTTCCAGAAGCATTTGCTCTGAGTTCCTACAGGCAGCTGCAGAGAGAGAGAGGGGGGTGGGGGGCACGTCGCCTCCTTTTCATTTACATGGGGATTACTGGAGACCAGAAAAGTGCTTTAAAATGATATAATGTCTCTGCACCTCATCAAACCCTTCCCCTTCTACCAATTTCTGCCTGATTTACAGTTAATATCGCACACTCCCATCACCCTGCCAGAGAAGCGGTGATTATTTCTCCATTGCCATAAAGAATGTAAAGGAGATGGGAAAAATCAGGTGAATTCAGAGAAAGTTTAGTGTTAAAAAAAAAGTGCAGGGGGGGTTGTGGGGAGGAAGCGTCAGGAAAGGCAGTATAGTAATGGGAGCAAAAGTGTTCCTGGAACCAATTTCTGAATCAAGTGATTCCTTGAGCCCTGCAGAGAAGCTGGAGCTTCTGACAAATGCCTGGGGTGGAAGTCCAGGTACCCTGTCTGCAGCCGGCCTGAGGGCTTGCTGCCCTGGGCTCCAGCCAGGGTAAAGAGCCAGCCCACTCATAAGGGTGGGGGATAGTAGGGGGGTGCCTGCCCTGCCCCCATCTCTCCAGTCTAAAAGAACATGTAGGTTCAAAGTCTTGAATATACAGGGGGGCTCTAAATTCATGTTGCCTGGAGAGAAGCTGGCTTTCTCTTCTGACCCAGGTCAACACAGCTCTCATGTGGGCTCTAGGCTCAGATCCCGGCTGTGTATCCTCAAGCACTCACTTTACATCCTAGAACCCCCACCTTCTCATCTACAAGATGGGGGGAGGTATGTAAGTGCTCCTGTGCACATTTCTGCCAATCATTGTCCCCGTCCATCAGCAATGCTCAGTAGCATGGTCCTCAGGCTGGGAGTAAGCCTGTGGCCATGAGCTTTGGAGTGTATGTTGGCTATCCTTAGCTGATTGTGCCTCTGTGGAGTGTAGGTAGTGACTCTTCAGAAGAAAGGATCCTTCTAAGTCTCCCACATCAGTAGCAACAACAAATGTATATGCAGCATCTATTGAATGTCCTTATTCTTATTATATTAGCCCAGTATTCTAGTATTCCACTGATGCGTAATAGACTCTCTCCCAAGTGTAATGACGTGAAGCTTGGCCATTTTGTTATTTGCACATGGTCCAGAGAAGAGTTTGGGTTGGATGGGAGAGGATTGGCCTTGGCTCCATGTGGCTTCAGCTGGGTCAGCACCATCTGGGTCATAATAGCTGGGCCTTTCTGACTGAGGTCTGAGTTCTCTCCTCCATGCGGTCTCGTCATGTGATTAGCTTGGGCATCCTTACCGTGGCAAGATGAAACTCAGGGTAGCCTGACTTTGGAATTAGTGTTTGGATTCTCCTGAAGAGCATAGTGCATGCACATGCACGTGCACGCACGCACACGCGCACTCACACACACACACACACACACACACACACACGCACACACTCATAGAAGCTGCCGGGACTTCTGTAGTTGTAGGCTACAGAAGTCAAGGTCACTATTGTACTTGTTTATACAGGTCATGGGGCGAACCCATAATCTGGAGGAGCTAGGTACACAAAGGCTTGAATAAATTTTGCCTTGGAGATCACTCAAGTTAAGTCAGTCTGCCAACCTTGGGGGGTATCCTCACTTTTTCTATAATAGTTTGAATTTTTTAATGCTTATCATTTATTGTAGGTTTATTTTTACTGCAAATGACCTCAAATTATGTTTTTTTCCCCTTCAGTTTTGAGTTAGAAAGAGCACTGAGGGAGTACGAGGTGTTCTGTGGTCAAGTTTTCTGGGTCACCCATACCAGCTCTCCCAGAGCAGTGTATGATTCCAAGCATGCTGGAGCGAAGGAGACAGGTCATGCCGTTTCCACTGCCAGGTTTCTTGTGATGATGGTGGACCTTGACTAATGCCCTGCAGAGCCCCACGAGACAGTCAGCCTCTAACTAGCATGGGGGGGGAGTGAGGGACAGGTGATGGGGCACAAGGCTGGGCATCATCTCCAGGCCTCCAGGTGCAATTCCCTTTTTTTAATGTACGAAACTTTATTTAAACACCGTGCTTTACAAAGCTATTCATAATCCAGTTGTTTCAGGTAACCCATGTTCCAACACGAATCCCACCAACCAGTGTCCCAAGTTTCCCATCCACCCCCCAAATTATGTTGTGCCAGCCTCCTTAGCAGACACAAAATAATTGATATTGCTTGTAACAACATACATCTCACAGTGGTGTGACTAAAGTCGTCGAGGATTTACTGGGCTGTTTGGTGCTCTGTGAGTCTTCTGTGTTATTGCTTTTGCTCATTGAATTTAGTGGGCTTCTATGAAATTTTTGCCATATAATTTGCTGTGCTCTTAACTGGGTTGTGAGTAATGTAAAATTAGGAGATGTTGTGTAGCCACATATGCAGCCACGTGCCCCAGTTGCTGTGGAACTGGGGTGACTCAGCAGCTTGGCATCTCTTCCAGATTAGTTGTGGAGTTGTGAACCTGGGTCATTCATATGCCAGAGGATGTCAGGTGTGGGTGGGACGCTGGGCCTCTCAGTTGCCCTCATCCCAAGAATGCTCCGGAGATCTCAGCCCAGAAGTCAGGCTTAACCAGGTACAATTCTTGGTGAGGCCTCTGAGACACTTGGTTTCAGACCTCAATTCTCAGTCTTTCTTGTATACGGCTCAGGGGAGAGTGGCAAAGTAGCAGTGAGGTTTGAACAACCTCACCTGGTGGAGAGCCTCAGAATCTAAAAAGCAAAGTTGAGGCCTGCTTCTGGCTCTGAGTGCTGACCCCGGCCCACAGGACTCCTCATCTTCTTTGGAGGGGCCACCTGTGGGTACTCTTTGGAAGAGAGGCCACGAGAAATGGGAAGCAGAGACAAAGGTCCTGTCAGCTGCAGGGTGAGCAGCTCAAATTGGTGGACATTGGGACCACCAGAAGAGAGAGTGTGCGTCAGATCTCAGCACTGATGTGAAGAACATTCCAGACTCTTCAGTCTCCTTAGAGAAATGTGTCAGTGCCTCCACAAGGCATTTCTGAGGTGGTACATCCCCCCTCTCCTCCTGACCCACCACATTCTTTATCTGCTCTGTGTGACTTGCTTCCTGCTCCATGTCTACACCTCTCTGTCAGAGTGGGTGCCTGCAGCCCCCTGCCCTGTACAAAGAATGTACACCTTTCCCAGGTGCACCATGATGGGAAGAGAGTGGGAAGAAAATGGGAAGAGAATCTGAGAATGTGCAGATTGTGGGGAGGAACTTGGACTTGCTATGGGAAGTTGCTGAGGTGGCTGGATGACCCATGGCATTATCACAGGGGTCCCTGACTCAGGCACTGGCTCTAAGCCTGTGTGATTCTGGAGCATCCTCTGTGATGCCAGGTCAGGGAGCCATTTCAAGGCTGACCCTGATGTGGTAGACTCTTCTATTAGCTGTGGCTAGTTCACTTCTTGTCTAGTATAGCATCTGGCACTGTTGGCTTGGAAAAAGAGACCGATGAGGCCAGGACGACAATACAGTGGATAGGCTGTTTGCCTTGCCAGTGGCTGATCCAGGTTAGATCTCTCACACCCCATACAGTCCCCCATGCCCTGTCGGAGTAAGCTCTAAACACCTCTGGATGTGGTCCCCCAAATAAACAAAGCAACAACAAAAAGAAAGGGAGATTGGAATGATGGCTGGATGAAGCAGCAGCTCTGATGCTTTGACTGGAGGCCTCACAGGAAGGATTGTGTTTTTTTTTTCTTTTAATTAATTTTTATTTTTTAAAATCACCCTGAATTACAGCGTTACAAAGTTACTCATTATGAAGTTTCAGGCATACTATGTTCCAACACCAA